>NC_065544.1:54746041-55057827 GCF_932294415.1 Quercus robur | reverse complement strand
ATTTGTTTGGAAGATAAGAAAATGTGAACATCAAATAGAAAATGTGTTTTCTATAGTATTTTCAAGAACACAACCAAACACTAAAAAATATTTTTCAAAGTATTTTTTAAAATGTCACCAAACACTTGAAAATATTTTCTTTTCTTGAAAATATTTTCTCCTGAAAATATTTTCTTTTACACTTGAAAAACATTTTACATTGAACCAAACACAGCCTTAGTTTGTTTTGATTAAGAGAATTCGTTGTAATGATAATTAATAGCGATAATTCTCGATGTTACTACTTACTAGGCAATTGTCCGCAATTATATATTTCGCTATCCAGAAATATATTACTAAACTCTTTATTAGTATCAGAATGAAAATTCCTCCATTAAACACACAATTGCCAATCTTAAAAATAGGATGAATACGCCCAATTAAAAGTTTCTTATTCAAATTATTACAATAAAACTATGAAAAATTAATCTTAGATCCTAAAATACTTTGTAAAATACCTTTGTTATTAAGTGAAAAATTGCTTAGTTGGCTCTACACTGTTCCCTTGTAAGAAATCAGATTAACCCATTTGCCCAATATTCCTATCAAGAACCACCAATATTAGCTTTCAACCAAACCAAACTCTAGCTTAAGAATAATTTTAAGATCTCTAATTCAAATCATTGTTTCATTATGTGGCAACCTCAAGCAATAAAAATAAAGTATCCCCATTAACAAATAAGTGCAAAAAACAGGGTTACGAAAGTTTTCGGATACACCCAAAGCCTCTCCTTTGAACTGATCGATCCAACTCATAAAAAGAAAGATGATAGCATGTTTCTTTTTAATGTTTGAGACCACATATCAAAATTACATTATTGCTGTGGACCTCATGGAGAATAGAATATTTGAACAAGACTTAAATGTTTGACACCCATGTCACCCAAGACCATGGAGAAGAATAGGATATTTGAACTTTGAAGACATTAAATTTTCAACACCCATTTCCACCCAACAACACAAATTCTTACATTTATAAATTATATGTGTTCAGATTCTCGTGGATGTCAAGGTTTCTTTTACCCGGTAGTATAGTGGTCATAACACTGCCTTAGACAAAAAGAAAGATTGTTGGACTTGTTCTTGGAGGAGAACAAGTCCAAATTCCTGCATACGTAAGACATGCCCACGAACACTCTATTACCGGCGCAAAAAACCTAAATATTTGTTTAAATGAAGCTCTTATGAGTGGTGACGATGACGGTTGCTGTGGTGGTGAGAAAACAGGATATATATACATCCACACACTAGCCTTTGAGCATGTGGTCACGTGTATAGGTTCTTCTATTATTAATTTGTAAAAGTTCATAATTTGCATGAAAGGGAAAAAATTCTAAATTTTATGAATTCTCTTTTTGAATTTAAAATGAAATTTGTTATTTGACATTTATAACTCTATTTTAAAATGAAATTATCTTTCATTAATGAGAGTAATTTTGAACTACATAAAAGTCCAATTGAAAGTGAGAAATTCTCTTTTATATATATATATATATATATAAATCATACATTCACAATATTTTCACAACATTTTTACAATAAATCATAAGTGATTAGTTGTTATTGGTTTAAATCTGAACCTAACACCAAGATTACTTTTTTGCCCCAACAATAACAACCAGTATCAACTTGCCATTTAAGATTTGTTATAAAAATATTGTAAAAATATTGTGGACATATCATTTTTCATATATATATATACACACACACACATACACATTAAAAAAAAATACAATTTTTTAAATATTGGTGACAAAGAGTGCCACACCATTAACAGTGGAGTTGTTTGAGTCAAAAAAAAAAAAAAAAAAAAAAAAAAAAAAAAAAAACAAACAAACAGTGGAGTTGTACAATTTATTATTAAAATTTTTGGGTAGTTAGAGGAGTCTAAAAATTGAATTTTTATTTTTTATTTTTTTATTATTAGCGATAAAGAAGATAAGATGAAAAAATTCTGAGCAAAATATTATTCATTCAAATCTTAAAAAAAAAAAAAAAAAAAATTGCAAATGATTATATTTACGCCAGAATTTCTGCATCTTGCCCTCTAAAATCTAAATTCCCACCTTATCATTATCATTAGCGTTAAGGAAGATAGGATGTAAAATTTCTATCTTGTATTAAAAAAAAAAAAAAAAAAAATTCTTACAAATATTTCATGTATTCGTAAGAATTGAATGAAGTGATAGAATTTAAAGATTAAATTCTTAATCCTTAATACAACCTTACAAATCAACAAAATAACATGAAAAAATCATATTCCACATCCGTCCAACTTAAACTCTAATAAAAGGATAAATTGACCGATTTTAAACACCAAAATCCATATTTATTTCCATCTAAGGATTAAAGTTAAAGAAGGACAAAGTTGAAAACCCAAAAAAAGAAAAGAAAAGAAAAGACTCACTCAATTCCTACAAATGCCTTCTCCAAAAAAAAAAAAAAAAAAAAAAAATCCTACAATTGAAATGAGAGTAAATCAGGTTGAGTAATGTTAAAACCACAACTTTTGTAACAATTTGCTACATAACGAGTTGTGAGTGGTGGAGAAAACTTAATGGGCCTATGTGGGTCCATCTCTCCATCACTCACAACTTGACATATGACAAATTGTGCAATAAATTGTGATCATAGCATTACTCTACTCAGTTTTTCAATATTTACCATTTGACCATCTTCAACACTAATAATAAGTTAAAGTGATAGGTTTTAAAGATTGAATCTTGACCCAAACAAAGTTAAACTATCTCTAACAAAGAGTTACTTTTTCGGAAGATATTATTTGGGCTTAATTTTGAAGATATTGAGTTTTGGGAAAATGTAGTTGTGATGACTTTTCTTTAAAACAAATAACCATTTACAATCATTTTACTCTATTTGATCATTAGCAATCAAGAATTTTGGGATAATTAATTATTCTACCATTCAATTTTACATAATTAATCACATATATATAACGCTAAAAGTAAGAAAAGTAAATTCATAATACTTCTTCAACCCCTATAGAATTTACTTTAGTAATCTAAAGCCCCACTTTATTTTGACTTTTATTCTAGAAAAACAAATAAATCGACACAAAAACATGTTTCAAATCCTCTTAAGCCAAAGGAATTTTTCAAACTCTTTTAATTTATACCGTAGCAAAAACAGTTTAACAAATTTTTAGTCCAAATTAACCTAGCTACCCAATATCACATATCAAGAATCCACGCTTTTAACCAAACTATATAGTAATTAATAACCCATTGCATATTTTAGCTACAGCTGGCCATTTTAGAATCTTCAATTCTATGTGGCAACTTGGCCTCAAGCAATAAATCAAGTGTCATATTAACACAGTCCAAAAACAAAGTTTAGGAATATACCCAAACCTCCTCAGAGAGTGTTGGCATGGTGATTGTTGTGGCAACGGTTGGTGGGACATTATTTGTTGTGTTTGTCACGGCAGCGATGTGAATCTATGTCACTATTGATCAACGCCACTTCTGAACTTACAGAAGTAAGTGTCAAAGCACCATAAAGAAATCCATTACCACTAATCTATTACTTGAAAGATTAAACCCCAATATCTCCACTAGTTATGGTAATAGAGTTAGTTCTACCCTAAAAAGAAAAGAAAAAAGAAGTAAATGTTATGAATGAAAAAATATATTCTTTTAAAAAATGTTCAGCATACTAAACACTAATATTCACAAAAACACTGCCCTTATTTGATAAAAGGGCAGTATTTCCTTTATAAAACAAGAACTTTTGTTCTATAACTTCTATAAGCTTCGTTAGACTTGACTTTCTTTTGGTTATTAATATGAACCAGCAGATTTTGTAAATATCACGTAGTTTTCAGTAGCATATTTCTTTTTATCTTAACGTTTAAAAAAAATAACAATATAAGAATTTTTGAAATTGAGTTAGAAAGTACATAAAAAGTTAAATATTTAACATAAACTATATATTTTGTCAAATATTTAACATATAAGCTAAAAACTATGGGTACCCAAACCGTCATTTGAATTTCATACCGGGCCCAAAGCTTTGTTTAACAAATTTCAAGTCCAAACCCATTAACCAATATCACCAATCAGATCCAACACACTTTCAAGTTTTAATCAAACTATGTAGTTTTTTTTTTTTTTTTGGTTGAGAAACGAACTATATAGTTTCTGACTTAGTTAACTAGGGCCATTCTAGAATCAGGCAATAAATCAAGTATCATATGAACAAAGACTAAAAAAACAAAGTTAAGAATGAGTTTAGAAACGTACCCAACCCATATTAAACGAGTTTAGGAAAATTGACCCATCTCTAAGAGCAGTTGGAACTGTCCACAATGGTTTTACCTGGTCCAAAACATAACATGAAAACAAGTGAATGTTCCATTCCCGTACTCATAAATAGAAAGATTAAAAAGTAGGTTTCTTTTTTATTGTTCAAGTACTCACTGATTCATTGTAGCAATAATAATGATGTTGGAAAGAGATCAACATGTCTGGCTGCTACTTTTTTGGTAGAGGCATATTTATGGTGGGGTTTTGGTAGCGATGAAGAGAGAGAGAGAGAGTTTATGAGTGTTTTTCAAGGTGCATGTTTGATGTTAGCTCAGAGTGGGTGGTTTTGTTTGAGACTTAAGGGATGAAAATGTGAGTGAAGGTAAGAATGTTTCAGTTGAAGGTCTGTGTGTAGAGGATTTTGTAAGATGTTTGATTTTTTCACTTAAGAAAATCAAATAACAGAAACACAAACGAACTTTAGAGCCTCAACAAAATCAAAACCAAAGAACGGAAAGTCTCACAGAGTAGAGGATTTTTATAAAGGAAAAAAAATTTAAAATAAATAAATATTTTTTTTCCCTTATAGAAATCCCTTCCTCTGTGAGACTTCACCTAAAAATAATTTTCTTTCTCACCCAAGAGGCTCTAAGAAATGATGGTGTAATTGGGGTTGAGAGGATGTTATAATTTTATAGAGAGTGGGAATGTGGATGAGGATGAAAACGAGTGGTTGTGGGAGCCTGAACTGGTTTAATAGTACAACAGAGAAGAAAAGCAGAGATGCTTTGCCAAAAATGTGAAAGGTTTTGAGGAGATGCTTTGTTCAATGAAATGAAAACATACCCAAAATAATGAAAATATGCTTTCACGCACTTATTGCCTCTGAAAAACAAGTCTCTTTTATCTGTACCGCATTGAACTATGAATGCAGAGAAATCTCAATCTTGCAAATGCATATGAGACAGAATCAATCACGTGCCGAAGATGAGTATGAGAGAGCTTGCAGAAGCAGCAGAACATGCAGGTAGTGTGTTTCAATGAGTTTGGAGGTATTCAAAAGTAAAGTTGTTAATTTGGGCTGGCCATTTTTATTCACGAGGAACATGGTACATGGGAAAGACTAATAAGCCATGGGAATAATTAGATTTAGAGAAATAAGTATTCTGCTTTGCCCAAGTTTTTAACATCCCTATTATGTTACCATGGTCATGGGCTAACCAAAAAATTGACTTATTAAGAAGATAACAATTCATCATAATAATATATATATATAAGATGTCCCTAAAGCTCAAAAAATGACTCTTGATTTAATAGAGAAAATAGATTACCTTCGTTTTTGCAAGCTTTATACATCAATCTTTATGTAGTGTATTGCATATACTAGATTGCATGGCATAGCAAGTAGTTGATGGAGTAGTATCTTTAAAAGTTTTTTTTTTTTTTTTTTTTAAACCCCTTTGAATTTATCCAATACAATGGCACACACACCTTGGAGCATTGCCCTTACATATTCAAGCATCCAAGAACTTAGAATTGTGCTCTCTCTCTCTCTCTCTCTCTGAGTTAGTATATGTTAACTTGATAACACAGAACTGATGAACCTCTTAGAAAGTCGAAATGTGCAGATAAGAGCTACAGTGTAGTAAGATATCTACCTTGCTGCAAGAAATCAAGAGTGTAGACAAATGCAACTAACATAAAAAATAGAGTGATTCTCAAAAAAGAAAAAAGAAAAAAGGAGAATACCATTAAGTCCAGCCACTTTCATATAGCATGTAAAATATCCAAAGTACCTAAAAGGCTACTAATTGCTTAAGAGTCAATACTGGCAGCTAACCATGATCCCTCTTAGCAGCTGCGTCCAAGTTTGTTGCAGATAGATGAAAGTTCTACTAACATTGCATACTTCTCAATGTCCAATTTAAGCAATACATTGATGTTCATTTTTCTTCTTGTTTTTTAATAATGAATCCGATACTTTATTGTTCTTGGAACAACAAAGACCAAAAGATGAATAGCTACCAAAACTCCTAAGCCAGAAACCCACTCCACCAACAAAACTTACCAAAAAGACAAAGTTAACATATACATTAATAGCACAATACTAGAAGGTAGTTTTGAATTATAGATGCACTATCCAGTAAGATATTTTCGGTGATATTTCCTAATACTTTGAAAATAGATATAATTGATATTATTATTTTTTGCTATGATGCCAGTAAGATAGATATAATATATTTTATTGGTTAGTAGGATTTTTTTTCCCATTTGAGGGACTTGGGCCATTGCCTAATCTATATATCTATATATTAATATTTAAAAGCTGAAGTATAATATTTATTGTTGCTATGCTCTTATTAAGCCATATCACAACAACATTTCAGTTCAATTCAGTCCAATTTGGTCTTTTTCGGTCTATTTGGTTCACTTTGGTCCAGTTTAGTTCACTTAGATCCAGTTTAGTCCATTCAGTCCAACTCGATCCAGTTGGGTCCAATTCCGTCCATTTCCGTCCAATCTAATTTAATTCGCTCTATTTCGGTCCATTTAGTTAACTTCAGTCTATTTCAGTCCACTGCTATACAGTTCGGTATATTTCGGTCTAGTTAGGTCCTTTAAGTCCAGTTCAGTCCAATTCGGTTCACTTAGGTCCACTTAAATTTAATTGGTCTAATTCGGTCCATTTGGTCCATTTCGGTCAAGTTCGATCTATTTGGTCCACCTTGATCCATTGCTTTGATTCAAGTAGAACTTAATTATTTCTTTGTGGTTTCATGTTGGACTACACTATATATATGATGAGAGTAGAATTAATCAATGATTTTCCAATACATGGATGGAGATTTTTATTTTTATTTTTTTATATTCTTTATTTAGTTATAAAATGTCCTAAAAATATTTATAAGGACTTAACATTTGGACCACAATAGATTCAACTTTTTGTATATACAAGCTATAAGAAATTACTCTCTAATCTTTACAGGATATGCAGTAATTAAAATTTCACATTCTTTTGGAAAATTTAGTTCTTGAAAATTGACATCTATAAAATAAATGAAATTATCTCTTTTTATAATATTGTTAGAGCATTATGTGCTAGTTGACTTAATGGTTGAGCTGTTACTACGAAAGGTGGTGTGAAGTCCATGTGAGTTTAAGATTGGAGACTCAAGATGATGAGGGCGTTATTATTATTATTATTATTATTTAATATATGATATAATATCTACTCTATCTCAATCTAATTGTATATGTGTGTGAAGCTTTCTCCTAGTGACTTGAACCCCGATCCTTTCCCCTCACATTCCATATTAGTACATTTTAAATTAAATATGTCTGTAAGGATGCAATTTGAGTCCCTAGCCCAAAGGATAAATGAACTTAGGCCCAAAAAGCTCAATACAATGAATTTGTAGAAAGTGGGTTGGAAAATTAGGCTTCAATGAATCAGACAACAAGTAAAGTGGATTCAGATGACAAGAAAATGAAAATAGACTAGTTTAATCTAAAGAAAGTCGTTCTTGGTACAGTCCGAGGAGATCAGTTCTTATATATTTCTCCCAAGTTTGATTACAAGTTCAATTCTTGATTGCTACAGTGTTTTTCTCTTAATTTCTCGATCATTTTCTCTCAAGGTCTCTCTTCCATTTTATACTATCTTCCCCTTTCATCTCCACCTTCCACGTGCAGATTAGATTGTTGGTGTTAATCCTTGTCCTATTAGCACCTTCCTGAAGTCTTTGGGTAGTAGCTGTAAGGCTGAAAGAACTGTTCAGGTATCACTTCCTCATTAATGCTGATAGAGAGTTAGCTGCAGAGCATTTAATGCGGTGGGCATAGCTTTCCCTTTAGATATTTCATAGCCTCCTTATATCTTATTTCTTCTTGATACTTATCATCATCAGTGGAATTGTCTGGAATGTTGCTTTTGATGTCAGATCGTACTTTCTGACCTTGGCTTTGCTTAGCCAAGGAGGCATTCCTCCTCGGACCACCTTTTTGGATGATCTTGATCACACTTCACCTCTTCACTTACTAACACGGATTCTCATGAAAGTGTTTACTCGTCCTCAGACTACTTAATGTCTTCGGATTGGACCCCTGGCCCAATATGTACATAGATATGTTCTATTGGGCTTATTATCCCTACAATGTTGAAACTCAAAATAACTAAAGATGAATAAAGAGATGAGTTATAATAAAATTTGTTAAAGAAAGAGTTACTTGTATGTAAGTTAGATTAAATAAATTAAGAGGAGTTTTCTAAATTAATAAATAATATGTAGGTTATGTGAACGGTTGGAAGACTATATATATGGCTATGCTATGGAATAATTTCATATCAAGAGTGAATGAAGAGAAATAGTTAAAAGCAAAGAGTATTGTGTGAGAGAGTGAATTCAATAATATTCCTAAATACTTGAGAGATTTTGGGCCAAAGAAAAATGTTCTCTGGTGGAGTTTTAGGCTTAAATACTTTGTGCAAAAGTTGTTCTAGCTATACAACATTTGTTGGGCTGTTGTATCCTTGGGGAGACAAGTCAGAGAAGGTCTACACTGGTTACAAAGATTAGCCAACCAAAGGCTTGAATCACCTTAAAGAGAGCGAGTGCCGTGCTTTAGTCCAAATATTGTTGTGTTCATCTTTTCAAATTAATAATTTTCATTGTATTATTTAGTTTCTCTTTGTGTCATTTCCATTATTATTGTGTTTGCAACTAACAATTTTAAGGAGATTCAACATGGAGCCAACAACCAGAAGCCAAATGACAATGTCGGAAGATCTCAACAAGCCCTTCCATTTTAAGAGAGCTCATTTCAAAAGATGGAAAGCCAAGGTCCTTTTCTAGCTAAGCCTTTTTAAGGTATCCTACATCCTCACTGAGAAGAATCTAAACAAGGTCTCTACTGACGACATGACCGAAGATGAACTTTATGATCATCAAGAAAAAATAGATAAGTATGAATAAGATGAGTATAAATGTCGTCATTATCTTTTAAATTGCATTGGGGATCATTTTTATGATTATTATAATACTACATACAATTCTGCAAAGAAAATTTGGAAAGCTTTACAAAGCAAATATGACACTGAAGAGGCTGATGCAAAAAAATATGTGGCTAGTCATTTCTTTTGCTATCAAATGATGGATAGCAAATCTGTTGTGGAATAGGTTCAAGACTTTCAAATGATCGTAGCAGAAGTTAGATCTAAAGGCATAAAAATTGAGGACAACCTTATTGTGGCTGGTATCATTGACAAGCTACCATCATCATGGAAAGAGTTTCAAAAATCAATGCACCATAAGCAAAAGGAGATGTTCCTAGAATCCTTGATCACTTGCATCCGTGTAGAGGAGGAAGCTAGAGGACAAGATGCACTTATAACACAATAGGGTAATGGACATTCTACCACCAAGGTAAGTTTAATTTCTGCAAGCAATAACCAGCCCAAAGATCATTTTCCTAAAAATGCTCAATTGAGGCCAAGAAAGAAAAATATGAAAAATTATGGTAGACCTCACAATAGGGGGCAACCCTAGTCAAAGGAATAAGAACCAAGGACCCCCTTCCAATAACCAACAAGTTAATGCATGTTTTGTCTGTGGCAAGAGTCGCCATATTGCTCAATTTTGCAAATTTTGGAAACATGGATCTATCCCACAGGCTAATGTTTCCAAAGAGCCTTTAGTGGCTATGATTACAGACATATACATGATCCAATATGTTGAAGGATGGTGGGTAGACTCTGGTGCCAATAGGCATGTCTGCTATGATAAAAATTGGTTCAAAATATACACTCCTTTTGAAGAAGAAAAAACAATTATGCTTAGTGGCTCTAGTAAAACCAAGGTACTTGGGAGTGGTGAGGTTAAGCTGAAATTTACCTCTAGACATGTGCTCACTTTGAAAGATGTGCTATACGCTCCGTCCATGAGGAAAAATCTAATGTCAAGCTATTTACTAAATAAGGCTGGCTTCAAACAAACAATGGAATCTGATCAATATGTAATCTCTAAGAAAGGATTATTTGTGGGAAAAGAGTATGCTTGTGATGGAATGTTCAAACTAAATATTGAAAATAATATATCATCTGCTAGTTCTGTTTATATGGTGTCTTCTATGAATTTTTTGGCATGCTCGCTTGTGTCATATAAACAGTAGATATGTGGGAATTATGAGTAACATAGGATTAATTCCAAGACTAATAAAAGACTTTGAAAAATGTGAAGCATGCAATCAAGCTAAAATTACTAAATGACCTCATAGAAATGTTGAAAGAAATATTGAATTGTTAGAATTAATTCACATAGATCTTTGTGAATTTGAAGGAAAATTAACTTGAGGAGGAAACAGGTATTTCATCACCTTTATTAATGATTTCTCGAAATATGCATATGTTTATCTATTAAAAAATAAAAGTGATGCTTTTGAGAAATTTAAAGAATTTCTTAGAGAAGTTGAGAACAAATTCGGTAGAAAAATAAAAAGATTTAGAAGTGATGGAGGTTGGGAGTATGAATCTATTGAGTTCAACTCATTTGTTCAGTCTTTGGGAATTATCCATGAAACTACTCCTCCATACTCACCTGCATCTAATGGTGTGGCTGAAAGAAAAAATAGAACTTTGATTAATTTAGCAAATGCCATGCTTATTGAGTCAGGTGCTTCTCTAAATCTGTGGGGGGAAGCAATTTTAACAGCCTATCTTGTTTTAAATAAAGTGCCACACAAAAAGACTAAACTCACACCTTTTGAGTTGTGGAAGGGGCATAAGCCAAATTTGAGAATTTTTAAAGTTTGGGGTTGCTTAGCTTTTGTAAGGTTAACGGATCCTAAAATACCTAAATTAGGTGTTAGAGCTACCACCTGTGCTTTTCTTGGATATGCAATAAATAGTACAGCCTATAGATTTTTGAATATTGAAAATAATGTGATTTTTGAATCAGGTGATGCTATCTTTCATGAGGAGAATTTTCCTTTTAAATCTAAAAATAGTGGGGGCAAAGAAGTTATAGAAAATGTGTTATCTCAGCTTAGTTCTTCTACTCATTCACAAAATCAAGAAAATCTTGAAATTGAACTTAGGAGTAAAAGAGCTAGAGTTGAAAAAGATTTTGGGCCAGACTATTATGTTTTTAATGTTGATGAAAATCCTCTGACTTTGAAAGAAGCTTTGTTATCACCTGATGGTGTATTTTGGAAAGAAGCTGTGAATGATGAAATGGATTCACTTATTTCTAATAAAACATGGAAGTTAGTAGATTTACCACCTAGTTGTAAAACAATAGGTTGTAAATGGGTTCTTAGGAAAAAGCTTAAACCTGATGGCACAATAGACAAATTTAAAGTTAGACTTGTTACAAAAGGTTTTAAGCAAAAAGTTGATGTCGATTTTTTTTACACTTTTTCTCCTGTTACTAGAATTACATCCATTAGATTGCTAATTTATATTGCAGCCATATATGATTTGAAAATTCATCAAATGGATGTAAAAAATGCTTTTTTGAATGGGGACCTAGATGAGGAAATTTATATGGACCAACCCGAAGGATTTGTAGAGCATGGTCAGGAAAGTAAGGTGTGTAAGCTAACTAAATCCCTAAATGGCTTAAAGCAAGCTCCTAAACAATGGCATGGAAATTTTGATTCTTGCATGATTGAAAATGGATATAAGTCAAATGAATTTGTCAAGTGCATCTATTATAAAACTTGGGAAAACTTACATGTCATTATTAGCCTCTATGTGGATGACTTACTAATAATTGGCTCTAATTTGCATGTTATAAATGAAACAAAAAATATACTTAGAAGAAGCCATTTTGATATGAAAGATCTTGGTGAGGCTAATTTTATTTTGGGCATGAAAATTATAAAAACATGTGATGGTATTTATCTTGAGCAGTCTCATTATATTGAGAAAATTTTGAAAAAATATAACTATCATAATTGCAAACATGTTGTTACTCCTTTTGATTCTAGTGCTCATTTGTTTCCTATTAATAATTACAATGATGTTGTTAATCAAAAGAAACATGCTAGCATAATCGGTAGTTTATGATATGCTATTGATTGTACTAGACCTAACATTTCATATGCAGTAGGAGTACTTAGCAGATTTACTAGCAAGCCTAGTAGAGATCATTGGCAAGCCATTGAGCGAGTTATGAAATATCTATTTGGTACCAAATTACATGGTTTGTTTTATAAAAATTATTCTGCTGTACTTGAAGGTTTTAGTGATGCCGATTGGAATACTTTGTTAGGTGATTCTTTGTCTACCATTGGTTACATTTTTACTTTGGGTGGTGGTGCAGTATGTTGGAAATCTAAAAAACAAACCATTATTGCTAACTCTACTATGGAGGCTAAGCTTATAACTTTAGGTTCAGCAAGTGAGGAAGCAAACTGGTTGAGAGATTTGTTGCATGAAATTCCCCTTTGGGAAAAACCAATACTACCTATTTTAATTCATTGTGATAGCACTGCTACAATTGGTAGAGTGCATAACTGTTTTTATAATGGAAAACTCAGACCTATAAGAAGAAAACATAGTATTGTGAGATCTTATTTGAGTAATAGCATCATTAATATAGAATATTTCAAATCTTGTTATAATCTTGTAGATTCATTAACTAAGACCTTAACAAGAGAAAGGGTTTGGAATATATCGAGGGGGATGGGATTGAAGCCCATACAATCATGAGCCATGTATGAGGATACCCAACTCGGGGACCAAAAATCCTGAGAACTGAGTTCAATGGGAAAAACGAATCATATGGTGATCGTAAGAAAATGCAATATTTATTTTAATTTTATTTGAAAAAATAAATAATAAATAATCCATCCCTATGGTGTAAATGCATTTATCTTGTAACGTGTAGGAGGTTGAGTTTTTTAAAACTCTTAATGAACAACCTGTAGCTCTTATGAGTGGGGTATCAAAGTTACAGGAGCACCCTAAACAGATTTCACCCATGTGAGCATGGGAGTGGGGCCTTTCCCTATGAGAATTGGGCTTATTCTCAAAGACGCTGTTGAAAAACTAGGATTAGCACAGGGCCGTAACATGTTAGCTAGCAAAGCTCATGTCAACACCTGGATCATTATGTGTGAGTAGTAATACTTTATTTCCCTTAAGTAGTCATAATTCAAGTCGAAGACCACTACTGACTCTAGAGTAGAGATTGTTGTTTCACAAAGTGAAGGTTCAATGCAGAGCACACCTTCATGATGCATAATAATCCCTCTTTGCCCGATAATCTCTCATTTTCCGAATTTAATATTAAAATGAGTGGGGGAATGTTAGTACATTTTAAATTAAGTATGTTAAAACTCAAAATAACTGAAGATGAATAAAGAAATGAGTAATAATAAAATTTGTTAAAGAAAGAGTTACTTGTATGTAAGTTAGATTAAATAAATTAAGAGAAGTTTTCTAAATTAATAAATAACATGTAGGTTATGTGAAGGGTTGGAAGATTAAATATATGGCTATGCTATGGACTAATTTCATATCAAGAGTGTATGAAGAAAAATAGTTAAAAGTAAAGAGTATTGTGTGAGAGAGTGAATTCAATAATATTCCTAAATACTTGAGAGATTTCATGCCAAAGAAAAGTGTTCTTCTAGTGGAGCTTTGGGCTTGAACACTTTATGCAGAAGCTATTTAAGCCATACAATATTTGTTGGGCTGTTGTATCTTGGGAGAGACAAGTTAGAGAATGTCTGCACCGGTTACAAAGATTAGCCAACCAAGAGCTTGAATCTCCTTAAAGAAAGTGAGTGCTGCGCTTTAGTCCAAATAGTGTTGTGTTCATCTTTTCAAACTAATAATATTTAGTGTATTATTCAGTTTCTCTTTGTATTGTTTCCATTATTATTATGTTTGCACCAACATCCCTCAAGCACTTATACTTGCAAAGTAACTATCGCATCAAAAGTGTGCGGTGGTATGATATGAGGGAGCTATTAATATCCTTATATGATCACGTTACTCCTTTCCACTTGAAAATGAAACCAATATTAATTCAACCAAAAAGAAAAAAAAAATATATATATATATATATATATTATGTTTTTATTTTATTTTATGATTTTTCAGTTATCCAATTCATTGTTATAGTCTATGAACGAAATCATTAGCGGAAAATGACAATCAAAAGAAAGAAACATCCATTATCTGAATGGTGCAATTATTAATAGCATGTTTAAGGTAAAATATAACATTTAAACTAAAATTTTTAATGTATTTGACAATATGAGCAATGAAGTCCAGGAGTATAAATCATTAGCAGAAAACATCAATCAAAAGAAAGAAACATCAATGTCGAATTATCTAAATTATATCTGAATAGTACAATTAAATGCAAGTTAAAGGTAAATATAGCACCATATACTCATATAATTCCCTTTCACTTGAAACTGAAACCAATATTCATTCAACCAAAAAAACAAACAATATTTTATTTTATTTGAATTTTCAGTTTTCCAATTTTCAGGAGTAAAAGTTTGAAATAGATAGATTCAACAACTGAATTGTTTAATCCAAATGAATGATTTTTTTTTTTTTTTTGTTGTGTGAATAAATCATAAAAAATTAGCCCTTCTTAACTCAACACTGTTTGGATTTCAAGCTTCAACCAAAATTTTAAATCAAACTTCAAAGTTCAAAGCTATCAAGATTCGATTTGTCTTTAGAGTTAGAGAGTGTTATTAATATATATATATATATATATATATATATATATATATTTACCAAATGTTGCTGACACTCACATTGTATAGGCTCAGAAAGTCAGACCACATTACATGTTTCAAGCAATGAAAATCTGCTATCTGTCTGTGCGGTAATAGAAAACATATCCTTTTTTTTGAGAAACATAGTAAACATATCTTACACGGAAGGAGTGTCTCTTCCTCACAACAAAATCTAAGTTTTCACAATAAATCGAGATAGGTGTTAGCTCTTTCCTTTAAGTCACAAACTCACAATATTAATTTATAAATTACACACTCTATCTTTGTTAAAATTTAATTCAGTATTATAAATTCTGATGCATGATCATTTCAGTGCTATAATTTTGATCTTTTTGTCACTGTCTATTTAATAAATTCGCTGTAAATGCCCTAAAAATTGTGTTTATTTATTTTATTTTTTTTTTTTTTCTCTCAGGGAATAGTGAGAATGAAAATGGTAGAAAAAATTAATTAATTATCCTTTTTTTAAGCCATAAAACAACTAAAAAAATATTTTTTATGAAATAGTAATTGATTGAATAATATATATTCATATATATATATATATATATACTTATTAAAAAAATTCACAATTTACTCTCTTTCCTTATTAAACGACATGGCTATCCCAAAGCAACAAAAGACAACAATATTACAGGAACAGTAAATTGGAGATAAAGTCATAAAACATGTCGTTGAATCCAAACGACATGCATGGACATCAAAACGTACAGCTAAAAAATCAAATATCTTTAGTCAATGAGCAGTAGGGGAACAAAATTTACGTTCAATGAACTAGCATAAATTGAGAATCAAATAGCTGTCAGATTATACTATTCCCTTATTAAAAAATTAACACTTGCCTTAATGGATAACAAAACAAAATAATTAATTACATAGATGATAATGATAGATCTCAATTAAAATTGGTGAAAGAAGGATGACCTTCTTATTTTAACCTTTTTATGGTCAAACATGACCCAAACTTTGATATTTGTATAAGTTTATACGCAAAATTTAACGGAAAGAAAGACCATACAAGCAAGTTATGGACCCTTTGTTTACCCAAAAAAAAAAAGCTATGGACCCTTTGATCTCAAGTAATTGGTCTAATAGTTATTAAGTTCAAGAGTCTCTGCAAATTCTATCCTACCCAACAATTTAGAGCTACTATATTAAACGATTCATTCATATAATTATGTAGTGCATATAAAAGAGGAGATATATGATATATACTAGATATAATCAAGTGTTCGAAAAGTATTCGATATTTTGTCGAAAATTTAAAAAAGAAGCTATGGATCCTCTGTATGGGTAATGATATTTTATTTTGTACATCTATAAAGTATCTAACAGGGCACTGTTCATATTTAAAAAGAAAAAAAAAGAAAAACAGGGCACTGTTATTTATTTATTTTGTGTGTGTGTGTGTTATATGGTGCGCTGTCTAAGTTGGTACATTTTCATTTCCTTGTAAGGTGTTTGGGAAGAACGCGCTGCAGTGAGTGAAGTGATAGTATCATGTCATAGTCAATTGATAAAAAATGAAATATAATGACCTTTGCCTTTGCACGACATGTCGATAAGGCTAAGGCCTAATTTATGGGATATTTTCACTTTCCTTGAGCATATCCTCCCTTTCCTATTATTAAAGTTTATAGAGGAAATATATTTTACAAAGGTAATATTATTAAAAGACTGAAGTGACATTTCCTTTTTAAAAAGTATGTTTTAGTGTCTTGATGTGGACATGGTGCTTAGAAGCAAATATAATATGTGATTATCTGTTAGTTTGCAAATCATATGTATTATAAAAGAATTTAACTAGTTTCCAAACCTGTTTTTGCTTTTTTTATTCTTGAGCAGTGCTAGGCTTAGTCTAATAAAAATTTCAACTTGTAAGTGACATGTGTTGAAAGTAAATCTCGCATGGATTGGGACCATTTTTCAGCTTGATTAGATTTAGATGATAGAAACCATTACTTTCTGTTGAATTAAAACAATATAACCATTATTTTTCTCAGCAATTTTCAATATATGATGTTACATTCATAATGCTATTTGACACCAAATTAAGATGCATGCATGAGAAAAAAAAAAATTCAATGTCTTATATGCAGTATTATAAAAAATGAAATTTAATTATGGAAAAAACTTGTTTATAACTTAAAAACATGACACATTTTCAAGATATAAATACAATGTAAAACAAACATTGTCTTTAGATTATATCCCATTGATTATAATTTAAAGCAAATAAAGGCCTTTATTTTATAGTCTAGATATGTCATATTGGTCACATGTTAAGTCATAAGGAAAACATTGTCATAGAAATATATGTATTAAGTTAAAACTCAAGTACAATAATTTAGATGATTAGATTCTTCAATTTTCAAACATATAACTTTGAATTTAATTATTATTAGAAATGTTAAAATTCTTTATGTTTTATTGATCAATGTTTAAATTTAATTAGTGAACCTATTGATCAATCTAAGTTACTCATTATGCATTATCTATCTTGCTTCCTAGATTGATAGCTATCTGTTAGGCACGCTCTGAAGTCGCGAATGGATCAAATAATAGTTGATGTCTACAAATTATTCATAGAATTCATGTACAACAAGATAAGGTCACTAAAGCCGCCCACATGCTCTGCTTTTCCAAAGCTTTTGTTGACTAAATTATTACTAGATAAGATGGGAAGCTGAAATCAGCCACCGTTATTGAACAAGTCCAAAAACATTAAAGATAAACAAACAAAACTTGATCCCTCTCTACCACCCCTATAAATACCATCCCACTATCCATCCTCAAACATCAACTAGAAACACAAACAACTACATGAAAATGAGGTTTTGTGCTTTGGTAATTTTCTCTTTGTTGTTGTCTTCATTCCAAGGAGGCTTAGCTGAGCAATGTGGTACGCAAGCAGGGGGTGCTCTTTGCCCAGGTGGGCAGTGCTGCAGCCAGTATGGCTGGTGTGGCACCACGCCTGATTATTGCAACACTGGTTGTCAAAGCCAATGTGGTGGTGGTAGTGGAGGAGGAGGAGATATTGGTGGTATAATTTCAAGGGATAGTTTTAATCAGCTGCTGAAGCATCGTAATGATGGTGGCTGCCCTGCTAAGAATTTCTACACTTATGATGCTTTCATAGCAGCTGCAAAGTCCTTTCCTGGCTTTGCCACAACTGGGGACACTGCCACTCGTAAAAGAGAGGTAGCTGCTTTCTTAGGCCAAACTTCACATGAAACTACCGGTTAGTTCACTTTTACCATACTTATCAGTATAATTAAACAAATTGTTACATAGATCATAGATGACATGAAAACCATACTATTGATTGCTAAAGGAAAACATGATTTTGTCAAATGCCATAGTTTGTAATGATAAGATTCTTTCTTTATTTTATATCTATATGAAAAAAAAAGGCAAATATACTTTGGTAAAGTGACTGATTTTCTATTCTAATTTAAAATAATTGCTTTTAACGAATCGTTAAAGTATTTGATGGGGGAGATAAGATAATCACTTTATTTCAATGGCTAAATTCACTCATATATGGACTACAATTTAATGATAAAGTGTATTTTTAATAAATAAAAAAAAAAACAGTGACTTTGCTATATGAGTTTTACAATTTGTTTGTTTAACGAATTTATCTATGTTGTGCATATGTAGGGGGATGGCCAAGTGCACCTGATGGCCCATACTCTTGGGGGTATTGCTATCTTAGGGAACAAAATCCTGGATCATCATATTGTGCATCAGATCCAAATTATCCTTGTGCTTCTGGTAGGCAATATTATGGCCGTGGTCCAATCCAACTTTCGTGGTTAGTACATGACCTTATAATCCATAGTTTAATGATCTAAAATTTGCACACAATATTTTATATAACATATTTCACATGGTAGTGTTAATGATAAGTCTATATGAGAATTAGTTTACTAACTCTGTAGTTGTGAAAATGTTGTCCATATAACATTACTGTGTGTACTAACAGTTAACACTATTGTCATGTACACTAAATCACTAATTATGACAATTCAGGAACTACAATTATGGGCGGTGTGGAAAGGCCATAGGAGTGGATCTATTGAACAACCCAGACCTTGTGGCCACTGATCCAGTAATTTCATTTAAGACAGCAATTTGGTTCTGGATGACTCCACAATCACCAAAGCCATCATGCCATGATGTAATCACCGAAAGATGGAACCCGTCTGGTGCTGATAGTGCAGCTGGTCGGTCTCGCGGCTATGGTACCATCACAAACATCATCAATGGTGGCATTGAGTGTGGTAAAGGTTGGAATGCTAAGGTGGAGGATCGCATTGGATTCTATAAGAGGTATTGTGACATTCTTGGAGTTGGCTATGGTAACAACCTTGATTGCTACAACCAAAGGCCTTTTGGAAATGGACTGTTGGTGGACACTATGTGATTAAATAACCCAAAATTATGAATCTAAACATGTCCTAGCTTTTTCAATTACTTGGTATTACCTTGTAGTCTTGTCGTTTAGATGAAGAATAAAGATCCTTTGATTGATCAGAGGTTAATCAAGGATTTGATGCGAAGACAGATGAGGACTTTTTCTGTCTATCTTTTCTTTCTTCTACCTTCTTTTTTTTTTTTTTTTTTTTTTTGGTGCTGAATGAAAAAAGTGGGGTCTTCAATACGGGCTCATCGACTCTCTCTTTTCTTTCTTCCACCTTCTTGTTTGCTATGGATGTTGTTGTTATTATTAAAAAATATTTACACAAATGTTAAAAGTAATTAAAGTGGATTAGCTCTTTGAAAGCCCTGTTACAAAATAGCAGCTCACTATTATGCACCACTAGCAAACGTCCAACGAATTAAGTGGGCGCCTGTTACAAAATAGTAGTCCACTTTTACCAAACCCAACTCCACCCATAACTCTCTCAACCTTGAAAGCCCAAGTTCTAGCAAGGCCCAAGGCCTATAGCAGAGCTTAACGAATTGTAAAAAAGGCCCAATCAGACCTCTATATTGTATGCTATGGACTCTGTTTTTATCATTCTCATTCTTTGTAGAGATGAATGAACCCTTACTTTTGCTGCAATGAATGATTGGTCATCTATTAAGTTCTATGTCACACACATGGTCAAATTTCTTAATCTTGATCTTGCTATATAGAACTTCTTTTAGCCACACATGATGAGAGTTATTAAATGACAATCTCCCGAGGCTATTTATTATTGCATTTGTAGTTAGTGTTTAGGAAATCTAATTTGTGTTGCAAGTGTGATTTGAAAATATAACTCTGTGTTATACATGTTAAACTCTTCTTTTTAGAGCTATATCTCCACTTAGAGGGATTTGAAACCATTTCCTATTCCAATATTTCAGTACACATGATTGAAATATTGGAACATGTAATAGTTGAGAACCCTTCTGGATGAAGATAGAGCTCTGTTAAAAAAGGAGCTTACAAATTTTATAACACATGGTTTTTATTTTTGAATCACACTTGCAACACCAAATAGATGAATGAATTGGGTCAATGTTTTTAATGAACTTTCATTATATGTGAAATACAATTTTGATCTAGATGGCTACATCAAAATTAAAAAAAATTATTCCATTTGTGAAATACATCTTAAGACTTTAAGAGTTCATTTATCTCTCTTTTAAATAATACTTTATATTATAAGCTTTTGAGTAGTCAAGAAGGCCATATCAACATGTCTTAATTGTGTCTTTTAAGAAAAATGAGTAAACATAACCTCTAAAAAAAAAAAAAAAAAAAAAAAAAAGCCCTCCAAGTCTTAATAAATCCCCAAAAGAATATCTTTAGTCAATGAACAGTGGGGGGGGGGGGGGGGGGGAACAAAATTCACGTTCAATGAACTAGCATAAATTGAAAATCAAATAGCTGTCAGATTTCTATTGTTTCCTTATTAACAAATTAGCAATTTCCTTAATGGAAAACAAAACAAAACAAATAATTATATGGTTGACAATGCTAGATCTCAATCAAAATTGGAGAAAGAATGATGATTGTCTCACTCTAACCTTTTCCTATATATTTAAAGACGGGTTATGACCCAAACTTTGATATTAATTTGTACTATAAGTTTATGGTAAAATATAACTAAAAAGAAGACCATATATATACTAACAGTTATTAAGAGTTCGTGAGATTAACAAGTTCTTATGTTTCAAAACTCTAGCCAACATCTTAGAGGTATCATTAAATGATTAATTCATGAGACAGGAGATATATAATACATATCCAAAAATTATCAAGTGCTTGAAAAGTATTGGACATTTTATCGAGAAATTAAAATATAAAAAAAAGTCATGGACCCTTTGTAATATTTAGTTTTGTACACCTACAAAGTATCTAGTAGGGGACCATAACATAATTTTTAACTTGATGCCTCAATTTCTAACTTGATGGCTATGGTGTCCAGTAAGTTGGTACATTTTCATTTCCGTGAGCATATCCTCCTTTACCTATTATTAAAGTTTAGGCCAAAATGCAAAATCTATCATCTATGTTTCCCCAAAATTCATTTTAGTACTCAAACTTTGCTTTCGTTCATTTTAGTCCTTTAACTTTCAAGTTTATTTAATTAAGACTTTTTTTTTTATCAATTTTTGTTATATGTTTTGGTTCATTTTCCAAAATTTTAAAATTTTCTTCCAATTTTTGAAATTAAAAAAATCTATTAATAATTGAAAAGTATTTTCTAGATTTTTTTTTTTTTTTTTTTCAGTAAATTTTAACAAAAGTTTATGGAAATGCCTTAGAGGACTGAAACTTAGTGGACTGAAATGAACAAATACAAAGTTAGAAGACTAAAATTAATTTTGAAGAAACTTAGAAGGTAAGTTTTGCATTTTAACCTATAATTTATAAAATAAATTCATTTTTCAAAGGTAATATTGTTTAAAGACTAATGTGGCATTTCCTTTTTACTAAGAGAGTTAGTATTGATAGTGGTATAATAGCTAAATTACTATTATACCACCAAAAACACTAAAAGGTAGGCCACATTGATGGTGGTATGGTATAGGTAAAAAAATTTGCCAATGAGCTACAGTGAGTGCCAAAGGTAGCTGACATCTTTGGCAGCTCTTTGTAGCTACAAAGTTATAAAAAAAATGATATTTTATTTTATTTCTTTCTCAACCCAGACAAGTGGGACCAAGATACAGCATAGACAAGAAAGTAAAAAAAAGGCTGGCCACATTGATAAAGTATTAAAGAGAAAGAGGGGAAGAGAGAGAAAGAAAGAATAAAAAATATAAAGAAAAAAATATTTAAATGAAGTGGTAAAAAGATAGAACTATTGATATTTGATAAATTGTAAAGTAAGGTGTTAAATGCGTTTGGTTAAGTGGAAAGTAAGTGTGATACCCCAATTTGATTGATTGTGTGATATGTGTGGGTGTGTGATGAGTCCCACATCGGGTATTTACTGGGTTGAACTGGGCTTTATTAACAACTGCAAGGAGCCTCTACTGTGACTAGTCCTTTTGAGGTATAGCGCAGATGTGGCTAGCGCTTTACCTCAAAAGGACTAGTCACAATAGAGGCTCCTTGCAGTTGTTAATAAAGCCCAGTTCAACCCAGTAAATACCCGATGTGGGACTCATCACACACCCACACATATCACACAATCAATCAAATTGGGGCATCACAATCTCCCCCACTTAAATCCCTAACGTCCTCGTTAGGGCCCACTTTGTGGGGTAATGTCTCTGAGCCCACACGGGAATACCGGGCCGGCTCTGATACCATATGTAACGACCCAAAGAAAAGCGCTAGCCACATCTGCGCTATACCTCAAAAGGACTAGTCACAATTGAGGCTCCTTGCAGTTGTTAATAAAGTCCAGTTCAACCTAGTAAATACTCGATGTGGGACTCATCACACACCCGCACACATCACACAATTAATCAAATTGGGGCATCACAGTAAGAATACTCCAAAGTCCCTCTCCCAAGTAGGAGTTCCTATCTCTGGAACGTGGGTTTCCAGCTTTTCTCTAGAGAGTTCCGTCTCTCTTTTCTCTCTCTGGACTGTTGAAGCTCCAGTTTTCCCTCTCGCTGCAAGCATTGACCGGATCGCTAGCAGAAGCTTGAGTCTTATGGGTGAGCTCCGTTTCCACTGTCAACCTATCTATACCCATTCGTGGATCTAGTTCTGGTACTGGTCGGACTTCAAGTGGCTATTCTCAGTTTTTAGCATCTGAGGAGTTTTGTGGGTGTGACCCGATTTCACCCTTTCGTGGGTCTTATTCTGGTACCGTTTTTGAAGCCGTCAGGAGCTTCATCCTATGGGAAGTTTTTCCAGCAAGTCAAGGCACCTCTTGATCAGGTGTGTTTTGGCCAAAGGTGGGCTTCTCCAACCCGATACAGCTGCTGATGTTGAATAACGACACCTCAGTTAAGAACCGATGGAACCCAGAAGTAAGTAATTTATTTGATTCAGTTTGTCCATACTTTGACAATTGGGGTTTAGAATTTGGGTCTGTTTTTCTGCTGCTTTGGTTTGCTTGCCTATCTGTTTGTACCATTGAACCTTATTATTCCCTTTTGGATATGAACTGCCTAAGTTGGAATTGTCGGGGAATTGGGAACTCCCGGACAGTTCGAGCGCTACACAACCTTGTGCAGCAATATAATCCCAATATAGTCTTCCTAATGGAGACAAAGATTGGTGCTAAAAGAACGGTGAAGGTTAGGGAAAGAATTGGTTTGCCAAATGGTCTAATACTCCCAAGTGAAGGTAAAAGTGGGGGGATGGCCCTTCTATGGGTCAAGGACTTAGATGTTGAAATTAAAAGCTTTTCAAGACACCACATTGATGCAATTGTAATAGATCCTAAGACGGGATTCAAATGGAGAATAACCGGTTTTTACGGAAACTCGGAAACAAGTTTGAGAAAGGAATCTTGGAGTCTTCTCCAGTTTCTCAAATCTCAGTATCAGATGCCATGGATGTGCCTGGGAGATTTCAATGAAATTGTGTCGACAACAGAGAAACTGGGAGGCCCGGATAAAGCCCAACAGCAAATGGAAGGTTTTAGAGAGGCAATAGATTTTTGTGGGTTCCAAGATATGGGGTATGAAGGACCGAAGTTTACCTAGTGCAATCAAAGACCAAATGAAGGAAGAATTCAATTAAGGCTGGATAGAGTGCTTGCGACAGTAGAGTGGGCAGAGTATTACCAAAATGCTAGAGTCTTCCATATTGTCGAACCAACCTCTGACCACTGTGCTATTCTATTGACAGACCAGAAATATCTGCAAGCACAAAGGGGGAGAAGATTCCACTTTGAAAAGGCATGGACTAAATATGAGAAGTGTAAGGAAGTTATCCAAGAAGCGTGGATAAACTTCTCAGGTATACAATCAACGGTTGGGTGGGTTGAAGGCCTAAAGGTGTGTACAACTGAGTTAACCAAATGGAACCGAACTGATTTTGGTTACTTTCCTAGAAAGATCCAAGAAAAAAGGAAATTGCTCCAAGCTCTTGTTCAAGAGGACAGAGAGGGCAGCAGAGGAGCAGAAATAAATGAACTCCGAAAAGAAATTAATGAGCTTCTGGAAGAGGAAGAAATGAGATGGCACCAAAGATCAAGAGTTCAATGGTACCAACAGGGCGATAGAAACACCCAATACTTCCACCACAAAGCGTCGCAAAGAAGAAAGAAAAATGAGATTAGAGGTCTATGGGACAAGGATGGGAAATGGTGTGAAGATGCGAAAGGCATAGTAAGCATAGCAACAGAGTACTTTAATGAGTTGTTCTCTACCTCCTGCCCATCCGGAAGTGAGGAAGTGGCCAATATGATTCCAAGAAGTGTTACCCCAGAGATGAATGAGCAGCTCACAAAGGAATTCCAAAGGGAAGAGGTGGTTCAAGCTGTCTACTCTATGCACCCAACAAAAGCCCCGGGCCCTGACGGTATGTTTGCAATTTTTTACCAAAAATATTGGGATGTTATTGGCAATGATATTATTAATACTGTTTTGAATGTCCTAAACTCAAATGCTTTAGTAGCACCCTTAAACCAAACAAATATTGCCCTCATACCAAAAACAAATAGCCCAACCAAAATGACTGAATTCCGGCCTATCAGTTTGTGCAATGTGTCTTACAAAATTATATCCAAAGTCCTAGCAAATAGATTGAAACCAATCCTGTCCACCATTATTTCAGAAAATCAAAGTGCTTTTGTCCCTGGCCGCCTAATAACAGATAATGTCCTAGTTGCTTTTGAAATTATGCATTATTTAAAAAAGAAGGAAGGAAAAGAAAGCTATATGGCCATTAAATTTGACATGAGTAAGGCCTATGACCGGGTAGAATGGTGTTTTTTAAAGAAAATCATGGAGAGAATGGGCTTTAATGAAAAATGGATTAGCTTGATTATGAACTGCATAATTATTGTGTCTTACTCTATGCTTATTAATGGGGTTGCTCATGGCTGTATCACCCCTACAAGGGGCCTACGCCAAGGAGACCCAATATCTCCATATTTATTCCTTCTTTGTTCAGAGAGTTTTACAGGTCTAATTTTGGAAGCAACTAGAAACAATAGACTCTCCGGAATCTCAATTTGCAGGAATTGCCCTACTGTTACACATCTCCTTTTTGCCGATGATAGCATCATATATTGCAAAGCAAATGGGCAAGAAAGCAGGGAAGTTCTAAGTATCCTTCAAAAGTATGAAGATGCCTCTGGACAAAAGATTAACACGGATAAATCATCTGTGTTTTTTAGCCGAAACACTAAGGAGGAGATAAGAGAAGAGGTGAAGGATATTCTTGGATCAATGCAAGACTCCTAACCAAAGAAATACTTGGGGTTGCCTTCCATGATTGGTAGATCCAAGAAACAAGTCTTTAACGAAATTAAAGAGAGGGTTGGGAAGAAGTTGATGGGATGGAAGGAGAAACTATTATCCATTGGAGGTAGGGAAATTCTTATAAAAGCGGTGGCTCAGGCTGTGCCAACATATGCAATGGGGTGTTTTTTGCTTCCTAAGAGTCTTTGTGATGAAATGGAAGGAATGATGAGGAATTTTTGGTGGGGACAAAAGGATCAAGAATCCAAGATTGCCTGGGTCAGCTGGTCAAAAATGTGCAGAGCAAAGAGGGAAGGAGGCATGGGCTTCAGAGATCTCCAAGCTTTCAACTTGGCTATGCTTGCAAAGCAGGGGTGGCAGATGCTGGAAGAACCATCATCATTGATGGCCCGCATGTATAAAACAAAATACTTTCCAAATGGAGATGTTCTTGGGGCGAGTATTGGAAGCAACCCATCTTATGCTTGGAGAAGTATCCACAAAAGCTTGGAGGTTCTCAGGCAAGGCACTAGGTGGAGAGTGGGGAATGGTAAACTAATTCACATTTGGGATGATAAATGGTTGCCAACTCCTACGACTTATAAGGTCATTTCTCCTCCAAAAGACTTTGGGGCTTTTCCAATGGTATCATCCCTTATAGATGAAGACACAAAAATGTGGAGAAGAGATAGGATGGTTGAGACCTTCTTACCCTTTGAGGTGACTACCATTCTCAACATTCCCTTATGCCATCATCTTCCTGAGGACTCCATAATTTGGGTGGGTAATAAAAAAGGAATTTTTTCAGTGAAGAGTGCTTATTATGTGGCCAAGAAACTGCTGGATTCAGACATTCAAGGTGAGACCTCAAGGGGAGATGTACGTGCCCCTCTATGGAAAAGAATATGGCAACTGAACATTCCAGAAAAAATACGTATTTTCGCGTGGCGGCTGTGCATGAATGCTATACCCACCATGGTGAACTTAAACAGAAGAGGAATCCAATTTGATGTCCTATGCCCCATATGCAAGATGGAAGAAGAAGCTGTTGAGCATGTCATTCTAAGGTGTGAGTTAGCAAAGGCAATTTGGTCAAAGTGGAGTGATGGCCCGGGAAATATTTTGGAGAGCAGGAGTGATATTTCTGATCTGGCTCTCAAAATAATAAGCCAAGGAACCCAACGTGACCTGGAAATCTTTTTTGGTGTAGCCTGGACGATTTGGTACCACAGAAACCAATTGATCTTTGAAGCTAGCACAACTACAGCGGACCAGGTGTGGGGGACAGCAACTAGAATGGTGGAAGATTTTCAGATTGCAAATAAATCTTGTGCAACAAGGAAAGAGAAGCAGCCTAGAGCTTGGAGGCCTCCACCAGAAGGCTATTTCCTTATAAATGTGGACGGAGCAATCCCAGCTGTGAATGGCCATTCTGGAATTGGCATTGTCATTTGGGACTGGGAGAGTCAGATTGTTGCAGCTGTTAGCATGCCTCTTTCCGGGAAATTTGCAGTGGAAGAAACAGAAGCTTTGGCTATGGAAAAGGGTGCTATCCTAGCTGTGGAGTTGGGCTTGGAGAATGTCATTTTGGAAGGGGATTCTATGCAAACGGTCCAAGCAGTAAAAGACAAAGATTGCAAAGGTTTGGCTGGCAATATCATCTCTGGTATAATCCTTGAATTGTCCAACTTTAGGATGGCAGAAGTTAGGCACATAAGTAGGTATGGAAACAAGATAGCCCATGAACTTGCTCAACAGGCCAAGAGAAGTGGAGAGTTGAAGAGCTGGACTGGTACAACACCAGAGATTATAGCTGATCTTCTTGGTATGAAAATTGTCTAGTGGGCGGGTCTGCTTGTGGTCTGTCTTTTCTTTTCTCTGCTGTCTTGTTTCTGTCAGTTTTTGAGCTTTGTATTGGCTGTTTTTGCCTTCCTCTTGGTTGAAATATATGTTCCAGTTTCAAAAAAAAAAAGATAGATAAAATAGTTTTTTAAGTTGCTAAAATTACATGTGATTATCTTTAAGGATCATACAAATTATTGGTTTTGATATAGCATCTATCATGTTAGTTTGCAGAACGTATGTATGATGAAAGATAACTAGTTTCCAAACCTTTTTGCCCTTTTTTTTTTTTTTTATTCTTGAGCAATGCTAGGCTTAAATTACATGTCTAATAAAAATTTCAAGTTGTCAGTGGTATGTGTTGAAAGTGAATCCCACGTGGGTTGGAATCATTTTTCAGCCTACTAGATTTAGATGATAGAAATCATTGATTTTCTGTTGAATAAAAAAACATAACCATTATGTTTCTCATGAATTTTCAATATATGATGATACATCTATAATGCTATTTTGACACCAAATTAAGATGCATGCACGAGAAAGAAAAAAAAAATCAATGTTTTGGATTGTGTATATCATATATATGCAGTATTATTAAAAATGAAATTTGATTATGGCAAAAACTTGTTTAAAACTTAAAAACATGATTAAAATCTCATTTTAAAGTTATATATACACTGTGTAAAAACAAACACTGCCTTTTCATTATAACTTGTTGATTATAACTTAAAGCAAACAAATTAAGGCCTCTATTTGTAGTCTAGATATGTCATATTGGTCACATATTAAGAGATAGGATAAAACCATCATAAAAATACGTGTATTAATTTCAAACTCAAGTACAATAATTTAGATGTAGTATATTACGTTCCTCAATTTTTTAATGTATAACTTTGAATTTAATTATCATTAAAAATGTTAACTTTAACTTTACTTATGTTTTATTGACCAATATAACCCGGTGTTTAAATTTAATTAATGAACCTATTGATTGTATCTAAGATACTAAATAATGGAATTTTCTCGAAAAAAAAAAAAGTTACTCGTTATGATTATCTACGTACCTTGCTTCCTAGATTTATAGCTATTTGTTTGGCACGCTGTGAAGTCACGTATGAATATATATAATGAATGATGTCTACAAATTATTAATAGAATTCATGTCAAGGATGTCAATACCGTACCGGAGGCCGTACCGGTTTGGCCACCGGTACGATATATTTCGGATACCGGTCAATACCGGTGTACCGTTTCGGGTTTACCGCTATTTTTTATATTTATAAATATATATATATATATATATATATATTTATATGTATGTATGTGTTTGTGTATATATATATTATAATAAATATAAAAGTTTACCATAAAACATTTCCTTAATTTAGAACTAGTTATTCATGGTTTTAGACTTTAGTATCAATTAAAAGGGAAAAAAAATAAAAAAATAAAATAGAAAACTTAAAAGTTACCATTGCATACTAAAAAAACAAATAATACTAATAAGTTAATATAAATAAGTTACCATTTTGTCCTAACAAAAATTCAAAAATTACAAAACTTAAAAAAAAAAAAAAAAAAAAAAAAAAAAAAAAAACTTTTTTCTGTACCGGCCGGTACGCCCGGTACCGGCCGGTATTGCCCGAAATTGGCCGGTACGACCGGTACGAGGCCGGTACGGCCGGTATTTTTTCCGGTACGAAACAGGGGGGTTGAGTGTACCGGATTGCTGGCCGGTACGGTATATTCCGGCCGGTACGGCCGGTACGGTACGGTATTGACATCCATGATTCATGTACAACAAGATAAGGTCACCAAGAAAAAGCCGCCCACATGTTCTTCGTTTGTTTTTTGTTTTTGTTTTTGTTTTCTTTGTTTTGATGCCTTTGGTGTTTAGTCTATAGGCCGGTGGTACATTTTCATTTCCTTGTAAGGTGTTTGGGAAGAACACGTGGCAGTGAATGATTGAAGTGATAATACCATGTGAATCATGTGATAGACCAAATAGTGAATTCAAGAAAATGAAATATGATGCCCTCTTAACAACAAGTCGAAAAGGCTAAGGCCAAATTTATGGGATATTCTCACTTTTCTTGAGCATATCCTTCCTTTCTTATTTTTAAAAAGTTTAGGCTAAATTGCGAAATTTATTTTTTATGTTTCACCAAAATTTATAATAGTCTTCTAACTTTGCTTTCATTCATTTAAGTGTTCTAATTTTTAAGTTTATTTAATTAAGGTTTTTTCATCAACTTTTGTTATATGTTGTGGTAAATTTTTAAATTTTTCTTCCAAAATTTTTAATTAAAAAATTCTAATAAAAGTTGATGAAAATGCTTTAATTGAATAAATCTAAAACTTAGAAAACCGAAATGAATAAATGCAAAATTAGAGTACTAAAATGAATGCTAAAATTTATAAAGGAAATTCACTTTTCAAAGGTAATATTGTTTAAAAATTTATGTGGGCATGGTGCTTAGAAGCAATATAATATGTGATTATCTTTAAGGATAATTCCTTTTTCTTTTTTTCTTTTTTTGTTTGTTTGTTGCTGAATTAGGATCATACAACTTATTGGTTTTGATATAGCATCTATCATGTTAGTTTGCAGAATATATGTATTACGAAAGAATTTAACTAGCTTCCAAACTTGTTTTGCCTTTTTTATTCTTGAGCAATGATAGACTTACATGTCTAATAAAATAAATCCCACATGGGTTGGAATAATTTTTCAGCCTAGTAGATTTAGTGTCAAAAACCATTGCTTTTCTGCTGAATAAAAAAGCATGACCATTATTTGTCTCATCAATTTTCAATATATGATGTTACATCCAATCCATAATGCTATTTTGACACCAAATTAAGATGCATGCATGAGAAAAAAAAAATCAATGTTTTGGATTGCATATATCATATATATGCAGTATTATTAAAAATTATATTTAATTATGGAAAAAACTTGTTAATAACTTAAAAACATGACTAAAATCACATTTTCAAATTATGAATATACTGTATAAAACAAACACTGCCCTTTTATTATAACCCATTGATTTTAACTTAAAGCAAACAAAGACCTCTTTTGTAGTCTAGATATGTCATATTGGTCACATGTTAAGAGATAGGAAAACACCATCATAAAAATATGTATTAATTTCAAACTCAAGTACAATAATTTAGATGTAGTATATTAAGTTTCTCAATTTTTATATTTAACTTTGAATTTAATTCATCATTAGAAACATTAACATTATTTATGTCAAATTGATCAATAAAACCAAATGTTTAAATTTAACTTATGGACCCATTGACTGTATCTAAGATACTAAACCTAAGTTATACATTATAAATGATGTCTACATATTATAAATAGTATTCTTTCTTTTTTTTCTTTTTTTTGATAAAAAAGGAGAAATTCATTCATCTAAAGAACAGAACAAGAAACAACAGGGAGGACAAAGCCTGGAATAATTGTGGCCATAAATTAATAGCATTCATGTACAACAAGACAAGGTCACCAAAAAAAAAAAATCTGCCCACGTTTTTTTCCTTTTTAAAGCTAAACTATTACTAGATAAGATGGGAAGCTGAAATCTGCCGTCGGGTTATTGAGCAAATATTCCCAAAACATTAAAAGATCGATAAACAGACAAAACTTGATCCCTCTCTACTACGCTATATATACCATTCCACTTGATCAGCAATTCACCATCCTCAAACATCAACTTGAAACACAAATAACTATGAAAATGAGGTTTTGTGCTTTGGTTATTTTCTCTTTGTTGTTGTCTTCATTCCAAGGAGGCTATATCAAAATTAATAAACTTATTCCATTTGTGAAATACATCTTAAGACTTTAAGAGTTCATTTTTATCTCTCTTTTAAATAACACTTTTACATTATAAGCTTTTGAGTAGCCAAGAAAGCCATATCACCATGTCTTAATTGTGTCATCTAAGAAAAATGAACAGTAGGAGAATAAAATTCACATTCAATAAAGTCGAATAAATTGAAAATCAAATAGCTGTCAGATTCTACTATTCCGTTATTAACAAATTAACAATTTCCTTAATGGATAACAAAACAAAACAAATAGTTATATGCTTTTTTTTTCTTTTTCTTTTTTTGAGGAAACAAATAATTATACGGTTGACAATGTTAGACCTCAATCAAAATTAAGGATGGTTGTCTTATTCTAACCTTTTCCTATATATTTGAACACAGCTTATGATCCAAACTTTGATATTAATTTGTATAGGTAAAATATAACTAAAAAGAAGACATATATACTAACAGTTATTAAGAGCTTGTGAGATTAACGAGTTCTTATGTTTCAAAACTCTAGCCAACATCTTATAGCTATCATTAAACAATTCATTTATGTAATTATATAGTGAATATGAGATAGGAGATATATAATATATTACCCAAAAATAATTAAGTGCTCAAAAAGTATTAAACATTTTGTCGAGAAATTAAAAAAGAAGTCATGGATCCTCTGTATGGGTAATGATATTTAATTTTGTACGCCTATAAAGTATCTTTTTTTTTGAGAAACGCCTATAAAGTATCTAGCAGGGGACCATAACACAATTTCTAACTTGATGCCTATGGTGTTCAGTCTATAGGTGGTACATTTTCATTTCCTGAATTGTAAGGTGTTTGGGAAGAACACGTGGCAGTGAATGATTGAAGTGATAATACCATGTGAATCATGTGATAGACCGATAGTCAATACAAGAAAATGAAATATGATAACCTCTGAACAACAAGTCGAAAAGGCTAAGGCCAAATTTATGGGATATTCTCACTTTTCTTGAGCATATCCTTTCTTTCTTATTCTTAAAAATTTTAGGTTAAAATGTAAAATTTATTTTTTTATGTTTCACCAAAATTTATTATAGTCTTCTAACTTTGTTTTTATTCATTTAAGTCCTCTAACTTTTAAGTTTATTTAATTAAAGTTTTTCTATCAACTTTTGTTATATGTTATGGTAAAATTTCTAAATTTGTAAATTTTTCTTCGAACTTTTTTAAATTAAAAAAATTCTAATAAAAGTTGAGAAAAATGCTTTAATTGAATAAATATAAAACTTAGAGAACTGAAATGAATGAATGCAAAATCAAAAGACTGAAATGAATGCTAAAATTTATAAAGGAAATTATCTTTTCAAAGGTAATATTGTTTAAAGATTGATGTGGACATGGTGCCTAGAAGCAATATAATATGTGATTATCTTGTAGGATATTATAATTTTTTTTTTTTTTTTGGCTAAATAAGGATCATACAACTTATTGATTTTGATATAGCATCTATCATGTTAGTTTGCAGAATATATGTATTATGAAAGAATTTAACTAGTTTCCAAACCTGTTTTTACTTTTTTTATTTTTATTTTATTTTATTTTTATATTCTTGACCAATGCTAGGCTTACATGTCTAATAAAATAAATCCCACATAGGTTGGAATAATTTTTCAGCCTGGTAGATTTAGGGTCATTTTGGATACTGCTTATTTCTGAAAACTGAAAATACTGTAACAAAATAATTTTTAAATGTGTGAATAGTGCTATGGGACCCAGTTTTAAAGAAACATTTAATGAAATCTGTACTTGCGGGTCTCATGAACAGTGCATGGGACCTACAGAAAAAACACAGACATGCATTTTTTTCCTTTTCATCGCAATACAAACCCAGCCTTAGTGTTAGAAACCATTGCATTTCTGTTGAATAAAAAAAATAACCATTATTTGTCTCATCAATTTTCAATATATGATGTTACATCCAATCCATAAAGCTATTTTGACACCAAATTAAGATGCATGCATGAGGAAAAAAAAATCAATGTTTTGGATTACATATATCATACATATGCAGTATTATTAAAAACTAAATTTGATTATGGCAAATACTTGTTAATAACTTAAAAAAAAATTTATTAAAATCACAATTTTAAGTTATGAATACACTGTGTAAAACAAACACCGCCCTTTTATTATAATCCATTGATTATAACTTGAAGCAAACAAAGACCTCTATTTGTAGTCTAGATATGTCATATTGGTCACATGTTTAGAAATAGGAAAACACCATCATAAAAATGTATGTATTAATTTCAAACTCAAGTATAATAATTTAGATGTAGTATATTAAGTTCCTCAAATTTTATATGTAACTTTGAATTTAATTTATAAATAATAACATTATTTATGTCAAATTGATCAATAAAACCAAATGTTTAAATTTAATTTAGGAACCTATTGACTGTATCTAAGATACTAAATCTTAGTTATTCATTATAAATGATGTCTACAGATTATCAATAGTATTCTTTCTTTTTTGGATAAAAAAGGAGAAATTCATTCAACTAAAGAACAGAACTAGAAACAACAGAGAGGACAAAGCCTGGAATAATTGTGGCCATAAATTAATAGCATTCATGCACAACAAGACAAGGTCACAAAAAAAAAAATCTGCCCACGTTTTTTTCCTTTTTAAAACTAAATTATTTCTAGATAAGATGGGAAGCTGAAATCTGCCGTCGGGTCATTGAGCAAATATTCCAAAAACATTAAAAGATAAACAGACAAAGCTTGATCCCTCTCTACTACGCTATATATACCATTCCACTTGATCACCAATTCACCATCCTCAAATATCAACTTGAAACACAAACAACTATGGAAATGAGGTTTTGTGCTTTGGTTATTTTCCTTTGTTGTTGTCTTCATTCCAAGGAGGCTTGGCTGAACAATGTGGTACGCAAGCAGGGGGTGCTCTTTGCCCAAATGGGTTGTGCTGCAGCCAGTGGGGCTGGTGCGGCACCACAGCTGCTTATTGCGACGATGGTTGTCAAAGCCAATGTAGTGGTAGTGGTGGCGTGGTGGTGGTGGCGGTGGCGGTGGTGGTGGTGGTGGTGGTGGTGGTGGTGGTGAAGAAGGAGGAGATATTGGTAGTATAATTTCAAGGGATGATTTTGATCAGCTACTACCATATCGTAATGATGCTGCCTGCCCTGCTAGGAATTTCTACACTTACAATGCTTTCATAGAAGCTGCAAATTCCTTTCCTGGCTTTGGCACAACTGGGGACACTGACATTCGTAAAAGAGAGATAGCTGCTTTCTTAGCCCAAACTTCACACGAAACTACCGGTAGTTCACTTTACCTTACTTACTAGTATAATTAGACAAATTGTTACGGATCATAGATGACATGAATACCATACTATTGAATATTGATTGCTAAAGGAAAACATGATTTTGTCACATGCCATAGTCTATAATGATAACATTCTTTCTTTATTTTACATCTATATGAAAGAAAAAAAAAGGGACAAAAAATACTTTGGTAAAGTGAATTGATTTTCAATTCTAATTTAAAGTTACTGCTTTTAATCGTTAATGTATTCGATGGCTACGGTCACTCATGGATTACAATTTAAAGATAAAGTGTATTATTAAAAAAAAAAAAAAAAAAAAAAAAAAAAAAACAAAAATGACTTTGCTACATGCATGAGTTATACAATTTGTTTCTTTAATGAATTAATAATTTATGTTGTACGTGTAGGGGGATGGGCAACTGCACCTGGTGGCCCATACTCTTGGGGGTATTGCTTTGTTAGGGAAATAAATGGTGGATTATACTATGCACCGAATCCCAATTATCCTTGCGCTCCTGGTCAAGAATATTATGGTCGTGGTCCTATCCAACTTTCATGGTTAGTGCATGATCTAAATTTTGTACTTCAGAGTCACAATAATTTTTATTGCATATTTCACATGATAGTGTCAATGATAAATCTATATAAGAATCAATAATAATTTTCTTACTCGAAAATATTGTCCATGTAAGATTACTCTTTGTACTAACACTATTGTCATGTACACTAAATCACTAATTATGATAATTTAGGAACTATAACTATGGGCAGTGTGGAGAAGCCTTAGAGTTGGATTTATTAAACAACCCAGGCCTTGTGGCCATTGATCCAGTTATTTCATTTAAGGCAGCACTTTGGTTCTGGATGACTCCACAGTCACCAAAGCCATCATGCCATGATGTAATCATCGAAAATTGGAACCCGTCTAGTGCTGACATTGCAGCTGGTCGTCTTCTTGGCTATGGTACCACCACAAACATCATCAATGGTGGCCTTGAGTGTGGTCGAGGTAAAAATGCTCAGGTGGAGAGTCGCATTGGATTCTATAAGAGGTATTGTGACTTTTTCGGAGTTGGCTATGGTGACAACCTTGATTGCTACAGCCAAAGGCCTTTTGGAAATGGGTTGTTGGTGGACACTATGTAATCAATAGTCCAAAATTCTGAATCTAGATTACTAGATTTAGTCTGTGGACACCATGTTCTAGTCCTAGCTTTCTAAATTACTTTGTATTACCTTATGGTCTTGTGGTTAAAATGAAGAATAAAGATCCTTTGATTAATCAGAGAGGTTAATCAAGGGTTTGATGCAAGAGAAATATGGATGTTGTTGTTACTATTAAAAGTAATGTTTTTCTTCATTATTTGTAATGTTAAATGTTTGTGTAGCTATCCTCTCCAAAAAATGAAAAAATAAAAAATAAATTTACACAAATATTAAAAGTAATTTAAGTGAATTAGAGTATCTCCAACAAATGAGGTAAACGCAAAATCCTCTCTATTTTAGAGAGTGAAAATAAATATATATATATATATATATATATATTGATCCAACAGTCTTAGTCACTCTATAAACAAGAACAGTCACTCTTTTGGTTTGAAGTGCTACTGTTTATTAAAAAAAAAAAAACTTTAATTGAATAAAAAATTAACCCAACCCAATTAAAATATTCAAGTTTATTTCAATAGCTACAAATCTCAATTCACCTCCTTTCTCTCAAGAGTGCCAATTCTATCTAGATGGGGCATAAAACCCCAGTTTTACGCACATCAATCACATGTGCCAATCACATTGCGCCACGTTAGCTGATTGCAAACTAAAGAATAAAACTTATCACGCATAATCTTGCCTCTAAAAATTATATACCAAAATTGTATCTTCCTTAGAAGTCAAAACCAACCAAACCTTCAAACCGGCTAAGAAACAGCCCCAGTTGCCGAAAATGCTGCCCAAATTAAACCTTTGGAGATGTTGCCAAAATCCGCCAATTGTGGGGCTCATTTTTGTTTTCTAGATTTTGTAAAATAAAATTTAGAGGGAGGAAGAGAGATCACCAAATCATTGACAATGGTGGACCGTTGGTGGGTGAAGTCACTAATGACTTCTTCAGCTTCTTTGTGCTTCCGATAACATCACAATTGCTAACATCAACATAGAAGTACATTAATTTGTTGGATTGTTTTTTGTTTTTTGTTTTTAATGAGATTTTAATTGGGTGTTAACGTGGCGTTATATTGTTGGTAGTGTAACATCCAGAGAGAATTTAAACTTTTCTCTCAAATGTCTCTAAACTTAGAGACAAGGTCAACATAAATCAGAAAACAAAATCTTGTTCTCATAAACCTAATCAAATCAGGGGGAAAAAAATACAAAAGAAGAAGATAGAAACCGATTTGTGATCTGATCATCTGGGTTACATGCATGTTCTTGGCTATAGCTGATGCAAGATACAAATTCGTCAAGAAGCAGAACACGTTTACCTCTAGAAAATAAGAAACATAACACGTTTACTTCTAAAAATAACTTCAAATCCACGAGGGTTTCTTGAATCTACAAGGGTCCTTGAATTCACAATAAGAAATGGTTCTAGAATCCACTAGAGAAACAATAGGCAAAAGTTTGAGTTTTTATTAATATCAATAATTGTTAAAAAAAAGAAAAGCATTTACAGACTTAGGGGGCCAATATAAGGGCTCCATAAAACTTGACATACAAGAAAATATATTCTAAAATAACTCTTAGTTAATACCTAACTATAACATGAACCAAATTTGACCTAAAAAACATTAATAGCACCTAAAAACAAGGAAATAAATCACCTAAACCTAAAATAACGTTTTTTTACATAAAAATACCAAAATTAAATAATTATAAAAATTAAATTGTAGGTTTTGTCCTACATCAAACCCCTCCACTTGAAACAAACTCGTCCTTGGGTTCATCTTTGAAATCTTAAATCTTCTACTCCAAATAAACAAATACTTTGAATACTTGAGCGCCTTGATCTTCTTTCCATACTTACAACTCATCAATGGAATAAAAAAATTAACCTAGATTTCTTTTTCCTTGGTCTTGTAATTGTAGAGATTTACCAAGTAAGAACTGACAATTGAATCAAATCTATCAATCCCAATAAAATCAATAAACTTCAAATCTATCAATCCCAATAAAATAAATAAACTTCAATATATCGCTTACCACCAAAATAAAAGGATCTTGAGATTAACAATTACATGATTTGATTTCGTTGAGATCCTTGAAACTTTCCTCTTCAATTTCATCCTCAATGGTCTCTACCATCTTGACTTCAAGACATTTCTCTACAATAGGATCTTCATTATTCTCCTCCACAATAATCTTGATTTTAGGATTTTCTTCCATAACAAGGCATTCATTAATTTCTTCAGAAATCTATATATTTTGTTTTTTGACTTCTACATAATCTTCAAGAACAATATTTTCTTCAACATGCAATTCTTCCTTTAATGGTGGAATATTTGGCTCTTCAAAATATTTAAAGTATAAACTTTTTAGCCAACAATAATCTTGTTTTGTGTACAACAAAAGTTCATCACAATCCAAAGGATAAAAGTTGATAGAAAGCATCTTTTTCATCTTTGGCCATGAAACAAATTTTTTTCTTTACCTTGTCTAATTCTATCAGACTGTATTCGTTCCAACCAACGTAAGGCATACCCACAAAGTTTATACAAGGCAAGTTTATCTTTTCTCTCATAATAAATACTCTCAAAGTCAAATAAATCATCTAGATCAAGTAAGCAATCAAGAAAATCTTCTTTATAAAAATAACCATTAAAACTTGTAATTCTTTTATAAGGCATATATGAAATTTGCTTACCAATAGGTTGCCTATGAGTTATGTCTTCACAACAATTATCCCTATTGTTTCCATGCTCCAACGACGGCATCCTAGCAAAAATATTTGTGAGTGCTAGGTGTACATCATGTAATACTTTCTAAGTTTTCTGTCACCGGAATTGCTACCATCTCATATGTCAGGCACCAGACCAGAATAAGTCAAGGCTCTGATACCAATTGATGTGGGAATGCGGAAGTGTCTAGAAGCAGAACACGTCTACCTCTAAAAAACAATAAACAAAACATGTTTGCTTCTAAAAATAATCTCGAATTCACGAGGGTTCCTTAAATCCACATGGTTAAAGGGTTCTAGAATCCACCAAAGAAACAATAGACTTTATTAATATAAATAATTGTTTTAAAAAAAAACGCTTACAAACTTAGGAGCCTATTTAAGAGCTCTGTAAAACTTGATAAACAAGAATATATATTCTAAAATAACTTCTAGTTAATACCTAATCATAACAGGAACCAAATTTGACCTAAAAAAACATTAAATGCACCTAAAAATAAGGAAATAAATCACCTAAACCTCAAATAATATTTTTTACCTAAAAATACCAAAATTAAATAATTATAAAATTAAATTATAGATTCTATCCTACATCAGTGGCATGGAGGACAGTTGAGTGGACGATGTGGCTTTGCACAGTGGAGGCCTAGTGCTGGAAACAAGTTCTACAGGATTCGTGAAAGCTCTGGAAGTCTTGAAGAGATATCAAAGTGCTCTGTCTTTCTGTGTCTCTGCGTTTGACAGCAAATGTGTGGTTCTCGGTTATTAGTTAAAAAAAAAATAATAATAATAATAATAAAAAAAAAACCGTGTGGTAAAGACTAAAGATAATGACCCTATGCTTTTTCTTTTTTTGGTAAGAAAAATTAGAAAGTGGTAAAGATTAAAAAAAAAAGTTTTTTTTTTTAAGAATGAAGCGGTAAAGATAAGTTCATTAATAGTTCAATGCTAATAATAATCCAAAAATCACTAAAGAAAGAAAATAATAATAATAATCCGGAAATACACCCCCTAAAAATTAATGAATAAATCCATTTCAATTTGTATACACTGATAAATTTCAAAACTAACATAGATTTGATTAATGTCAAATTACATAGAATTTTTAAAGGACTTGTACAAGACTAACATAGATTTGATAGATTCAAAATTGCATTAAAGACTAACAAATATAAATACTACAAGCATGAAAGTTAAATTTAGAGATGCTCATATGACTTGCTATATCGTTGTTGCAACTTGCAAGTAACCCACGAGATCTGATTAAATGGTCCTATGACGGTTTGAAAAGCATGACCACTAAAATTATTATAAATATATACATATATATATATATATATATATATATTGTTGGAAAATATGATAGTCTAGATATTTAAAAAAATATAATTTCTGGAAATTTAAGAAATATAATAATTGAGAATGAATAAAGGAAATTTTAAAAAATAAATATTAAAAAAAAATAAAAAATGAATAAAGAATGATGGAGAAATAATATTTTAATGATATAGAGAAATGATAGAATGTCGGTTGGAAAGCGCATTTGAAAAATAGGTAAGCAAAAATAACTATTCACTCTCCAAATTGAGTAAAATATAGCTAAGCTGTTGTAGCTCTTTGAAAGTCCTGTTACTAAAATAGCAGCATGTTATACAAAATAGCAGCTCTAGAGGAACCCGTTACAAAATATAACATTTCCCGCGGTGGAACCAAACCCAACTCCACCCATAATTCTCTCGACCTTGAAAGCCCAAGATCTAACAAGGCCCAAAGGCAATAGCATAAATTGGGCTTGACAAAATGTAAAAAAGGCCCTTAATCAGACCTCTATTGTATGCTATGGACCATGAACCCTTATTTTTGCAGAAATAAATAAATTGTCATCTATTAAAGTTCTACTTTTCACACACATGAACAAATTTCTTAATTTTTGATCTTGCCATCTAGAACTTTGTTTAGCCACACATGATGAGAGTTTATTAAATGACAATCTCTTGACTGTTTAGGAAATCTATTTTGTGTTCTAGTGTAATATGAAAATATAACTTTGTGTCATCTATGTTTTTTAAGCTCTTCTTATCAAATCTTTTCATCTAGAATGACTCAAAACTAATTCGTGTGTCAATACTTTCAAGTTTCAACCAGTGGCGAAGTTAGGAAATTTTCTTAGAGGGGGCCGATAAGTACATTTTTGTGTAATATTTAGATTTATTACCAAATGTAAAAGAAATTAATAGAAAATTTGAAAAGCTAGGGGGGGCCATGGCCCCCCTTAGTGCCCCCTAGCTCCGCCTATGCTTTCAACCTTGTATTCATAGAATACAGTGTTGAAATATGGGAACATAAAATAGTTTTGAATACCTTCTGGATAAAGAAGCTTGGGAAAAAAGAGCTCAAAATTTTTAATAACACATGTTTTTATTTGTGGATCACGCTAAATAGATGAATGGTTCAATGTTATTCCTTAAACATTGCAGTGGTATTGTTATTTTAATGAACTTTCCATTATGTGTGGCTAAAGAAAGTTCTAAATGGCTAGATCAAAGTCGAAAAATTTGTTCCATTCATGATATACAACTTAAGACTTAAAGAGTTTATTTATCTCTTTAAAAAAATGAGAAATGGTAAAAGCATACAATAGGGTCTTGTATAAGGATCTTACAACTAATTTGTAATTGGAAAAATCATGCATACATTGTAAGCTTTTGAGGAATAAGGTTTTCTCTCTCAAGTAATGTTAGGAACACAAATTTTCGCGTGACAAGTTGTAAATAGTGGAAGTCAAATGGTGAGTCCACACACCACTCACAACTCACCACGAGACGAGTTGTGGCAAAATTGTGGGACTTTATGTGTCCTTAATTAGTATTATTCTTCTCTCCAAACTAGTTTAGAGAGAAATCCTTCAAATTCCTCTTATATCTTTTTATTGGATATGAATTTTTAAAATCTAGTTTAAAGATGAATTACTCCAAATTAATCTGTAGAGAAATATTTTCTGATTTTGAGTAGACTAAAACGCTATATACCATGTCTTAATTGTCACTTATTTTAATATTTTTTAAAAGGAAAAAAGAAAATATGAAATAAAAGGAAGAAATAATTCCATAAAGAGAAAATGGTCTATGTTCAAGGATGAATTCGGATTCGGATGTCAAATTATGTTGTTGGAAATTTTTATGCCCCCATGCATGCTCAGTACATTTACGGGTCTCTAATAAGTAAGTTCTACTTGATGTTTTAATTAACTATTTAATGGACACAATATTATTTGAATTTATTTCATCAACTCAAGCAAGTAGTTAATTTCATGGCATGGTGGTTTAAAGCCAAATCATGTGATTTGTCTAAAGAAAATAAACTATTTTGTGATTTGTGAAGCATGTCTAGGTGGTTAATTGGACTCAAATTTATTTTAAAGAGTTATTGAGATGCAGAACCAGCTAGCTGCCCTTTTTAATGTTTCTGTCTCTTGAGTCCCTGGATTAGCCAATATGGCAGCTCATTCTATACCAAAATGGTTTCTGTCATCTAAATTTTTTGGTTCTTTTGATCTTAGCTGCTGTCCCCCGTGTGGTGTAAAAGTTGTTTGAATTTTCTGCACAAAATTTTCCCTCCCTAGACTCTCTTTTGATTTTTCTTTGAGCCTGGAAGAGCCTTGAGAGTTGAGGCTCTATAGCAAACAGTACACTGCAAATGCAACAGCAAACATTGCTCGCCTGTGTTTGCTGTTATTTTGTTTGTATTTCATCTTTCTGGTCCTGCCGCACCCTGCAAACACTGACCATGCCCAGATTATTTTTTGCTTGATTTGTCTCAGTACACTGTACTGTACGCCTTTCCCTTTTTTCTACAGATTTGGAAGATTGAAAGCCATAACAAGGAAGGGGAGTACTCTATAAATGGAGCAAAATTTTGAATATCTACAGATCCACCTTTTTTAGATTCAATAGTTGTTACTTAAATCTCAACTATATACCCAAATTTTTTTTTATGACTAATCAATAGTTTTCTGGATTTTTCATTTTAGATTTCACATAGTTGGGACATCATTATTATTTGATAGGGGAGTTTTTTTATGACACGAAATTGTGAAAGTGTTTGTTGTGTTGTTCTATTAAGTCAATTTGGCTTATGTTTAATGTATCTAGTGAATTGGACTCGTTAGGATGATGAAACATAGACAGAAGTGAACATGTGTCACCATCGTGATGGATCTAATGTTACTGGATACTGTACTCAAACGGTACTCCTGTTAAGTGTAGATTATGTTTATTTGTGTGGTTACTGAGACTTAGGGAATGATAATGTCATATGGCCACAACCTTTTCTACCATAAAATTTGACTATTTAAATTCAATCCAAAAAAAAACATAATACAAATTATCTTGTAGTGTCTGTCCCTGATAATTGCTCTTTTATCATTAGAATTATCTTTTCAAGCATAAAAAATGAACTACACCTATACTCTTGGTTTCATGTATGGTTACCCTTAAACCCCATTTTGAATATTATAAGCCCTTTCGTTTTGAACTCCATATTTATGTTTGAAACTTAAAGGCATAGCTGAAGACATGTCTCTATGACGAACAAAATTTCTTTGTGTTATAATTAAATGAAGTATTCCATGATCATTTGAGTTTAAGGGTTTATGCAGAAAATGTTAATATCAATAATTTCTTGGTCATGATTTAAGACATCTTTCTATGGGTATAATTTCGGGATGAAATCCTTTTATGATCTGTTTGGATTTAAGGGGAGGGAAGGAGAGCAAAAAAGAGTAGGGTAGAGTTGGTAGGAAGAATGTAACATCCCACAAATTTTTTTTTTTTTTAAATAAAATAAAATTGTAAGTGTATCTATAGCAAATTATAGCATCGCGGGAAAACTTCTTATAATTATACTCAGTTGAGCCCAAACTAGCACATAACTGAAGGCCCAATCCGATACTTATTGCTGGTTGGGCTGAAAAATACTATAAATTCAACCCAATGGGTTTCAAAAACCTATAACTGATAATAGTGATACGGGCTTAAAGGGACCTATAACTGACTCGGCTTAGAAAAAGGATTGGAGACCCTAACCAATCTTCCCTTCTTATATATTTGAGTGTCCCACCTTGTCTCTAAACTTTGTGCTCACTCTTTCGTATTCTCTCAATCAAAAACCTTCTATGGAGGAGGAAGCTTCGGCGATATCAGGCCTACGGAGGCCAAACAATGGGTTTCAGATTGTTTTTGGTGGGTTTGACTTCAAGTACAGTCTGCACAGACTAATCATAGAGTGGTATGCCATTAACATTAACGTCCCAGACCCGGAAGAAGCAGAGACCTATCCTTCCTCGGAAAAGCTCAGCACAAACAAGCTCATTCCGTTTTTGGCAGGAGGGCTCAACAAAGGCTATGGTAACAACCTTGATTGCTACAACCAAAGGCCTTTTGGAAATGGACTGTTGATGGACACTATGTAATTAAATAACCCAAAATTCTGAATCTAAACGTGTCCTAGCTTTTTCAATTACTTGGTATTACCTTGTAGTCTTGTGGTTTAGATGAAGAATAAAGATCTTTTGATCAATTGGAGGTTAATCAAGGGTTTGATGCGAAGACAGATATGGACTTTCTCTCTCTTTTTTTTCTTCTACCTTGTTTGCTATATGGATGTTGTGTTATTTTATTTTTATTTTTTTTTGAGGGACAAACTCGCAACTTTGAAATAAATTAACTAGCCAAATTAGCTTGGACTACATAATAAAATTGTGATAGAACATCCTCCATCCATATTAAGAAATCTGAAATGTTAACTGCAAATCTTTCTAATCCATGAGCAACAGAATTACATTCTCTCTTTGTATGAAAGTAAATGATTAAAACAAGGAGAATTAAACCTAGCATCTGCAATCAAAGGGCCTATTGGGGACAGCAGGTTATGTTCATCATCCAAAGCTTTTATAATCACCATCAAATCACCCTCAGCACAACTCTTGAAACTCCAATCTCTGCAGCGAAAGACAGTGCTTTGGCAGCAGCCAAAGCCTCAATTTCGTTGCTGCTGAATTCTTGTTGCAGAACCTAAGAACAAGAAGCAATAACAAGGCCCTGATTGTTTCTTATTACCACCCCAATACCTGACTTATTCTCACCGGAAAAAACAGCTCCGTCAAAGTTGATCTTTGCATAATTTTCCGGTGGAATTCGCCATTGAAGTTTGGGATGGTTTGGACAATCTTGTATCAATGACTGGACTGCAAGAAATTTAGAGAGCCTTTCCTTGGACAGTTGACCAATCTGGTGTAGTGAGCAGGCCGGTTGATGGAGATGAACTTGGTTTCTCTGTGTCCAAATCGTCCAAGCCATCCACACAAAAAGCTCTAGGTCGTGCTGTTGCAAAATTATCTAGGACAGCAACTCCTTAAAGTCCAGGAATTGAACATCGTGTCGAAAACTCCATGAACCTGAGCTATCCCAGACCGAATCAAGTTCCCTGCACAACCATAGAGCGTGTAGTGGTGCTTCATGAGCATCATGACATCTATCACAAGATGGATCATCAATTATTGTACAATGGACTAGGCTTGCTTTTGTCGGCATAGCACTGCGACAAGCATGCCACAATAAATTCTTCACTTTGTTTGGTACCCGGAGAGACCAGATGCCTTTCCACAGCTTCATAAATGAATTTGTATATGTTAGGACATATGTGTTTCACTTGTTAAGAACATATATCACTACTTTATGTAATTGGCTTATCCTTTGACAAAACGCACTTTACTTGTATTTGGGTAGATTTAGGATGTGTTTAAATACTTCAAGAAACCATGTTTCAAGATTAAGTGTTGAAGCCTTCAAGTCTATCCAAGAAAACAAGCTAATAGTGCAGATTCATTAAAGCTCGACAGCTGCATCTATCGAGTTTAAGAAAGCTGTTCAAAGCTTGGTGTGCTCGACACCTCCTATCTGTCGAGGTTTAAGAATTTCAGAATTCTAATATGATTTTCTTGGGATCCATGAATATGTCTTTGGGCTTTCTTTTCTCCTAACCCTAGACATATAAAAGGATTGTTTGAAGGGCCGTCAAACAGTTCACAAGTTGCACAAGCATTGAGCAAACTCTGTTCAAGCAAATTGTGACCGAAAACGAAGTTCTTGCCCTAGTTCATCTCTTTCTCTTGAAGAAGTTGCTGTGTATGTGCACCGTAGGGTTTTGTGACCAAGCATCTTCTTGATCTTCATCATGTGGATGAACTGAAGAACTTTGCAACCAACAATCTTCTTAGTTGGTGATTGAAGTCGTGTACTGGGATCTGCGCAATTGGTTAGTCACGTAATTGGGAGTCGTGCATCAGAAAGGGGAACTGTCACTACAGAACAAGTCTAATTAGGTATTGGGGTAAGGGTTCAACTATAGGTTGGTAAGGTGCTTGGGATTCCTTTACTTGTAACCGCTTGTTGTGACCTAAAAATCACCCGGTGGAGTTTTTGCTATTAGGTTTTCCTCATTCGTAAAAAAATTACCGTATTATTTATTTTCCGCTGCGTAATTAGTTTATTGGTGATTTGTTTGTGCTACCATGCGTTTGCATGATAAATTGATTAATTAATAACTTGACTAATTAATTAATTAATTTCTATCACAAGAGGTCATTCAGTTTGTGGCCTATCAAGTGGTATCAGAGCAGGCACATTCTGATTAGGGTTTAATCTTTGCTGTGTTGATCCATTGACCCCTGTTGTCATGGATAGAGGACAATCATTAATCATACATCCTTTATTTGATGGCACTAACTATGCATATCGGAAAGTATGCATGAGAGCTTTCTTGCAGTCTTTAGATGAGAAAGTGTGGCAAGCTGTGGAGATAGGCTGGACTAAGCCTATAGAAGCGCTAATCAACTAAGATGATGCCAAGATTAAGGCGGCAAACTTCAACAGCAGAGCATTGAATGCGTTGTTCAGTGCAGTCACCAATGAGGAGTTCAAGAAGATATCCTTAACTGAAACTGCCAAAGAGGCTTGGACCATCCTCCAGACAACCTATGAGGGTACAAAGATTGTAAAAGATTCAAAATTTCAGAGGCTCACTATAAGCTTTGAAGAGATAAAAATGGAGGAGGATGAGTCATTCGATAAGTTCTATGCCAAGCTAAAGGACATAGTGAACTCAGCCTTCAATCTTGGGGAAACCATTCTTGAACCCAAGATTGTAAGGAAGGTGCTCAGATCTCTACCTGAGAGATTTCATGCCAAAATCACAACAATAAAGGAATCAAAGGACATTGATAAGATTCCTTTGACTGAGCTGGTTGGAAACTTGCAGACCTACGAGCTAGGGTTGACAAGGATTAGCAAAATGGGTAAAGGCAAGAGCATGGCACTGAAGGCCAAGAGTAGTGAGACAGATGAGTCTTTTGATGATGAAGATTCCAAGATGAAGTCCTACATCACTAGGTAGTTCAAGAAGTTTATGAAGAACGCAAATGGAAAGGGTTTCGACAAGGACTGCAAGAAATCCAGTTCTTCTCAATTTAAAGGTCAAGACAAAGGGAAGAAGGATGCTAAGGAAGGTGGTCAGTACACTGTTCCCGCAGGACCTAAGTGCTTTGGCTATTAAGGCTTCGGTCACATGAAGCATGAGTGTCCTACATATCTCAAGAGCATTGGGAAGAGCAAGGCACTTGTTGTTACCCTGGGTGACATTGAGCCTGAGGATGATTCCGATAATGAGGATGACGGAATCTTAAATGCCTTCATGGCCACTGTTAATCCTACTGATGGGATTGTTGAAGATGTGGTTGAAGAAGAGGAATTGGTGGAATCTAAGTTTGAAAAGATGGATGATTAAGATGACATTCATACAGCCTATGAAAAACTGTACAAGCTTTCTGAGAAGCATGAGAAATTGTATTGGCTAACCACCAAGAAGCTCAGTGATGTGGAACTTGATCGCGATGAGCTTTCCACAAAGTTTGATGAGGCTAATCAGACTATTGGAGCACTGAGCTTTGAGAACAATTTCTTTGCTGAAAAGACCAAGAAGCTTGAAGCAGAGCTGTGTCAAGTCAGAGCTCAACTGGAAAGGACTTCAAGTGCAAAGCTGGATGAGATGCTAAGCATTCAGAAATCTGCTTCAGATCGAACAAGCTTAGGGTATGGTCTCTCTTCCTCTAATATTACTTTTTCTAGTACTACTGTTTTTGTTCCTCCTGCTAATAATGTTAAAATTGAGAACAATGAAATTAAAATTGAATTAGCTAGTGAAAACATAGACAAGGGTAAATCTATCTTAGGAGCACTCCCTAAGCTTAAGAAGAAAGATATTAAAAACCCTAGGGCTAAGATGGCTAATTCTCAAAAGCCTAAACAAAAGAAGCAGCATCTCTGTTATCATTATGGAGCTGCTTGTCATACTCGACCAAATTGCTACAAGTGGCTTGCCACTCAACAGAGCAACGGTATGATAGCATCTGGGAACCAGAATCAGCTTCAATCCTCTCTTGCTCCCATTAGAGATCTTCTCAAAGCCCTCATGTTCCTTTCAAACTTGACGGTTTTTCCCCCTTACCGCCAATTCAAGGGTTTAATCAAAGGAAAGGTTCTTCCAGGGTGTGGAAAGAAAAGAGATCCAAGTGATTCTGTCACTTTTCTCTCTCTCTCTCTCTTTGTGCATTACTTATTTGTTTTGCTTTCAAGTTTTGAGTCAGTCTAGTTTTTATGCTTTGGTTGTTTAACATGTTTTTGTTTGGTTATTTTTCAGTTTTGCTTTGTTTTGTTTTTCATATAAAAAAAAAAATTGAAAAATCAGAAAAATACAAAAACAATGTGTGTTTTGTGTACATTGGTACTTGTGTACCTTGGATGACCATTGAAACAAAGTCTTTTAAACTTTGTATCATTTGTAACTTAGATGAGCATCTTTATGCACAACTAAGCAAGTGAGCTTTGTGGCTCTTGTTAGTGATAAGTAAGATTAAGTTATCTCTTGTACTTAACACTCGTATCACTCTTTTTGATGGGAATGACTAAAAAATTTTAAGAGAAAAACATTAATAATCATCTCACCACTATTATCTGCCAATCATATTATGACACCTGTATGCTTCGGTATAATAAAAGTGCAGTATTAAAGACATTTGTGTGCTTAGGCATAGTAAAATTGGAATTTCAAATATCATTGGGTATTTCTTTTCTCTCTAATATGCCCATGCATGATATGCTTAAAAGAAAAATATGCAAAAGAAAAATCAAAAGCAAAAAGATCAAAAATGTTTTAAAAATTATTGCAAGCGTGTATTCTAGGAGATGTGGGAGTTATAAGATGTACCTCGAAGGTGATAGTTCCCATCAAGCAGTTATGATTGTGTGTGAGTTAAAGTGATTTTCTCATATCTCAAATCGTCATAACATGTATACACATATGCAATCTTGCGATTTTTTTTTTCACACACAACACGCAATATTCTTTGCTATTCTTGATACATAATGTGATTTGGCCATCACAAGGTTTTACATGTGTTAATGTATGCTCACTAAACTGTTTTGACTTGTTTTTGAAATATAAAATTGGTTAGACTTATTTAGTATGTGTGTGTGTGCTTTTGAAGATCCATGTGCTTAAAAATTTTATTGAGAGATGATTTTGAGAACTTAATACTTCCTCAATACCTTGCTGTCTGTCGAGCTTCTTCAGCTTTTTCTTATCGCAATCCCAACAGCTCCTTGACAGCTGGTGGATCGATCGAGAATGCTTCTGCCTCCTTGATAGCTTCTCGATACCTGCTGGATCGATCGAGATTTTGATATGATATCTGATGATGTGTTCCTCGACACCTCCTCGATACCTGTATCTGTCGACGACCTTTTTCTCGACACCTTCCTTGACAGATGTCTCGACACCTCTCGACACCTTCATCTGTCGAGATTTACTGCTGGTTTATTTAAACATCCTTGTGCGATCCGTCCCTCATTTTGTTCGATCTCTCTCTTGATACTTCTCTGATTTCTCTCCCAAAGTCTCTCATCTCACTCCAATATTTGTTCCTCAAGGTTTCTTCAAACTTTTTCAAGTTTTTCTTCACTTGGTAAGCTTCTAATTCTTTCACATTCATGCATTTCATGTTTTGAAACCTAGGTTTTGGGGGTTTTGAAAAATTTTTGGGGTTTTGAAAAATTGATGAGTTATTATTAAAATTTTAGGATGGGTTTTCACTTAAATGAGTTTAAAACCTCATACATTGCATCACATTAGCATTATAATAGTATTGTCATGCATTTAGATGTGTGTTATCTGTTTGTGTGCTGATAGGTTTGGATTGGGCTGAGCTCATGATGAAACTTCTTTTGCATGTCATATGTTCATGCATTTCCCATGCTTACGTACTTTCTTTTCAATATAAATTGTTATATTTGAAATTGCTTGGGACTTTTCTGATTGTCTTTCTTTTTCTCCCTCTCTTTCTATTTACGTTAGTTGTGTCTATGGCACCTAAGCGTAAATCCACTCCAGCCTGGAACCCTCTTCGTTCCGGAGCTTCTTCATCCTCTGATCCCACTCTGTCCTATATTCGGTTTCGTGATGATGATGCCTTCAAGGCATTATCGGAGAATTTTTCTAGACGAGGCATTCATTCGGAATGTCAAGTCATTCTGTCGGACCTTGCCAACACCGACCTTCCCTCTGTCATTCACAATAGGGGATGGGAGTCACTATGTGATGTCCCGATCACCTGTCCTCTCATGCTTATCTAGGAGTTTTACTCCAACATGCATGGGATTGATCGTTTAGTACCCCTTTTCTTCACTTGCGTTCGAGATACGTGCATTCCTATCACACCGCAACTTATTGCGGATGTGCTTCGGGTCCCTAGGATAGAGTTTCCTGACTATCCCAGTTATGAGCGTCTGAGGACTGTGTCCAGCGATGAGCTCATGTCTGCTTTCTGTGAGGGCCCTTCTGTTTGGCGTGAGCGTTAGTTTACACCATGTAGACCTTTTGCTAAAGGTCCTAGATTCATGAACCTGGTGATGACATTTGTTTTGCATCCTCTCTCTCACTACAACTCCATTACAGAGCCTTGTGCTCGATTTTTGCTATCTCTTCTTGAGCATCTTACTATAGATTTCCCTTCTCACTTCATTCTTTCTATTATAGATGTTTATTTAGATTCGGTTTCCCGTGATAAGCTCATCTTTCCTTCTGCTATCACGAGGATCTTACGCCATTTTTTCGTTCCTTTTCCCTCTTCCGACCATTTCACTGTCATATGTGCCATAGATTACGCTACCGTTAAACGTAGCAAGGCCCAGTTTCGGTCGAGGCAGTTAGATTCAGTAGCTCCTCCCTCTCGTTCAGCTCCATCCCGTTCTGCTCAATCCACGTTCGCTCCTTCCTCTTCTTCGGGCGATGTGACATTAGGAGACATCATAGCGCAGCTGCAGTACATGGATGCTCGCCTAGATACACTCTCTACGGAATTGTATCAAGTGAACGTTCGTGTCGGTTATATTGCACGGCGACAGGCGTCCATGGGTGGTTTAGCTCTTGAGGCTACCCCTTCACCACCATCTCCCGTGGCTTTGGATTCTGAGAATGAGGATAATGATGATGGTGATGACGATGATGCTTCGGATGATGCTGATGGAGATACTAACTCTACCGATGAGATGTCTACTTGACACTCTTACCCTTTGTCACTCGTGACAAAAAGAGGGAGTAGTTTTGGATATGAGAGTAGTCATTCTTAGGGGGAGAGTTAGTATAGGACAATTTTGTTAGGGGGAGTGTTGATATGTTTTTGAGGGATGTAGTGAGGATAGTATGTATCTTTTCTTTTCTTTCTTTTTAGATACATTATTCTTGTACATGTGGTCTTGGGACCATTTATAGACATACATCTTACTTATCTCTTTCTTTATATTGATGTATGTTTTTCTTTCACCTACCCTTTCATGTGTTGTTTCTTTTCTCCCTTTATACACATGCTTCTTATTACTTGTATGCAATCTATTATTTTTGTTTCACACAAAGATGCCTTGATGAGTTTTGTTTAAAGTGTTTCAGAAATACAGTTTGTCAAAGTCTACTTGCCATAAACTCTCTTCTTGCAAAGTTTTTCAAGAGTTTGTGTTAGGATAGATTTTATTGTATTCAACAAGTGAATATGAGTTGAGTGATTTATGACTTCTCTCATATGTTCATTTGTTTGTTACAGTTTTGTCACGGATTGGCAAAGGGGGAGATTGTTAGGACATATGTGTTTCACTTGTTAAGAACATATGTCACTACTTTATGTAATTGGCTTATCTTTTGACAAAATGCACTTTACTTGTATTTGGGTAGATTTAGGATGTGTTTAAATACTTCAAAAAACCATATTTCAAGATCAAGTGTTGAAGCCTTCAAGTCTATCCAAGAAAACAAGCTAATAGTGCAAATTTATTAAAACTCGATAGCTGGCTCGACAGCTGCATCTATCGAGCTTAAGAAAGCTGTTCAAAGCCTGGTGTGCTCGACAGCTGCTCAACACCTCCTATTTGTCGAGGTTTAATAATTTCAGAATTCTAATCTGATTTTCTTGGGATCCGTGAATATGTCTTTGGGCTTTCTTTTCTCCTAACCCTAGACATATAAAAGGATTGTTTGGATGGCCGTTAAACAGTTCACAAGTTGCACAAGCATTGAGCAAACTCTGTTCAAGCAAATTGTGACCGAAGACGAAGTTCTTGCCCTAGTTCATCTCTTTCTCTTAAAGAAGTTGTTGTGTATGTGCACCGTAGGGTTTTGTGACCAAACATCTTCTTGATCTTCATCATGTGGATGAATTGAAAAACTTTGCAACCAACAACCTTCTTAGTTGGTGATTGAAGTCGCGTACTGGGATTTGCGCAATTGGTTAGTCACGTACTTGAGAGTCATGCATCAGAAAGGGGAACTGTCACTACAGAACAAGTCTAATTGGGTATTGGGATAAAGGTTCAACTGTAAGTTGGTAAGGTACTTGGGATTCCTTTACTTGTAACTACTTGTTGTGATAATAGTGGAGTTTCGGGAGTGGTGACCTAAAAATCACCCGGTGGGGTTTTTGTCGTTAGGTTTTCCCTATTCGTAAACAAATCACCGTGTTATTTATTTTCCACTGCATAATTAGTTTATTGGTGATTTGTTTGCGCTACCACACGTTTGCATGATAAATTGATTAATTAATAACTTGACTAATTAATTAATTAATTTCTATCACAAGGGGTCATTCAGTTTGTGGCCTATCAGTATGCATAGGTGAATAACCCAAATCAGCTTCCTCCTTAAGAAATCTGTAACCCGACTTGCAAGAGTAACTTCCATCATGCAAGTGAGGCCAAATTAAAACATCATCAGATCCAATTCAGCCTAGGGAAATTCTTTTTAATAAGAGCCATTTCCTCATGAGCAAAAATCCCATTAATCAGCCCCTCATTCCATTGCCGTGTTCCTACATTTACAAGGTAGAGATAGTTGCATTTTCCATAGATTCTAATGGATAGGATACAACCTATGGGGGGTGCTTTCTTGGTAGCCAATAGTCCTGCAAAATTTTTATTGATTTCCCATTCCAAACTCACCATCTAGCACCCCTTTGTAAGACATCTCTACCTTCGAGAATGCTCTTCCATGCATATGAACCTGATCTTGAATCCGTTGCTTCCATAATAGAGCAGTTTGGAAAAAAGTGAGCTTTAAACACCTTGTAAAATAAAGATGACCGATTGAGTAGTAGTCATCATGCTTGCTTTGCCAAAAGGAAATCATTATGAAGAGCCAAATCTCGAAATCCCATTCCCATTCCCAGTTGCTGTTATTATTATAAAAAAATTTACACAAATGTTAAAAGGAATTAAAGTGGATTAGCTCTCTGAAAGTCCTGTTACAAAATAGTAGCCCAGTGTTATGCACCACTAGCAAACATCCAATGAATTAAGTGGGCACTCTAAAGGAAGCCTGTTATAATATAGCAATCCACTTTTTGCGTTGGAACCAAACCCAACTCCACCCATATCTCTCTCAACCTTGAAAGCCTAAGTTCTAGCAAGGCCCAAGGCAAATAGCACAATTGGGCTTGATGAATTGTAAGAAAAGGCCCAATCTGATCTTTATTTTGTATGCTAAGGACTATGTTTTTATCATTTTCATTCTTTATAGAGATGAATGAACCCTTACTTTTGCAGCAATGAATGATTGGTCATCTATTAAGTTCTTTGTCACACACATGGACAAATTTCTTAATCTTGATATTGCTATATGGAACTTTTTTTTGCCACACATGATGAGAGTTGTTAAATGACAATCTCTCAAGACTATTTATTATTGCCTTTGTAGTTCGTGTTTAGGAAATCTATTTTGTGTTGTAAGTGTGATTTGAAAATATAACTCTGTGTTATCCATGTTAAACTTTTCTCTTTAGAGCTATATCTCCACTTAAAGGGGTTCGAAACCATTTCTTGCTCTAATATTTCAATACACATGAGTGAAATATTGGAACATGTAATAGTTTGGATTCTTTGAAATCCTTCTGGATTAAGATAAAGCTTTGCTAAAAAAGGAGCTTACAAATTTTATAACACATGGTTTTATTTTTGAATCACGCTTGCAACACAAAATAGATGAATGAATTGGGTCAATGTTTTTAATGAATTTTCATTATGTGAAATACAATTTTGATCTAGATGGCTATTTTAAAATTAAAAAAATTACTCCATTTGTGAAATACATCTTAAGACTTTAAGAGTTCATTTATCTCTCTTTTAAATAATACTTTTACATTATAAGCTTTTGAGTAGTCAAGAAGGCCATATCAACATGTCTTAATTGTGTCTTTTAAGAAAAATGAGTAAACATAACCTCTAAGAAAAAAAAAAAAAAAAAAAACCCTCAAAGTCTTATCAAATCCCCAAAAAAATATCTTTAGTCAATGAACAGTGGGGGAACAAAATTCACGTCCAATGAAAATCAAACAGTTGTCAGATTTCTACTATTCCCTTGTTAACAAATTAGCAATTGCCTTAATGGACAACAAAACAAATCAAATAATTATATGGTTGACAATGCTAGATCTCAATCAAAATTGGTGAAAGAAGGATGGTCGTCTTATTCTAACCTTTTCCTATATATTTAAACACGGGTTATGACCCAAACTTTGGTATTAATTTGTACTATAAGTTTATAGGTAAAATATAACTAAAAAGAAGACCATATATATACTAACAGTTATTAAGAGTTCATGAGATTAACAAGTTCTTATGTTTCAAAACTCTAGCCAACATCTTAGAGCTATCATTAAACGATTAATTCATGTAATTATATAGTGCACATGAGACTGGAGATATATAATACATATACATATCCAAAAATAATCAATTGCTTGAAAAGTATTGGATATTTTATCGAGAAATTAAAAAAAAAGTCATGAACCCTTTGTAATATTTAGTTTTCTACACCTATAAAGTATCTAGTAGGGGACCATAACATAATTTTTAACTTGATGCCTCAATTTCTAACTTGATGGCTATGGTGTCTAGTAAGTTGGTACATTTTCATTTCCGTGCGCATATCCTCCTTTACCTATTATTAAAGTTTAGGCCAAAATGCAAAATCTATCATTTATGTTTCACCAAAATTCATTTTAGTACTCAAACTTTGCTTTCGTTCATTTTAGTCCTTTAACTTTCAAGTTTATTCAATTAAGACTTCTTTTAGCAACTTTTGTTATATGTTTTGGTTAATTTTCCAAAATTTTAAATTTTTCTTCCAATTTTTAAAATTAAAAAAATCTATTAATAATTGAAAAGTATTTTTTAGATTTTTTTTTTCAATAAATTTTAACAAAAGTTGACAGAAATGCCTTAGAAGATTGAAACTTAGAGGACTGAAATAAACAAATGCAAAGTTAGAAGACTGAAATTAATTTTGAAGAAACTTAGAAGGTAAGTTTTGCATTTTAACCTATAGTTTATAAAATAAATTCATTTTTCAAAGGTAATATTGTTTAAAGACTAATGTGACATTTCCTTTTTACTAAGAGTGTTAGTATTGATAGTGGTATAATAGCTAAATTACTATTATACCACCAAAAACACTAATAGGTAGGCCACATTGATGGTGGTAAAATATAGGTAAAAAAATTTGCCAATGAGCTATAGTAAGTTCCAAAGAGAGCTACCATCTTTGGCACCTCACTGTAGCTACAAGTTATAAAAAAAAAATAAAAATAGTATTTTATTTTATTTCTTTCTCAACCCAGACAAGTGGGACAAAGATACAGCACAGACAAGAAAGTAAAAAAAGGTTGGTCACATTGATAAAGTAATAAAGAGAGAGAGGGGAAGAGAGAGAGAGAAAGAATAAAAAATATAAAGAAAAAATATTTAAATGAAGTGGTAAAAAAAATATAGAACTATTGATATTGGGTGAATTGTAAAGTAAGGTATTAAAATAGATAAAATAGTTTTTTGAGCTGCTAAAATAACATGTGATTATCTTTAAGGATCGTACGACTTATTGGTTTTGATATAGCACCTATCATGTTAGTTTGCAAAACATATGTATAATGAAAGATATATAACTAGTTTCCAAACCTGTTTTGCCTTTTTTTTTTTATTCTTGAGCAATGCTAGACTATTGCTAGGCTTAAATTACATGTCTAATAAAAATTTCAACTTGTCAGTGGTATGTGTTGAAAGTAAATCCCACATGGGTTGGAGTCATTTTTCAGCCTACTAGATTTAGATGACAGAAACCATTGCTTTTCTATTGAATAAAAACAAACTAACCATTATTTTCTCATGTATTTTCAATATATGATGTTACATCTATAATGCTATTTTGACACCAAATTAAGATGCATGCACGAGTAAGAAAAACAAAATCAATGTTTTGGATTGTATATATCATATACATGCAGTATTTTTTAAAAATGAAATTTGATTATGTCAAAAACTTGTTTTTAACTTAAAAACATAATTAAAATCGCATTTTTAAGTTATATATACACTGTGTAAAGACAAACACTGCCTTTTCATTATAACTTGTTGATTATAACTTAAAGCAAACAAATTAAGGCCTTTATTTGTAGTCTAGATATGTCATATTGGTCACATGTTAAGAGATAGGAAAACACCATCATAGAAATATGTGTATTAATTTCGAACTCGAGTACAATAATTTAGATGTAGTACATTAAGTTCCTCAATTTTTTACTGTATAAATTCGAATTTAATTATCGTTAGAAATGTTAACTTTATTTATGTTTTCTTGACAAATATAACCCAATGTTTAAATTTAATTAATGAACCTATTGACTGTATCTAAGATACTAAATAATGGAATGTTCTCAAGAAAAAAAGAAAAAAAACTACTAAATCAAAGTTACTCACTATGCATTATCTTATCTACGTACCTTGCTTCTTAGATATATAGCTATCTGTTTGGCACGCTGTGAAGTCACATATGAATATATATATATATATATATATATATATATATATATATATAATGAATGATGTCTACAAATTATTAATAGAATTCATTACATCAAGATAAGGTCACCAAGAAAAAGCCGCCCACATGTTCTTCATTTTTTTTTTTGTTTTTTGTTTTGATAATCAGTATTGCATTAATCACATGTTTTTCTTTTTTAAAGCTAAATTATTTAACAAGTCCAAAACCATTAAAGATAAAAAGACAAAACTTGATCCCTCTCTACTACGCTATATATACCATTCCACTGACCATCCTCAAACATCAACTAGAAATACAAACAACTATGAAAATGAGGTTTTGTGCTTTGGTAATTTTCTCTTTGTTGTTCTCCTCATTCCAAGGAGGCTTAGCTGAGCAATGTGGCACGCAAGCAGGGGGTGCTCTTTGCCCAGATGGGTTGTGCTGCAGCCAGTATGGCTGGTGTGGCACCACAGCTGATTATTGTGACAATGGTTGTCAAAGCCAATGTAGCGGTGGTGATGATGGTGGCGGTGACAGTGGCGGTGGTGGCAGTGGTGGTGAAGGAGGAGGAGATATTGGTAGTATAATTTCAAGGGATGATTTTGATCAGCTACTACCGTATCGTAATGATGCTGCCTGCCCTGCTAAGAATTTCTACACTTATGATGCTTTCATAGAAGCTGCAAATTCCTTTCCTGGCTTTGGCACAACTGGGGACACTGACATTCGTAAAAGAGAGATAGCTGCTTTCTTAGGCCAAACTTCACACGAAACTACCGGTAGTACACTTTACCTTATTAGTATAATTAAACAAATTGTTACGGATCATAGATGATCATGAATACCATACTATTGAATATTGATTGCTAAAGGAAAAAACGATTTTGTCTCCTGCCATAGTAATCTATAATGATAACATTCTTTCTTTATTTTACATCTATATGAAAGAAAAAAAAGGGACAAAAAATATTTTAGTAAAGTGAATTGATTTTCAATTCTAATTTAAAGTTATTGCTCTTAATTGTTCATGTATTCGATGGCTAAGGTCACTCATGGATTACAATTTAAAGATAAAGTGTATTATTAAAAAAAATAAATAAAATAAAAAATAAAAAACCAACAATGACTTTGCTACATGAGTTATACAATTTGTTTCTTTAATGAATTAATAATTTATGTTGTACATGTAGGGGGATGGGCAACTGCACCTGGTGGCCCATACTCTTGGGGGTATTGCTTTGTTAGGGAAATAAATGGTGGATCATACTGTGCAGCGAATCCCAATTATCCTTGTGCTTCTGGTCAAGAATATTATGGCCGTGGTCCTATCCAAATTTCATGGTTAGTACATGATCTTATAATCCAAAGTTTAATGATCTAAATTTTGTACTTTAGAGTCACAATAATTTTTATTGCATATTTCATATGATAGTGTCAATGATAAATTTATATGAGAATTAATAATAATTTACTCACTCGAAAATATTGTCCACGTAACATTACTCTTTGTACTAATACTGCTGTCATGTATACTAAATCACTAATTGTGACAATTTAGGAACTATAACTATGGGCAGTGTGGAGAAGCCTTAGAGTTGGATCTATTGAACAACCCAGACCTTGTGGCCACTGATCCAGTTATTTCATTTAAGACAGCAATTTGGTTCTGGATGACTCCACAGTCACCAAAGCCATCGTGCCATGATGTAATTATCGGAAATTGGAACCCGTCTAGTGCTGACGTTGCAGCTGGTCGGCTTCTCGGCTATGGTACCACCACAAACATCATCAATGGTGGCCTTGAGTGTGGTCAAGGTTCGAATGCTCAGGTGGAGGATCGCATTGGATTCTATAAGAGGTATTGTGACTTTTTTGGAGTTGGCTATGGTGACAACCTTGATTGCTACAACCAAAGCCCTTTTGGAAATGGGTTGTTGGTGGACACTATGTAATTCAATAGTCCAAAATTCTGAATCTAGGTTACTAGATTTAGTTTGTGGACACCATGTTCTAATCCTAGCTTTTTAAATTACTTGGTATTACCTTGTAGTCATGTGGTTAAGATGAAGAATAAAGATCCTTTGTTTAATCGGAGAGGTCAATTAAGAGTTTCATGTGAAGACAAATTATGGATGTTGCTGTTACTATTAAATGTAATGCTTTTCTTTATTATTTAATGAAGTAATGTTAAATGTTTGCGTAGCTATCCTCTCCAAAAAAAAGAAAACAAATAAATTTACGCAAATATTAAAAGTAATTAAAGTGAATTATAGTATCTTTAACAAATGAGGTAACTGCAAAATCCTCTCTAATTTAGGGAGTAAAACTAAAAAATATTGCTCCAACAGTCTCAATCACTCTATAAACAAGAACAGTCACTCTTTTGGTCTGAAGTACTACTGTTTATTAAAAAACAAAAAACTTTAACTGAATAAAAAATTAACTCAACCCTATTAAAATATTCAAGTTTATTTCAATGACTATAGTAACAACCTTGATTGCTACAACCAAAGACCTTTTAGAAATGGACCGTTGATGGATACTATGTGATAAAATAACCCAAAATTCTGAACTACCTTGTAGCCTTGTGGTTTAGATGAAAAATAAAGATCCTTTGATTAATCAGAGGTTAATCAAGGGCTTGATGTGAAGATAGATAAGGACTTTTTCTGTTTCTCTTTTCTTTCTTCTACCTTTTGTTTGCTATGGATGTTGCTGTTATTATTAAAAAAGAAAAAAAAAAAAAAGGTGAAAAGTCACTTTTAGTCCCTACATTTTAGGCGATTTTCATTTTAGTCCCTAAGTTTTATTTTTACCGCTTTTAGTCCCTATTCTGGAAAACGCCTCCATTTTAGTCCCTGCCATTACATCAAAAACGGAGGAAGTTGACGTGGCAAATGGCAGGAATAAATAATATTAAATTAATGGCCACGTGGCCTAAATTAATAATAATAAAATGTCACCGTCAGCATTTAAATTAAAAAAATTAATTTATTAATTTTAACTAAATAAAAAAAATAAAAACAGATTTAAAAACTAAAAATAATGTGAATTGAGATCTAAATGTGTCTTGAACAAGAACACAAACCTAGATCCAAGAACACAAACCCAGAAATTAAATAAATAAAAAAATCACATCAACATTTTAATAATTAAAAAAAGAAAGAAAAACACTGAAGTAAAAAAGCGAAAGAAAATTTTCTTTTAAAAAAAAATGGTTCAAGAACGCACAAGATGAATGTACCAGAACACAAAAAATTCAAACACAGCCCAGAAAATTACAACTTTAAAATCACATTTTCTTTTCGTTTCTTTGACAACCAAACACAACAGAAACATCAAGTGACCTCCTATTCCATCAGCTTCAAAATCCAAAACCCAGTTCCATTGTATAAAATTCCTATGATCTAATTCATAAACTGCCACTTCATCAAAAATTTCCAGAAAGAGATTCTTGAAATCTCATTTCCCATTTGGTTTCAGATCAAGCAGAGGACAATCAAAACAAATCTAAAGAGCTCAAACTTTGAGCAATTTGAATACACCAATGAAGAAAAAAACACTAATTAAGATCAGGTACATCTCCAACATAACAACCCCAACAATAAAAATACAAACTTTGGGAAATACAAATTTTTTTTATAACATACCATTCCATAAACCCATCAAACATATTCCAAATAAAAAAATACCCAAAAAAAAAGCTTCCAATTTTTTCATATCTGAACAGTAACAGTGGCAATGGACTCCGAAAACCCACACCACCTCCAACCCCACCATCATTCTCACCTTGCATATCAAGCTTCAAAATCCATCATCATATCTAAAACCACCAAACCCAAACGACATCAACGCCAGCCATAGAAGGTGGTGGTTGTGACAAGATCGTCTTCATCATCCAAACAACCAAACAGAGATAGTGGTGGAGGAGATCTCGGAGAGAGAAAGACGTGGTGGGTTAGAGGAGATTGGCTTCTTTGAGATCAACCAAACGTCAGTCGTGGAAGGCGGTGTGTTATGGATCTTAGTGGCGGTCAGAGAGAGATAGTGGTGGAGGATATTGCAGGTGGTGGCTGGGATGTGTAGAGACAGAGGGAGAGAGAAGACTTGGGTTTGGGTTTCGAAGAATTCAGTTTCAATTTAAAAAAAAAAAAAAAATCAAACCCAACCAATGTTTTTGATCCGATCTCAATTCATATGATTATTTTTTTATTTTTTTTATTTAGTTAAAATTAATAAATTATTTTTTTATTTAGAGCTGACGTGGCATTTTTTAATGTCAAAAAACATTTTTTATTATTAATTTAGGCCACATGAACATTAATTTAATATTATTTATTCCTACTGTTTGCCACGTCAGCTTCCTCCGTTTTTTATGTAACGGCAGGGACTAAAATGGAGGCGTTTTCCAGAATAGGAACTAAAAGCGGTAAAAATAAAACTTAGGGACTAAAATGGAAATCGCCTAAAAATGTAGGGACTAAAAGTGGCTTTTCGCCAAAAAAAAATTATGCAATTTTTAAAAGTAATTAAAGTGGATTAGCTCTTTGAAAGTCCTGTTACAAAATAGCAGCCCAATGTTATGCACCACTAACAAACATCTAATGATTTAAGTGGGCAAACTCTAGAGGAAGCCGAAATAGTAGTCCACTTTTTGCACCGGAACCAAACCAACTCTACCCATAACTCTCTTAACCTTGCAAGCCCAAGTTCTAGCAAGGCTCAAGGCCAATAGCATAACTTGTGCTTGACAAATTGTAAAAAAGGCCCAATGAGACCATTATATTGTATGCTATGGACTATGTTTTTATCGTTCTCATTCTTTATAGAGATGAATGAACCCTTACTTTTGCAGCAATGAATGATTGGTCATCGATTAAGTTCTATGTCACACACATGGACAAATCTCTTAATCATGATCTTGCTATATATATATATATATATATATATAGAACTTTTTTTTAGCCACACATGATGAGTTATTAAATGACAATCTCTCGAGACTATTTATTATTCCCTTTGTAGTTAGTGTTTAGGAAATCTATTTTGTGTTCCAACTTGCAAGAAAATATAACTTTGTATCTTTGTGGAAACAGTTTATCTAGCTTTTTGTTAAAGTATACTAAAGTATACTTGTACTTTGAAAAAAATTAAAAAAGTGAAAATATGCGATAAAAAGTGAGGTTATAAAAAGTTGTACATAAAAACTAAAAAGTTAAAATTGATGCCAAACAAACTAAGATGTTTAACTTTTCTTTTTAGAGCTATATCTCCACTCAAAGGGCTTTGAAACCATTTCCTGTTCCAATATTTCAGTACACATGACATGATTGAAATATTGGAACATGTAATAGTTTGGACTTCGGAATCTTTCTGGATGAAGATAAAGATCTCCTAAAAGGGAGCTTACAAATTTAATAACATATATATTTTTATTTTTGAGTCACGCTTGCAACACAAAATAGATGAATGATTTTTGTTTTTTGTTTTTGTTTTTGGAAATAGATGAATGAATTGGGTCAATGTTTTTAATGAACTTTCATATACCATTTTGATCTAGATGGCTATATCAAAATTAATAGATTTATTCCATTTGTGAAATACACCTCAAAACTTTAGGTGTGTTTGTTTGGAGGTAAAATAGGGTGGATGGAAAACTTTTGAGAGAAAATGGGAAGGAAAACTTTTTGGAATGTGTGGGAAGAAAAGAAAATAAATGGTGGAGCCTAAGTATTTTCTCTCCAGACCCACTAACAAATTTTCTCTCCAAAATAGAGAGAAAACTGAGAGAGGAAAGCTGATGAAATAAGCTTCCAAAAATGCCCTTGGAATTCACCTCCAAGTCTATAACGTGTTGGCTCTTCATTTTTTCTTTTTTTTCTTTTTTTTCCTTGTTACCAACGTGTGTTGGCTTCTTCTTCTTTTTTCTTTTTTCTTTCTCTTTTCCTTTTATTTTTTCTTTCTCTAGTACTAACGTGTTGGGTATTTTTTTTTTAGTGCTCATGTGTTTATTTTTTCATTAATTTTGGTTGGTTTTTTTTTTCTTTTTTTTTTTTTTTTAATTAGAAAACAATTTTGGGTTAATTTATTATGCTTTTTTTATTTTTACTGAAGTGTCCAACTATACACAATTTTTTTTTTTTTTTAAAGTATAACATGTTACCTTTTGTTTTATTTAATAGAGACATAATGGTAAATTTATACAAACTTTATTTCAACCAAATAAAAATGTTTTTCATCCTTCCACTTTTCCACTCTCCCAACCAAATACAAATAAAGGAAACTAAAATCTTTACTACCCTCCCACTTTTTTTTTTCTCTCTCCATTTTATATCCTAATACTTTTCCATCCTCCCAACAAAACAGACTAAAAGTTCATTTTTATCTCTCTTTTAAATAATACTTTTACATTATAAGCTTTTGAGTAGCCAGGAAAGCCATATCACTGTGTCTTTTTTTTTTTTTTTTTTTTTTGAGGAAGATATCACCGTGTCTTAATTGTGTCTTCTAAGAAAAATGAACAATAGGAAAATAAAATTCACATTCAATGAAGTCGAATAAATTGAAAATCAAATTGCTGTCAGATTCTACTATTCCCTTATTAACAAATTAATTAACAATTGCCTTAATGGATAACAAATTAAACAAAACAAATAATTATATGCTTTTTTTTTTAGGAAACAAATAATTATATGGTTTGCAATGCTAGATCTCAATCAAAATTGGTGAAAGAAGGATGGTCATCTTATTCTACTCTTTTCCTATATATTCAAACATGGCTTATGATCCAAACTTTGATATTAATTTGTACATCTACATGCATGCATGTCAACTTATAAATACATTTCATATATTTTGGAGTTAATTAATACTGTATTTATTAAAGGCAGTCAAATAGTTTCGGGGAAAAAAAAAAGGCAAATAATCACGGCAACTCAATATCATTGATTCTCAAAAATAACATTAAGACAGTAACGTGAAGAAAAAAAAAATACTACTACTGCAGCATTGCTGGCTTAAGAAAGTAGAGAAAATATGGAAGTAAACGTTTAAACATTAGTGAACAACGGAGATGGGAAAGAGAACAAAATGGAGGGAAATGCAGAAATTGGTAAAATTAGGATTTGTGATTTTAGATTTGTGATTGTTGTGTATTTTTTGTTTAGACTGATGTTAAGGTTTATTTTGTTGTTAATTTTGGTTTGTCTATAGGTTATTATTGTTATTCTTTGGACTATTGAGTAGATTAGATTTGTGATTGGTTGTGTTGGTATTTTGTGTTTGTCCAAAGGTTTTTCTTCTTATCATTGGTGCAAGAGGGATGGACCAAAATATTTTTTAGGCGAAAAGCACATTTTCGTCCCTACATTTTTACGCGATTCCCACTTTGGTCTCTAAGTTTTTTTTTTACCGCTTTTAGTCCCTATTTAGAAAAACGCCTTCAATTTTAGTCCTTTCTGTCAGTGCCGTTAGGGCACTGACCTACGTGGCAAACGGAATTATTAAAATAATAATAAAAAATTTTATTTTGTCATTAAAAAATGCCAAGTCAGCATTTAAATTTTAAAAAATAATTTATTAATTTTAATTAAATAAAAAAATAAAAAACAGAAATAAAAATAAAAAATCACATTAATTGAGATTGAAGTATGTCTTGAGCAAGAACAACAAGAACACAAACTCAAATCTAAGAACACAAAATTAAAATCTAAAAATCACAAACCCCATAAATAAGAACATCAAATTAAACCTGAACAAGGAATTAAATATGAAAACAAACACAAAACACAAACCCAAAACCTCACAAACCACTCCGTCTAACCTAAACACACAAAAAGAAATTCAAAACCTCACAGACCACTCCGTCTAACCTGAACACACAAAAACAAATTCAAAACCTCAAATTGCGGCCAAATTAGCTCTAACCAAAACTAATTCCCTCAAAGTTGAGATCGATTTTGGTATCTCTCTATTGACTGAAACTTTTTCTCTCTAAGGTTTTTGGATCTTGGTTTGATTTGGGTTAGAGATAGTGAGAGGTTGAGATGGTTTAATCCGGGTTAGAGAGAGATGCTGAGATCAGTTGCTGGCGGCGGCGCAATGCAAGACCAGTGACGGCCATGGCTGCTGGCGGTGCAATGCAAGACTAGAGAGATGTTGAGATCGGTTCTGTCTCTTTGATCTAAATGAAGAGATTCAGTCTCTCCCTCATGAGCACCGCTGCCAAGACAGCCACCACGACCACAAAGCCAAACCCAATGACATCTCGGTCTCTCCCTCTCTTCGATCTACACGATTGGAATGGGTTTTTGCTATTTGGTTTTCATTTGGGTTTGCTTTGTTGGGTTTGTAAATTTGGTTGAAGGTGTGTAAGTTCTTTGTGTTTGTTGAAGGTCTTTGTGATTTGAATCTTTGAAAGTCTTTGTGTTTGTAATGAGAATGTGAAAGAATCGACTGAGTAATTGTTGAATGTCTTTGTGTTTTGTAAATCTGTGGGCATGTTGTTGTGTTTTGTAAATCTGAGTGATTCTATGGGTTTGGTTGCTAAGGAAATGTAAGAAAAGAGAAAAAAAAAATTTTGATTCTTTAATTTTCTGGGCAAGGTTGGATGATTGACCGCGAAGAACACATGTTCTTCAAAAAAAATTGTGCTCTTAGATCTGAGTTTGTGTTCTTGTTGTTCTTGCTCAAGACACACTTCAATCTCAATTAATGTGATTTTTTATTTTTATTTCTGTTTTTTATTTTTTTATTTAATTAAAATTAATAAATTATTTTTTTAAATTTAAATGCTGATTTGGCATTTTTTAATGACAAAATAAATTTTTTTATTATTATTTTAATAATTCCGTTTGCCACGTAGGTCAGTGCCCTAACGGCACTGACGAAAAGGACTAAAACAGAAGGTGTTTTTCTAAATAGGGACTAAAAGCGGTAAAAAAAAACTTAGGGACCAAAGTGAGAATTGCGTGAAAATGTAGAGACGTAAAATGTGCTTTTCGCCTAATTTTTATTGGGTATCATGGGTTAATTTGTAAACTGCTTTTGTGGAGGAGGTCAAGAATAAATATTTTGGGGCAGATTTTAAATTTTCTGTGTGGGTCCGTCCCAGACTCCCAGATTGAATTCAATGGCTATATAGCAAACACAGAGCATGCACAGTACAGTACACTGCAAATGCAACAGCAAACATGGCACGCCTGTGTGATTACTATTAGCCGTTATTTTATTTGTATTTCATGGTTCACTCTATAAATGGAGCAAAATTCTGAATATCTACAAATCCACCTTTTTTTAGATTAAATCATTGTTATTTAAATCTGAACTGTATACCCAAAATTTTGTTAATTGTGACCAATCAATAGTTTTCTGGATTTTTCATTTTAGATTTCACATGGTTGGGACATCGTTATTATTTGATAGGGGAGTTCTTTTATGACACAAAATTGTGAAAGTGTTTCTTGTGTTAGTTCATTTAAGTCAATTTGGCTTATCAATGCATCCAGTGAATTAGACTTATTAGGATGATGAAACATAGGCAAAAGTGGACATGTGTCACTATTATGGTAGGTTTAATGTAATTAGATACTAAATTCATATGGTACTTCTATTAAGTGTAGACTGTTTATTTGTGCAGTTACTGAGACTTAGGGATTGATAATATCATTTAACCACAGCCTTTTGTACCATAAAATTTAACTATATAAATTCAATATAAAAAAAAAAGCACAATACAAATTATCTTGTTGTGTCCACCTTTGATGATTGCTCTTTTATCATCAAAATTATCTTTTCAAGGATTGAAATGGACCACACTTATACTCTTGGTTTCAAGTATGGTTACCCTTAAACCCCAATTTGAATATAAGCCCTGTCATTTTGAAAACATATTTATGTTTCAAACTTAAAGGCATAGCTGAAGACATGTCTCTATGACAAACAAACTTACTTCATGTTATAATTGGATGAAGTATTCCATGATCCTTTGAGTTAAAAGGTTTATGCAAAAAATGGTAATGTCAATAATTGCTCGATCATGATTTAAGACATCTTTCTATGGGTATAATTTTTAGGTCGAAATCCTTTTTTGGTCTCTTTAGATTGAGAGAGAGAGAGAGGAGGAGTAAAAGAAAGTATGGTAGAGTTGGTAGGAAGAATGTAACACCCCACAACCAAAAGAGAAAGTTGGAAATAAAATTGTAAGTGTTTCCATAGCGAATTATAGCACAAGTTTAGCCGTGAGAAAGCTCTTATAACTATGCTAAGTTGAGCACAAACTAGCACATAACTAAAGACCCAATCCGATAAGTTTCAAAAAAAAAAAAAAAAAGACCCAATCCGATACTTTTTGCTGGTTGGGTTGAAAAATAATATAAATTCAACCCAATTCTATGCAACCCAAAAAAAAAAAAAAATTATAACCGACTTGGCTTAGAAAAAGGATTGGAGTCCCTAACCGACCTTCCCTTCGTATATATTTGAGAGTGTCCGCCACCTTCTCTCTAAACTTTGTGCTCACTCTTTTGTATTCTCTGAATCAAAAGCTTTCTATGGAGGAGGAAGCTTCGGCGATGTCAGGCCTACGGAGGCCAAACAATGGGTTTCAGATTGTTTTTGGTGGGTTTGATTCCAAGGACACTCGGCACAGACCAATCATAGAGTGGTATGCCATTAACATTGAGGTCCCAGACCCAGAAGAATCAGAGACCTATCCTTCTTCGGAAAAGCTCAGCACAAAAAAGCTCATTCCGTTTTTTGCAGGAGAGCTCAACAAAAGCAGTTACTTTGAAGCTATAGGCTCCCATCTTTATTGTGTTGGAACTGTTGGTAATTACGATCCTAACTCTGTTAACGATATGCGTACCCTTATGTGTACCCTCGACGTTACAAGCCCTAGCGATGGTTGGAAGTTTGAGATCAATATCACTGGATGGAGGTTTTTGATCCTATCTTAAACACGTGGAAAGCTTTACCCAATCCTCCATCTGAATTCGAAATTCACCTGTATTCGACAATTACTGCAGTTCTTGAGTCCAAAGAACAGATTCTTGTTACTTCACCAATCCGTCATGGCTATCATGATTCTTGTCCTGAAGCTACATTCTACACATACAATGTCACTACTCGTTGTTGGGCAACACTTGAGCCTCTTGTGCGCAAACTACGTGGTAGGACTAACAGGCTCTCTCTAATACAGCTGTAGAAGCGGTTAGTAGTACTCTCTATTGCGCTTTCTTCAAAGACGATTATTTGGTTGTGAGGGCTTACGATCTAGATAAGGATGTATGGATCGAGGGCAGTGTGAACATTCGCGAAGAATTTTTTGGGAAGCATGAATATCTTAGTTATGGTAAACTTGATCGAGTTCCTTTTCTCCACTTATATGATCAGAAATTTTGTCTCCTCGGGCCGTCTGACATCTCTAAAAGGAATTGGAAGTGGAAACTACTTGAACAGGAAATACCTCAATTGCTTCATATGTGAGGTTACTCCTATATTTAAGAAGCAAGACGAGGCAGGTTTTTGTGAATTGAGTATATCCGTTGTGTCTGTCCAAAAATCTCCCATGAATAACAATTTTCAAATCTTGGAGGGCATGTTGGATGTAAGTTTCCTACTTTCATTCTATATCCCTTTTCATGCCATGCCAAATATTTTTTGTTTTATTTATTTATTATTTTTTAGTGATGAAACTGATAGGGGTAAAAGATATATTTGGTCTTTAGGCTAGCATTAACAACTGTATATACACATTTGATCTTACAAAGCCTGTAACTAGCTAGACATTATGCCAATGATTTCTAGCATCTTGTATAATGCTGTAACGGGTGTGGTTTTCTTCTTAAATGTGCTAGCTTCTGCAAAATCCTTGTCATCCATAAACTCTTCAACATATCATCCTTCTCCCAATTGCCTCATTATAGTGTTAAAATTTTGATGATCTTCCATCCAAATATTCCAACTACCTTGGACCAAAGAGATATTATTTGTAGGTTTTGTATAAATGTGTGTACACATATAATTTTAGCTCTCTACATGATCCTAAGAGCTTAGATATTAAGAGGTCAAATCTTATGAAGAAGCCAACTTGTGGATTGCCAAATTAAATGTAATTCTTTATCATGTGGCACCTCTTGTGGGATCCATTATTAAATTTCGCCCTTTAATCTTGCTAAGCATGCAATATGTGGAGTTTTGATGTGCATTTAAGAATTACATTACCATTAGTCATACATGTCTAAGGAAAAAATTGACTTCTTTTTTAAAGTTGGAGATTAAATTGACACAATTAATAGTTGAAAGACCAAATTTGAACTTTGCCCCATGGTTGGAGAACCAAATTAGTAATTTGACATACGTTCATGTGTGTTTCTCTTAAGTGGATATTTATCTCATATATATATATATATATATATATATATATGTTCGCACATTTTTTAAATAAAGCAAACAATTTCTTCAATATCTTACAAATGTTATGTTTGTTGAAACTCCCTATTGTAGGTTGTAAGGTTGAATTTAATCAACCATCTTGTTGGCTTTATTCCGTGCCAAATTTGCTTATATTTCAGCAATTAGTAACCCTGTATTTAGGTGGGATTTTTGTAAGGGTAGTGAGTGAGATAGTGTAAAGAAATGCTCAAGAGTGTGCAAGAAAAATAGAGACTCACGACTGGATCTCGCGGGTAACTCGCAGCTACAAGCCGCCAGAAGCTGCACACGTGCCAGACATGCCAAAAGTTGAAGCGTCATGCTAACTGGAGCACTACAGGACAAAATAGGACAACTGGCCGTTCAATTATCTCGCGGCTGGATCTCGCGACTCATTCAAGCCGCGAGCCAGCCTTGTTTTGAAAAACTTGACTCTTCACATTCCATTCTCACCCAAGTATAAATACCCCTTATACCCACGAAAGAATGAGAGCTTCTAGAGAGAATTTTGAGAGAGAAACCCTAGAGTAAAATAAGATTGATTCATTCACAATCTTCACATAAGAGACTCTTCAAATTCCTCTACTCTCTTCCTTTCCATTGTTAAATCCTTGAGAGGCCTTTTACCAAAACTTTTTCTCACCATATCCATTACTGTGAGAGGGTTGTTTGGTGTTCTGGGAAGCAGTTAGGAAGGAACCAATTTTACATTGGTTGATGCTATGGTCAAGTAACGGAATCCAGAAAGCTAGAAAAGAAATAGGATCGGTGTAACCTCGTTGGAGTAAGAAGCTTGGAGGGCTTAGGTACACTGGGTAGATTAGGCTTGGAGGGTATATTACTGTTCATGTATCCCAACTACATTTTCTAGTGGATTACTTACCGCTTGGAGGGCGATGGAGAGGTTTTACGCCGAGGGTTTCGGTTTCTTCTTCAATAACACATGTAAGGTTGAATTTATTCAACCATCTAATTGGCTTTATTCCGTACCAAATTTGCTTGTAATTCAGCATTTAGTAACCCTGTATTTAGGTGGGTTTGTTGTAAGGGTAGTGAGTGAGATAGAGTGAAGATTGCTCAAGAGTGTGCAAGAAAACAGAGACTCGCGACTGGGACTCGCGGCTGCAAGCCGCCAGAAGCAGCACACGTGCCAAGCATGCTGGAAGATGAACAGTCATGCTAGATGAAGCACTACAGGACAAAACAGGACAACTGGCCATACGGTTAACTCGCGACTAGATCTCGCGACTTAGTCAAGCCGCGAGGTCAAGCCGTGAGCCACCCCTGTTTTGTAAAATCTGACGTTTCACATTCCTCTCCCACTCCAGTATAAATACCCCTTTTACCCACGATTGAAAGAGGGCTTCCAGAGAGAATTTTGAGAGAGAAACCCTAAAGGAAAACAAGATTGTTTCACCCACAATCTATACCTTAAAGTCTCTTCAAATTCCTCTACTCTCTTCCTCTCCAGTGTCAAATCCTTGAGAGGCATTATACCAAACCTGGTTCTCACCATCATCATCACTGTGAGACAGTTATTTGGATTTCTGGAAAGCAGTTAGGAAGGAACCAATCTTCATTAGTTGATGCTACGGTCTAGTAGCGGAATCCGGGAAGCTAGAAAAGAAAATGGTTCGGGGCAACCTCGTTGGAGCAAGAAGCTTGGAGGGCTTAGGTGCACTGGGTAGATTAGGCTTGGAGGGTCTATTGCTGTCCTTGTATCCCAACTGTATTTTCTAGTGGATTGTTTACCGCTTGGAGGGCGGCGGAGAGGTTTTTCGCCAAGGACTTCGGTTTCCTCTTCGATAACACATCGCGTGTTGTCTTTGTGTTTGCATCTTCCTTCCTCTCTATCTTTGCCTTTTTATTATCTGCTGTGGTTTTATTTTGTTATGGCTTAGATAGTCTTTAACCAATTTCGTATTATAGCATGTGTTAAGTTTCCGTACACTAGTTGTTTGACATATTGCTTGTATTGGTTAAGTTGTAATTTGGGGGTCTAAATGTTCAAAGGTGTTTTGTACACGTTTTTGAACTTTCAACACATCGTTGTGTTGTCCTTGTATTTGCATCTCTCTTCCCTTAATTTTTACCTTTTATATTCTGTTGTGGATGTAATTTTAATTGGCTTAGATTGTTTACCAATTCTGTTTATAGCTTGTGTTCATTTTCCGCACACTTATTGTTTGTCATAAAGCTTGAATTGATAATTTTGTTATTAGGGGTCTAAATATTCATAGTGTTTTTTACACTATTTGAACTTTCAATTGGTATCAGAGCGGGTACACTTTTATTGGTTTCATTATCATAGTGTAATCCTTGACCCCATATTGAGATGGACCGGTCTCAATTCCTAAATGCACCTCCATATTTTGATGGTAGTAATTATGCATTTTGGAAGGTTCGCATGAGAGCATTTTTATGGTCCATTGATGAATCAGTTTGGGATGCTGTTGATATAGGTTGGATCAAGCCTGAGGAAGCCAAATCCACATAGGATAAGGCAGCACTCGCCGCATCTAATGCTAACAGTAAAACACTTAATGCAATTTTCTGTAGTGTGTCTCCAGATGAGTTTCACAGAATTTCTCACATTACCATTGCCAAAGAAGCATGGGAGATATTGGAGACCACCTACGAAGGCACAAAGAAAGTGAAAGACACCAAGCTGCAGATGCTAGCCACTCGGTTTGAGGAGCTCAAAATGAGTGAGGATGAGTCTTTTGACTCTTTCTATAGCAAGTTGAATGAGGTGGTTGTCAGCAAGTTCAATTTAGGGGAGAAAACAGAGGATTCTAAAATAGTAAGGAAGATCCTTCGGTCATTGCTGAAAAGCTTTCGTGCCGAAGTGACAGCGATTGAAGAGAGTAAGGACCTTGATGACATCAAAGTCCAAGAGTTGATTGGTTCCCTTCAGACTTATGAAATGTCGCTGCCCACTCAACGGAAGAGCAAATCTCTTGCTCTTAAGACCATTAATGAAAAGTTGGAAGTCCATGACTCATCGGATGAGGATGTGGTTGACAAAGATGTTGCTTACCTTGTGAAAAATTTCTGAAAATTCTTGAAATTCAAGAATAATGGCAAATTTGGTGATAAAGGGAAATTCCAAAGTTCAAGAAGGGAGAAAAGGGAATTCAAAAAGAAAGATGGAAAAGAATCCCAATCTGCACAAGGTGTCACTTGTTTTGAATGCAATGGGCATGGACACTTTAAGAAAGAATGTCCGAATTATTTAAAATCGAAAGGCAAGGTGTATGCCAGGACACTGAGTTGAGTCTTCAGATGAGTTGAATTTGCTTGTACAAGAGCTTGGAGAACATAGTGATGAAGAATCATTGGGAGTTGTTGAAGAATCAGATGTAGAAGAAGATGAAAGCACAGCCAATCTTTGAGAGAATTATAACTCACTCCTGGAGAAGTCGGGTGAGTACACAATGGTGGCCAAGGCAACTGTGAGAAAGATGAAGAAGGCAGAGGAGGACAATAAAAGTCTCCTAATTCGCTATAAAAAGGCCAAATGTGAGATAGAGACACTGAATGGTGAGCTGTCAGAAGCCTACACAAAAGTGAGATTTCTTGAGTAAGAGGTTGTGCAAGCAAATGCCAAGATAGAGAGGGTCTCCACCAAGAAGCTAGATGATGTTATTTCATCTCAAAAGCATTTTTCAGACAAATCCGGGTTGGGATATACCGGAGGGAGTAGCTCATCTGGCAATATCACCAAAGAAGTGAAGTTTATAAAGGGCAAAAAGCCATTTGAAGTTGATCCTACTGCTGAGAAGCCCAAGATGGAGGAGAAGAGGAATGTGGAGAACCAACGGATGTTGAACAACCCCCGTAATCAATTTGTGGGCAGCTTTGAATCCTGAGACAAGTCTCGTCCATGATCATAAAGAGGTCGTAGATTGAACTATGTGTGTCATCACTGCGGACTTCAAGGGCATACTCGACCAAATTGTTAAAAGCTGAGAGCAATGAATATGCAATTGCTCCAAGCTCACGTGGACCTAGAAATGATAGGAGAAATTGGGCTGGTGAACCATCAAGAGATCAAAGTGATGATCCCGGAATGATGGACGTGATGAAGATGATTGGTACTTTCACCAACTGCTTGGAAAGCTTCACACGAAGATTTGAAAGCCCTAACTCTCATACCCAATCCTATAAGGAAATCACCCCAAATGCAAGTGACGTGTGGGTGAAAAAGGGTACTCATGCATAAGCATTTCAACATGTCCATGCATCAATACTTCCTATGCTTTGTGACTTTGTTTGGTTGTTTGCTTATTAATTGTGTGGGTTGAAATTTGTTTGTTTGCTTTTGCATTATATCATTCAAAATTCTTTTTAATGTTGCTTTTGATCAATCTTTTCCTTCTTTTGTGTCAAAAATCCAAAAACCACATAAAAAGTATAAAGTCAAAAAGTTTGATCGACATTATTAAGTTTTGTCTCAAAACTTGCTTTGCCTTGTACCTTTGTGCTAATGGCTTTGTGCATTTATGAGCATAGCTTGTTCCTTTGCACTCTTATCACTGTGGAAGAAATCTTGAAATCTATGTGATTGTTGTAAATAGATCTTCAAACTTGTCATGAATGATTAGTGAATGGTTATGTTGATCTTGAGACATGCATAGACTTGTGCCTATATATCTTCCCGCTCTTTATTTTTTTTACTAAAAAGAGCTCACCAAATGTAAATCTTCAAATGTAAAGAGATATTGAGCTGCAAAAGCCTGTCACACATACTAGTATTTGACTAGAAAAAAGGGAAAGCGACCAAAAATAAAGTGTATGATTTTTCAAAAAACCAAAGGCTATCTCATCAAGGTGAAATATCAAATATCATTCTCACAATGAGAGGTGATTGTTTCAAAAGGATCTAAAAGATCATATGTTTTGATTGAAATTGGAGCCAAATGTAAAGCTCCAAGTAATATTATCAAGTCTTGTGGGTCATATATGCATACTTCTATAATTGAGATGGGTCACATGATCTAGTGCTAATTGTGTATACCTTGATTGAATTGATCATTGAAGATTCACATTAGACTAAGGACTATCTCATTGTTGATATCCACACACAACACACAAGTTTATGTTCAATGAATGCTATATTCATTTGTGTGATTTTACTTGATAAAATATATTTTCACATGCTCAATCTTTGTTGATTTAAACACAAAAATATTTTTGAGTGTTTTAGTTGTTTTTGGAAAATATTTTGTTCTTACAAAATCTGAAAATTTCAAAAACTGTATTGCCCTGTTTTGACAACTTAGTCGCGGGTCAGACAAGTCGCATGCCTCAATCGCGAGCTCGCAGGTCAGTTTTAGCGACTTGTTCGTGAGTGGAAGGTCCAGTCGCGAGGAGTACATAGAGATTTTCGCGGCTCAAATCGCGACTCCCTCGCGAGTGAGACTTCCAGTCGCAAAAAACACTTAACAAATTTTTTCAAAACTTTTGGATTGAAGTGTTTTGGCAGGTGATGTTGGTGACTTCCTGGCGACTTACCTCAGTCGCGAAAAACGCGTGTTTTACACAGTAAGGACAGTTTTTAAAATCTTTTTCAATTTTCCCTCGAACTTTTTGTGACTATTCACTTTCTCTTTCAACTGAAATTGACCCAAACACTCCGTGTCACTCTCTACCAAATCCATTCTTGCTTCATTTCTTCTCAAATCTTCAAGAAAAAGGTATGGGTCTTCCCTTCCTCACTTCATATTTCATGTTTTGAGTAATATTTTCTTGCTTTTTGAGTTGTCACTGTGATTTGAGTTATACTTTGTTCGAACATGTTTTTACTTAGATTGCTGGATTTGGTTGTTTAAGGTTGGTTGTTTGTGTTGCTGCTATTATTTTTTTTTAGTCTCTTTGTGCTAATCTTTGTTATGAGTTTTGGCTTTTGTTGGTTTACACACTCATTATGTATATGGGTTTGGAGTTTTCTATGTTTTACTTCGTATTTCAGTTTGAATGTTTAAGAATGTCTGAGGTTTTGGATTGTTTATCTTATAAATACTGTGTCTTTAAGTTGCCATATTGTGTGTGTGTTTATGTCTTGAGGGTATTTTTTTATTTTTTTTTTAAAACATTCCATTTTCAGTAAGATATGCCTCATTGACATATGCTCTATTTTGCATGTTTGTGGTTTCCACTGTTCGTTCATATTGCTGTTTTATACCTGTTCCTGTCTTACTGTGGTCTATTTTGTGCTATCCTTCCTTAGTTCTCAACTGTGCTTGATTTGTGCATATCATGCTCATGGTAGATTGTCTCAATGACAGTTATTTGTAACTTTGTGTTATTCAATGTTCTCTTGAACAATCACCATTTTGGTGCACCTGCCTCATTCAATACTTCAGTGTTGCTTATGATTTTGTTTGGTACTGACTTGACTCATGTTTGTGATTGTGTGAGATATCTCTGGTTCACATTTTTATCTGAATCTAATCAAGTTGATATCTGTCCTTTGTGGTGCTATTTTTGGTTCTTTGCTGTGTGCCTACTCTCTTGTAGATGTCTCGTCAATCCTCTAGAGGCAAAGACGTTGTAACTGATGATCCATCAACCCCGGTTGCTAAACGAACTCGACTCTTATCTCAGTCATCTAAAGACTCCAATTGTGAGAGGTTTAGAACCCCGCTTACCTTACACATCTACTCAAACATCTTTGACAGGGCATCTCCTATAGTGGAACGTGTGGTTGAGTTTGACACCTTGGGGACCAATTTTGTCCCTCGGATCTTTGAGTCAAGAGATTGGGCAAACTTATTTGGGAATTTTGAAGACCCAATGGATGAACTGGTTAAGGAATGTTACTCTAATACAAGTAACCTTGGAGTTGAGCTAATTTACTGGGTAAGAGGAAAGGAATTTATCATCACCCCAAACTCCATAACCAAAATTCTCCACATCACTAGACCTAAGAATGTGGATCTAACTCCGTATGATGATCGAACTCCAGAGACTCAAGACATTCTACAAGTTCTTGGACCTGACCATGAAGTCTCTAGTACAGGCACATCCATAAGCACTACCAAGTTTGCACCTGAGTTGACCACACTAAAACTGATCATGTTCTCCAATCTTTACCCGTTGTCCAACACGACTTTCATCAATCTTGGAAGAGCTCAATTCCTCTGTGATCTTATTACAGGAGCCCTCATTGATATCTGTGCCCACATCTTTCAAACCATAAGGAAGACCGCGGCTCGATCAGCAGCACGAGGATGTATTCCATTTTGCAGTCTCATCATGAAGTTCATTCTTCGTGAAGGTATTAATCCTCCCTCAGATGGAAAAATGATGACCCGTCCGCGTCCAATTTCCATGTTCAGTCTACAAGCCAACAAAAGTCATTCCTCTAAAACACCAAAGAGAGCACACATCTCTCCGGCTACTCCATCTGCTCCTGAGTCAGAGACACACGTACATACCACACCCACTTCGCATGTCATCCTTGAATTACAACAAACTAGCATTCCGCAAGTACAGTCTAATCCTCAAACTAATAGATTGGGTAGTTTGCTTGAAAGTACTCATAAACACATTAAGGGAATGGTGACACTTCTCTACTCCACCAACAACCATGTCCAAAAGCGACTCGAGACCATGGAGAATCAGCTAGAAGCTATTCAACAAAAGTTAGAAGACAACCTTTAGCTATTCGTGCCAAAAAGGGGGAGAGCATACAGTAAGGGGGAGAAATTTCAAAAGGAAGTATGCATAGTAATAGGGGGAGTTACACCACACATACTTTTGATTTGGTCTTACTTTTTAACTTATAGGATTATGTTTTGGATAATTGTTGTTACTATCGGTTTGGTACACTGTGGTTATGGTTTATGTTTGGTTTTAAACTCAAAACTCATGGATGTTTTTGAAACTTTGTTTCTTTTTATATATTGATGGTGTTTTTTAGTATATAATGTTTGTACCCATGTTACTTTTGTAAGCTTTCAGGGTTTGTTATCATAGTCTGTAGGCTTTATGGTTTGTACCATGCTTTATGCAGCCTTTATGCTTTGTTAAATCAATACTTCTAACTAAATGTCATGCATTTTCTTTTTAAGTACTGTCACTCTTGTGCCTTTGTAGAATTATTCCTAGATGCATATATTTAGTGTATTATGCATTGGTTAAGTGTTGGGCATACAAGTAACTTGCATTGTTCTTGTTAGCTTGTATGTCCAAGTCTTCATTCCAAGTGTGAATGAGCATTGTGGTCACTACTTTGTAGTGATTAATTGTTTGATCAAGCCATGGTTTGTTTCTTAACTCCATCTTTGCTTGATCACATCATGCTTGCTTCATATGCATTTCATGCTTTTCTGCGTACAATGATCATGGTGTATTGTTGTGTTTCAGGAGATTAATGTTCATATGATTCAAGAGTTTCACAGTTTCTAGAGTTAGGTGTGAGTGAGTTATGTTCAACTATTCCCAACTCACATGTTAAGTCTAGAGTCTGTTTTAGGGTTTTGTCATGGAATAGCCAAAGGGGGAGATTGTAAGGTTGAATTTAATCAACCATCTTGTTGGCTTTATTCCGTACCAAATTTGTTTGTATTTCAGCAATTAGTAACCCTGTATTTAGGTGGGATTTTTGTAAGGGTAGTGAGTGAAATAGTGTGAAGAGATGCTCAAGAGTGTGCAAGAAAAATAGAGACTCACGACTGGATCTCGCAGGTGACTCGTGACTGCAAGCCGCCAGAAGCTGCACACGTGCCAGGCATGCCAGAAGTTGAAGCGTCATGCTAGTTGGAGCACTACAGGACAAAATAGGACAACTGGCTGTTCAGTTATCTCGCGGCTGGATCTCGCGACTCATTCAAGCCACGAGGCCAAGCTGCGAGTCAGCCCTATTTTGAAAAACCTGACTCTTCACATTCCATTCTTACCCAAGTGTAAATACTCCTTATACTCACGAAAGAATAAGAGCTTCTAGAGAGAATTTTGAGAGAAAAACCCTAGAGTAAAACAAGATTGATTCATCCATAATCTTCACATAAGAGACTCTTCAAATTCCTCTACTCTCTTCCTCTCCATTATTAAATCCTTGAGAGGCCTTTTACCAAAACGTTTTCTCACCATATCCATTACTGTGAGAGGGTTGTTTGGTGTTCTGGAAAGCAGTTAGGAAGGAACCAATTTCACATTGGTTGATGCTATGGTCAAGTAGCGAAATCCGGGAAGCTAGAAAAGAAATAGGTTCGGCACAACCTCGTTAGAGCAAGAAGCTTGGAGGGCTTAGGTACACTGGGTAGATTAGGCTTGGAGGGTCTATTGTTGTTCATGTATCCCAACTACATTTTCTAGTAGATCAGTTATCGCTTGGAGGGCGGCGGAGAGGTTTTACACCGAGGGCTTCGATTTCCTCTTCGATAACACATCGTTGTGTTGTCCTTGTGTTTGCATCTCTCTTCCCTTAATCTTTGCCTTTTATTTTCTGCTGTGGATGTGATTTTAATTGGCTTAGATTGTTTACCAATTCTATTTATAGCTTGTGTTCATTTTCCGCACACTTATTGTTTATCGTAAAACTTGAATTGGTAATTTTGTTATTGGGGGTCTAAACATTCGTAGTGTTTTTTACACTATTTGAACTTTCACAAGCAACCAACAATATCAATCTCTACTGCGTTGTTTAAACAACCATATGAAGAAACTAGAGCAGGGATGATGGATTGCGAGAAATACCTTTCAGAAACTGGAAGGGATCTTAGGAAGGCACGGGAGACAAGAGGCTAGCTTTTGCTGATGGGAATTAAGAAATCTTAGCTTTATAATTTTGTCATTTGTCTTGGGTTCTCTAGTTGGTTTGGAATCATTATGTATATTAATAGTATACTCAATTGAATTTTTTTATATAAAATAAATTGGAATTTATGATGAAGAGTGACAATAGTATTTGATTTATGTTGACTCATATATTGTATTCTATCTATCTTAAAAGCTTTTAAAACTATCTAGTGATTCACCTTCATTGAAATGAATTAGAAGCTCTCTTTATTTTGAGGTTAGATAATTTCTTTGCTGGGTTTGAGCACTATTTCTGCATTAACACTATTGCGAAGTCATGCCAGATTATTATTAAATGAATTTTTTTGACCTCATTCTACTATGTAGTATGACTTTTTTTTTTTTTTTAATCATGTTGGGGGCTCCCATTAATTCAATTATTGTATGGCAAATGCTAACTGTCACCGCAATGTGCTATTTAAGGATGAGTTATTTTGGGGTTCAGCTAATAAAAAATTGTCATAAATTGATGAGAGGGACTAGAAATACAGTTGAAGTGATAAATGAAATTTAAAAAGTTGAATTCCCTGGCTCCACATCTTATAAAGTTGGTCAAAAATCTGACATAAGGCAAAAAAATTTGATATAAAACAATTTCTTAACAAGCACATTACAGAGCTTATTAATAGAATCCTATGTTACTTTTAAGTAAGAGTGTGAGCCTTGTGTTAGGTGGACTTCCACCTGGCCCTTTGAGACATGGATCTACTATTGTCATATTAGTCTTGAAGTATGTGACATTCTTGCATTTTGTCATCTTCACAAATATTTAGTAGATTTGGGAATTGGGCTTGGAGAAATTCAGCTTATGAGTAATTTGTTCCTTAAAGTTCCTTATTATTTTTTTTGTTCATCAGGAAGCAAAATTAGGTCATTCTTTATAGGTATGGAATTGTTACCCTCTCTTGTTGACAAAGTGGTCAAAGAAAAGGGTATGTCATGTATAAATGCAAACTCTGTTTTGTTTTGTCATGTTGGAACCAAGGGGGTAGATGTTGTTGGGGGCTAATGACATTGTAATTTATGAGGGTAGGAGTAAAGCTACACTGATGCCCATGAAGACACCTTTCATGCGTAGTTTTTCTTGCATGTTTTAACTTACAAACTTTTAATGAAATGCCAATTTCCACTAATAATTTTATATATGTATGTCTACTCTAATATCAAGATGAAGAGAATACTAACTTGCTATCAAAACTCTCATAGAATATTCTATTAATAAACAAGTAATTAATGTATTTATGATTCTATGGAGGAAAATATTTTAGAATTGCTTTATCTTTTTTGTTTGAGATTTAAGAACAGTATGCTTAAGAGAGCCTCAAAAATTGGTATGAACTATGAACGGCTATATTGCTATTTCACATGTCCACGGAACCTATTACTCTTTTGTCAGTGAAATTATGAATTTATTTGAGTTCGTTTCGGTGTTAGTTCTCAAAGAATTGGATCAGGTCTCGTGATGAGTAGAATGTCATTGTGAATTTCATTAATTTGGTTATTGACCAAATGGTGTGTTGGTGTCGTTGTGGCTGGAACAAATATTAACCGAGCAATTCGATTATTTATGTTCATTTTGATAAATCTTGTAATTCGAGAAGGAAATTTTAAGTGCACTGTACTTTTCACCCATCTGTCAGTTATTGGTTGAGCTATTTGTCATATATATTCCATAGAAGCTTTATTGGGTGATAGTTGACATGCATTGGATTGAAATAGGGTCTCTAAAATCGAACTCTGAATCATCAAATTCTGTAGAAAGATTGTTTGATATCAAGAAAGTTCAACAGTTGTTCAATCATAATAGGTAACTTGCTTATTGTGATTATTTTGTTCAAGTGACAATTTGGTTCTTAGTCATGTAGTTCTGAAAGACTTAAGAGCATTTCCATCCGCTCGTGTATAATTTTCTGTCAATTTTAGTATAAGAGCATACTTTTTCTATTTTACTCAACCAATGTTTAAAATCACTTGCATTAAATTATCTATCTACATTTTATTTTAATTAAATAATTTTTTTTCAATCTTTTTTTTTATTATTATCTTTATAACGAGAGAGCAAGAGGTGAGAGAAAAAGATTAAAATAATAAAATAAAAAGCTACAATAACTTACTGTAGTAAAAATGAATTTTTGCACAGCTTTAAGTTGGCTTATGTAGGAAGCTTTTTTTTTTTTTTTTTGGGGTGGGGGGGGGGGGCGGGGTTTGGGTAAAATGTACGGCATTTTCTATTTTACATAAGCTGATACAAATGCTTTCAAAATTTGGACTTTCTGAAGCGGAAGATTCCATGTGATTATTTTAGTTTTAAACTTAACCTAAAATGTTGGCCTTATAACTATTATTCAATACTCGTATTTGAAACTAGTTTAAATCAAAATTATCTTTTCAAGGATCAAATGGACTACGACTATACTCTTAGTTTCAAGAATAATTAGCCTTAAACCCCATTTTGAATATGAGCCTTTTCATTTTGAACTCCATATTCATGTTTGAAACTTTAAGGCATAGCTGAAGACACACCTCTATGACAAATAAGCTTTCTTCGTGTTATAATCGGTTGTAGTATTTTATGATTCTTTGAGTTTAAGGGTTTATGCAAAAAAAGTTAATGATGTCAATGGTTGCTCGGTCTTGATTTAAGACATTTATCTATAGGTCTAATTTCGGGGACGAAATTCTTTTATGGGGAAGAATGTAGCACAACACAACACACACACACACACACACACACACACACACACACACACAAAAAAAAAAAAAAAAAGAAGAAGAAGAAGAAAGAAAAAGGGTTGGAAATAAGATTGTAAATGTATCCATGGAGAATTATAGCTGAGTTTTACGTCACACACATGGCCAAATTTCTTAATCTTGATCTTGCCATATAGAGCTTTGTTTAGCCATACATGATGAGAGTTATTAAATGACAATCTCCCGAGACAATTTATTATTGCCTTTGTAGTTAGTGTTTAGGAAATTTATTTTGTGTTGCAAGTGTAATTTGAAAAAATAACTCTGTATTATCCATGTTAACCTCTTCTTTTTGGAGCTTTATCTCCACTCATAGGGGTTTGAAACCATTCCATGTTCCGATATTTCAATACACTTGATTGAATTATTGGAACATGTAATAGTTTGGAATCCTTCTAGATCTGCTGAAAAAGGAGCTTACAAATCTATATATATCTAAAATTTAAAACGTAGCATTTATTATTGTTACGCTTCTATTGAGCCACATTAGCGGCCACATCATTTACCAATTTCTCACTTCTCTCCACTACTTCCAACCATAACTTTTCTTTTACCTTTTCATCTCTCTACTACTCTTAACCTTAATGTCACTCTTCATCTATCTCTTCCTCTTCCTTTTATTTTGACTCTTCTTATTCTCATTCTATTACTATATATATGACATTCTTTGTCCCATTCTATACATAATTTTTAAATGAAAAAAGTTATTACTCTCTCTCTCTCATTTTTTTTTTTTGTGTGAAATTTTTATTTTTGTATCTCTACTTTGGATTGATGTATTTATGTGTTCTTTAGAATTTTACTTTTGGTTGCAATTTGGTTTTGTGTTTTTAAGTTATTATCCTTTTTTTTTCTTTCCTATAATTGTCAAATGTTATTTTATTGCATATAAATATAATTTACAAGAAAATAATGTTATTCTATTATATATCATGGCTTGAATAATTTGGTGTTTGACTTATAACTTTATTATTTATTTGATGCTTCTTTTTCTCATGTTATTTTCTATTTCTCTTTTGAAAAATGTGATCTCTCTCTCTCTCTCTCTCTCTCTCTCTCTCTCTCTCTCTCTCTCTCTCTCTATATATATATATATATATATATATTCTTTTTTGCAACTTTACCTTAGGTTGATGAATCATTCTAACTATATATAATACTATTTTGGGTTAATACAATTTGGTAGTGTGTTTGATTTTTTAATTTTTCCGTCACAACTCACAAGCCTTCTCTCTCCCTCTTTTAGCTTTTGTTTGATTTTTTTTTTTTTTTTGACATAATACTTAATTGGTTATTTTGGAAGTGAGATTTTGAATTTATATCAAAATACAATGTTGACTATGTATTTGAATGTGTCTATCAACTATTAAAATTAAACCCCCTAAAAAAAAACCTATTAAAATTAAACCGCCCAAGATGTTTATGTATAGACAATATTTTTATTTTCATTTTTCATTGATTTATTATTTAGTTATAACATCAAAATTAAAGCAAATGAATATGTAAAGTTAAAACTTCCTAAGATGAATTTGTAAAGCCAATATATTTATATATATTTTATATTTTCAAAAAATTAAAAGTAAAAAATAATAACAATAATGTGGCCAATGATGTGACGAATGAGAAAGCTCATCGGGAGCGTAGTAACAAAAATGCGATATGAAGATTCAGTTAAAGGCAATTAAATCTTAATAAATGTCGTAAAAAAAATTAGATCATGTTCTCTTTATGTTATACACATTATTTTCTTTCATTTCGATATGTTGCAGTAGTCACTTTCCTTGAGCATACTGCATATCCTCCCTTTCGTATTATTAAAGTTTATAAAGGAAATTCATTTTTCAAAGACTGATGTGACATTTCCTATTTACTAAGCATGTTATCAAAGAATTTAACTAGTTTCCAAACCTGTTTTGCCTTTTATTTATTTATTTATTCTTGAGCAATGCTAGGCTTGATCTAATAAAAATTTCAACTTGTTGCTGGCATGTGTTGAAAGTAAATCCCGTAATAATTTTTCAATGTGCTATATGACAGAAACCATTGCTTTTCTATTAAATAAAAACAGAATAACTATTATTTTTCTCATCAATTTTCAATAGATGACAGTACATACACCAAATGAAGATGCATGCACACACGAGTAAAAAAAAAGAAAAAAAAGTGAAAATTGTAGTAAAACTATTTGTGATTTGACCTGAAATAACTTTTTCTTCACATAATTCAAAAAATATCTTTTAATTCAATTGAAATAAATTTCGTTTGTCTCTCGTTTACCTCCGCTAAAAACATTGGTAAATATGTTTTTTTTTTTTTTTTGTTAGTTTATGTCTATCTCCTCTCAAAATATAAAAAGAAAATCTAAAAATTAGGTTCTTTAATGATTAAGGACATTCAACCAAAAAAATCTTCAAACCAAAATTAAGAACACTCAATCAAAGTGTTAGGCTCTAAGAAATTAGGAACTAATTTATTAGAACTTTAATTTGTAATGTTAGCAAACCAAATAAATTTGACATGATGATTTGTTTACGAATGGGGAAAACCAACACGGCAAAAACCCCATCGGGTGATTTTAAGGTCACCACTCCCAATAATCCACTATTATCAAAACAAGCGGTTACAAGTAAAGGAATTCCAATACTTTATACCAACCCACAGTTGAACCCTTACCCCAATACCCAGTTGGACTTGTTCTGTAGTAACAATTTCTCCTTTTGATGCACGGCTCCCAAGTACGTAACTAACCAATTGCGTGAATCCCAGTATGCAGCTTACTCCTTTGCACGAATTCAAGTACGTGACTAACTCCAGAACAACCCTTTGATTGTTGTAGTTGATTTGCGGTAGCTTCACATAGAAACACCAATAAGATCTTCAATGTTGGTGCAAGAGACTTTGCTTGGTTACAGAACCCAAAGGCATACAAGAAACGCAGCAAGAACTCTTTCTTCTGTAGGAGAAGGCTAGGGTTTCAAAAAGAAAACCTGATGAATCTCTCTAGGGTTAGGGTTTTTCTTTTTCCACCTCCTTTAAATATGAGCTTAATGGGCTCTCCTATTCCAAATAGGTTTACACAAACCTTGGGCTTTCCTAGTCCAATAAGGATTAAACAAACCCACAAACCTTGGGTTTTCCTAGTCCTATAAAGATTATACAAAACCCATAAACAAATAGCCTTTTAGAATAAAAACGTTGCTGGCTATAATCTAAATCCCGTAAGCTCGATAGATCGAGACATCTATCGAGCTTTAATGAATCTCGACAGATTGAGCTTCTGTCGAGGAGGTATTGAGACCTACAGATTGCACTTTTCTTGAGCAGTTCTTGAGTAATCTTCATGTCTTCAATTTAACCACTTGTAATGATTATCTTGAACCTACTTAGATTTACACAAATAAAAGTAAAGTGCATTTTGTCAAAGAATATGTCAATTACATAAAAATATGTCCCTAACAATCTCCCCCTTTAGCAATCCGTGACAATTGCGCGACTCCCAGTATGCAATTTACTCTTTTGCACGAATCTAAATATGTGACTAACTCCACAGCAACCCTTTGATTGTTGTGGTTGATTTGCGGTAGCTTTACATAGAAACACCAATAAGATCTTCAATGTTGGTGCAAGAGACTTTGCTTGGTTACAAAACCCAAAGGCGTACAAGAAACGCAGCAAGAACTCTTTTTCCTGTAGGAGAAGGCTAGGATTTCAAAAAGAAAACCTTATGAAGCTCTGTAAAGTTGCGATTTACAAATATGTATTTTGTTGGCATTTATTTCGTGCCAAATTTGATTGTAATTATATTCAATCGTTTGTACCCTGTATCTGTTGTGAGAGAGAGTGTGAAGACTCAAACTATTAAAGCAAGGAAGGTTTTTGCGGGTACCTCGTGACTAAGCATCCCTGCGAAAAGATGCATGTGCCCTGCACATGACTTGAATGAGAAGAGTCTGAACAGATGGAGACAGCTGTGTCTCGCGAGTATCTCGCGGGTAAGGCCTTCCCACGAGACATTCTGTTCTGCTAGTCTATACTGCCTGATACACACTTTTGTACCCTCATTATATATACCCATATTACCCACAAATGTTAGTAAGAACTTCTAAGAGAAAACCCTAGCAAAAACACTTGAGAGTTAGAAATTGTTATACCAACAATTCTCTACACATTTTGTTTGTGGAATTTCCTCATCTCCTACCTCTCCATTTCCATACCATTGAGAGGTCAATAGCCCAAACACTTACCACACCTTTTGAGAGTGTCTAGTAAGGTTTTGGTGCTGCTGGGAAACATTGGAAGAAGCCAAGGATGGCAGATGCAACATGGAGCTTGTTGCGGGATCCGGAGAACTAAAGAAGACAAGGCTCGGCGAAGTCAATTGGTAGCAGGAGCTTGGAGGGCTCAAGTACATGGGGTAGACTAGGCTTGGAGGGCTTTTTGTTATTTGTGTACTCCAACTTCTTCTCTAATGGATCGATTACAGCTTGGAGGGCGGCAGAGAGGTTTTTCGTCGAGTTCTTCAGTTTCCTCTTCGATAACAAGTCTCAGTGTTATCTGTGTTTGCATCTCTCTTCCCTACTCTTGTTCATTTCATTTTACTGCTTCGTTTCTTTAAATATGAATTAGAGTAGCTCTCTTGCTTGTTTGCTTGCGTTTACACTATTCTGCACTTAGTATTAAGTTAGTGTAAAATTAATTAAGCCGTAATTTGATTTTGGGGTCTAAACAAGCTCTTGTGTTTTCACACATTTCGAGCTTTCAATTGGTATCAGAGCAGGTACACTCACTGTGGTTTAAATACCGGAGTGTGATCCTTGACCCTTTGTGATGGACCGGTCACAATCTCTTAATGCCCCACCATTCTTTGATGGAGGCAACTATGCTTTTTGGAAGGTCCGAATGAGGGCTTTCTTATGTGCTATAGATGAGTTTGTGTGGGATTCCGTAGAGAATGGGTATGTTAAACCCACTACTGCCAAGTTCGAATGGGACAAGGCAGCTCTTGCATTAGCTAATGCGAATAGTAAGGCCATTAATGCTATATTTTGTGGTGTGTCCCCTGATGAGTTTCACAGGATATCGCACATGGAGACAGCTAAGGTAGCTTGGACGATCCTTGAAACGACTTACGAGGGTACCAAGAAAGTCAAGGATATGAAGCTACAAATGCTTACCACCAGATTTGAAGAACTTAAGATGGGAGATGATGAGGCTTTCGATTCTTTCTATGGAAAGCTCAATGAGATTGTAATTGCCAAACTCAATCTTGGAGAGAAAATTGAAGACTCTAAGGTGGTGAGAAAAATTTTGAGATCTTTACCGGAGAGTTTCTGAGCAAAAGTTACAGCTATAGAAGAGAGTAAAGACTTGGATGAGATCAAAATCCAAGATCTAATTGGATCTCTTCAAACATATGAGCTAGAACTGCCTTCTCATAAATCGAGCAAATCCCTTGCTCTTAAAACCACCACCGAGAGGATGGACAACCCCTTTGAAGAGGATGATGTGGAGAAGGAAGTAGTTTTCCTTGCAAAGAACTTTCGAAAATTTCTAAAGATGAACAACAGTGGAAAGCCTTTCAACAGAGGAAAGTTTTCATCTCCCAAGGGTGATAGGAAGGAATTTAGGAAGAAAGATGGAAAGGACTCTCAATCCACTCAAGGAATCACTTGCTTCGAGTGCAATGGACATGGTCATGTCAAGAGAGAATGTCCTAATTATTTGAGAATGAAGGGCAAGGCATATGCCACAACTTTCAGTGATTCGGAGTCTTCCGACCCAGATTCGGAGGGCAGCTATGATGAAGAAGGAAACTACGCATCATTTATGACTATTGCTCATGTAGAATCTTCAAAGGATTTGAACTTGCTCGTACAAGAACTTGGGGAGTATAGTGATGAGGAATCCATGGGAATTGTAGAAGAATTGGATGCTGAGGTAGATGAAGATATAGCCGGTCTTCAAGAAAATTATAACTCTCTCCTTGAGAAGTCGGAAGAATATGCAAAGGTGGCTAAGGCAGCTGTGAAAAAGATGAAGAAAGCTGAGGAAGACTACAGAAGTCTCCTAGTGAGATATAAGGAGGCCAAATGCGAGATAGAAACACTAAATGGTGACTAACCGAAGCTTACACCAAGGTAAAATCCCTTGAGCTTGAGGTAGTTCAAGCGAATGCCAAGGTAGAGTGAGTCTCCACAAAGAAGCTTGATGATGTCATTTCATCTCAGAAGACTTTCTCCAACAAAACCGAATTAGGATACACTAGAGGAAGTAGTTCAGCTATGAACATCTCCAAAGAAGTGAATTTTGTGAAGGCCAAAGAGCCGATTGCAGTTGTCCCAACTGTTGAGAAAGCCAATGTGGAGAAGAAGAAGAATATGACTGAGCAAAGGGTGTTGAACAAGCCTCGCAACCAATCAACGGTCAGGTCTGAAGCCAAAGGGAGATCACCTCTAAAATCACAAAGAGGTCCAAGAGTAAACCATGTATGCCATTATTGTGGAATACAAGGGCACACCAAACCTAATTGTTATAAGTTGAGAGCATTGAATAATGCTAGGGACCAAAGGTCAAGAGGACTAAGGGATGACAGGAGGAATTGAACTGTTGGGCAACCACGAAGTCAAAATGAAGATTCCCGTGTGTTAGATGTAATGAAGATGATTGAGGTATTTACCACATGTTTGGCGAACTTCAACAGCAGGTTTGAAGGTCACAATTCACGTACCCAATCCTATAGGATATCACCCCAAACGCACGTGACATGTGGGTGAAGAAGGGTACTCATGCATGATTATCTCCCATGTCCATGCATCAATATTTCCAATGCTTAGGATCATAGGTTCATGCATCATATCATGCTTTGTTTTCTGGGTATAGCATGTTTTCTTTTACAAATTTTTTTGTGTTCTTTCAATTCTTGCTCTGCTTTTGAGTGTGTTCAAAATTCAAAAACCCATAAAAATTGGAAAATCTTCAAAAAGTTTGATCGCTTGTCTTTGTGTATATCACATGTGAGTTTGGCCTAGTACCTTCGTACTAATGGCGTAGTGCATTTACGAGTTTAGCTTGTTTCTATATGCACATCTATCTGTGTGAAAGAAATCTTGAAAACTATGCATGATTGTTGTAAATAGATCTTTAAGCTTGTCATGAATGATTGGTCAATTGTCTTGATGGTCTTGATACTTGCATAGACTTGTGCCTATATCTCTTCCCACGTTATTTTTTATGTTTTTGCAATTGAGCTCTCCAAATGTAAATCTCAAAGTGAAAAGAGATACTGAGCTGCAAAAACCTGTCGCACATACTAGTATTTGACTAGGAAAAAGGGAAAGCGACTTTTGTATTGAAATCTATGGTGCTTAAAAAGCCAAAGGCTAATCCTCAATGTTGAAATATCAAAAATTTCAAGCACCAACCTCAAAAAGAGATGTATTTATCCAAAAGGATCAAATGTCATGTTTTATGCAGAAGCCAAATGAAAAGCTTCTAAGTTGTGTAATCAATTTGTGGGAGGTCATATATGTTCATTTCTATAATTGAGATTGATCACTTGACTTAGTACTAGTTGTGTATGAATTGATTGAATTGATCATTGAAGCTTCACTCTAGTCTAAGGACTATTTCACACATGATACTCACCCACAACACACAAGACTTTGATTCAATGAATGCTTATCTCATTTGTGTGATTGTACATGTTCAAATGTGATGTGTATGCTCAAGTACTTGATGATCAAACCCAAAAATATTTTTGAGTGTTTTATTTGTTTTTGAAAGTGATTTTATACTTTCGTATTTTTAGTTTTTGTTCAAAATGCATTTTTGTGTTTTTCTTCAAAAAACTGGTTCAGAGGTTGTTTCGCGAGAAGCTCGCTACTTAGAGCTTCCCGCGAAATGTGCTTGAGGGAAATCAAAAGTCATATTTTTCATACAGAAACTCTCGCTACTTACTCGCGGGTATTTCGCGACTACCTTCTTCTCACGAAATGATTTTTAGGCAAAAACTGAATTTTTCTCAAAATCACACAGAAGCTATCGTGACTGTCTTGCTACTGTCTCGTGACTTAAAGCTTCTCACGAAAGGTTTTGAGCTTCAGTGGCTCTTCTCGCGACTGCGACGCCATTGCCTAACCCGCGAAAAATGCGTGTTTACAATTTTTATGTAGCAGATGTGACAGTTTTTCAAACACTTTTTCACTTCCCTCGCATAAATCTCTCGAACCCCTTTCAACCCAAATCACTATTTCACTCAAACCTCATCATTTTCAAGCAAAATCTCTGCAAAATCCTTTCAAGGTATGTGTTTCTAACACCTTTTTCATCTTTTATTCATGGATTGTGAGGTATTTGTGCTCGAAAATTGGGGATTTTCGAAAATTGGGTTGGGATTCTAATTTTTGTGAAAATTTTTTCAATCTCTGGATTGGGCTTAGTCCCATTTGGTGTTTGTGCATCTGTGTTGGCCCCTTGTGGCAGTTCTAAGTATTGAGGCATATTTTCACTATGTTCATGCATTTTTCATCATTGTTGTGCATTGTTGCATGCTAGGTGCTTGACAGAATGTTCAAGTGACATTCTTTGGTTGTGTTGGAATCAAATGAGTTCCTTTACTTGAGTCTACTTTGTTTAACCTTGTTTCACATGTTTTGGATGTGTTTAACTCGCTTTGTGCTACAATGCCATGCATTGCACTCACTAGGCACTCTCTAGGGCCTCTCTAGGCACCCCCCATGCATCTCAAGATGCACACACATGCACAAGCACATGCACAGCCTATGCACAAACAGACACACTCACTCTATTCATGCATTCTAATTATACTTACATGCTCTAACATTTTTAGCATGTTGGTTATGCTCTGTTTTTTAGATGTCTTTATTTTTGTTTAATCTAACATGAATTTAATCAATTTTTGCTCTTTTTTGTGGTGTTGTTCTTGGTTCTTTTCTGTGATTGTGTTACTTTACAAAAATGGCTCCTACTAAGCATGCAGCCACCAAGAAATCATCCAAACGTGCATGCACTGATTCTGACAACTTCAGGTCAGCAGAAGCAGATATGAAATACAATGATTGCTACAAGGGCGCAACCATTATCATGGAAAGGGTAGTGCAACTAGAATCACTTAAGGACACTTTCATCCCTAAGGTGTTCAAAGAAAGAACTTGGACCAAATTGTTGAACCCGGTTGGGGTTGTCTATTCAGAGATCATAAAGGAGTTTTTCTCCAATGCTGTTGTGAACGATCGTATAGAGTGCTGGGTGGGACACAAGGAATTTGTGATTACAAGAGACAGCATTCAAGAATCTTTTCGCCCTCCCTTTCAGCCTATCTCAGTCCAATATGAAGACAGATTGGGATCTACCGCGGATATGGTGAAAACTCTTGGTGGAACATCAAAGAAGTCATCCATGAATACAATTCCTTTTTCACTAGAGATGAGGGTTTTGGCATATGTAATGATCCATAACCTGTAACCTGTCACCAACCTCACTATACTGTCAGCTGGAAGGACAAAGTTTTTGTACGATCTCTTTACTCACCAAGAGATTAATATATGTGATCACATCTTTCATCTGTTGAAGAAAAGCATTGAGAAGCAGCATTCCAGAACAGTTATGCCTTTTCCATCATTGATTATGGGCTTAATTGCGAAGACAAAGCACAAATTCCCGAGTGGCCTCACTATGGTTCCAAGGGACTATCCCATTGGTGCACACACAGTCACCAGGAGCATAGCTCACATCAAAGGTTCCAAGACAGATGTGCATACGATACCACAGGGTTGTGTTGTGGATGAGGGTGAAGATACGAAGGAGGAGATTGATAGATTCACTTCTGCCATAAAGCCATCAGCTCAGCCATCATCCTCAGCACTAGCACGAGGACCAGATAGACTCGACCGTCTTCTTGATAGAGTAGAGCAGATGTACACTATGTTAGATTCCCATATGCGGCACACAGCGGACCAGTTTGCTTATGTCCAGGGTCAAATCACAACTTTATATCATCTTAGATCGATGACTTATCTGTCGGCTATGGTTCAGACTCCGAGTCCGACCAGTTCTAGCCCTTTGGCCATTCCGGTCAAAAAGGGGGAGAAAATTTTGAGGGGGAGCTTGCACAGTGTTAGGAGGAGCATAGGTTCAGACTTAGATACATTGGTTTAGTGGTTATCGGTTTACGTGTGTGTATATTTAGCTTCTTCAACTACTGGTTTATGTTTATGCTTTTGCTGCTTTTGTTTAAAACCTCAACACATATTTTTAGTTAATTTTAGTGTTTATTCAGTATATTGTGTTTGTGACTTTCTCAATGCTTGTGTAGCATTCTTTGTGTACTTTTAGATATTGCTATAATGTCTTGAGTACTTCACACTTATGCCCTTAGTAGGATTGTTCCTAGATGCATATACTTCATGTGTGTGGCATTGGTTGTGTGATTGGACATGCAAGTAATCATAAGTGATTGCTTTGTTGTACATGTCCGGATGAACATTTACTTGTTATATGTTCATTGGAGTCATTCTTTAATGACTACCCTTGTTTGAGCAAGTGTTTGTTTGCATGATATCTATTGTTTACATACTTGATCGTACTATGCTTGCTCTTATTCATACCTTGTGTTCAACTTGTCATAAGCTTAATAAAAGTTATGTTTGTGTGCAAGTGTTTCAGGTTACAGGTATAAACTGCAAGTGCTTCACAGTTTCTAGATTAGGTGTGAGTGAGTTTTGCCATTGTTCCCAAACTCACATTTAAGTATAGAGTCTGTTTTAGGGGTTTTGTCACGGAATAGCCAAAGGGCGAGATTGTAAAGTTGTGATTTACAAATATGTATTTTGTTGGCTTTTATTCCGTGCCAAATTTGATTGTAATTATATTCAATCGTTTGTACCCTGTATCTGTTGTGGGAATTTATTGTAAGGGTTGTGTGATAGTGAGAGAGAGTGTGAAGACTCAAGCTATTGAAGCAAGGAAGGTTTTCGCGAGTATCTTGCGACTAAGCATCCCGCGAAAAGATGCATGTGTCCTACACATGACTGGAATGCGAAGAGGCTGTACAAATGGAGATAGCTGTGTCTCGCGAGTATCTCGCGGGTAAGGCCTTTTCACGAGACATTCTGTTCTGCTAGTCTGTACTACCTGATAAACACTTTCTATACCCTCATTATATATACCCATATTACCCACAAATGTTAGTGAGAGCTTCTAAGAGAAAACCCTAGCAAAAACACTTGAGAGTTAGAAATTGTTATACCAACAATTCTCTACACATTTTGTTTGTGGAATTTCCTCATCTCCTACCTCTCCATTTCCATACCATTGAGAGGTCAATAGCCCAAACACTTACCACACCTTTTGAGAGTGTCTAGTGAGGTTTTAGTGCTGCTGGGAAATATTGGAAGAAGCCAAGGATGGCAGATGCAACATGGAGCTTGTTGCGGGATCCGGAGAACTAGAGAAGACAAGGCTCGGCGAAGTCAGCTGGTAGCAAGAGCTTGGAGGGCTCAAGTACATGGGGTAGACTAGGCTTGGAGGGCTTTTTGTTATTCATGTACTCCAACTTATTCTCTAGTAGATCGATTACCACTTGGAGGGTGGTGGAGAAGTTTTTCGCTGAGTTCTTCGGTTTCCTCTTCGATAACACGTCTCGGTATTATCTGTGTTTGCATCTCTCTTCCCTACTCTTGTTCATTTCATTTTACTGTTGTGTTTCTTTAAATATGAATTAGAGTAGCTCTCTTGCTTGTTTGCTTGTGTTTACACTATTCCGCACTTAGTATTAAGTTAGTGTAAAATCAATTAAGCCATAATTTGATTTGGGGGTCTAAACAAGCTCTTGTGTTTTCACACATTTCGAGCTTTCAAGCTCTCTACAGTTAGGGTTTTTCTTTTTCCACCTCCTTTAAATATGAGCTTAATGGGGTCTCCTATTCCAAATAGGTTTACACAAACCTTGGCTTTCCTAGTCCAATAAGGATTAAACAAACCCACAAACCTTGGGTTTTCCTAGTCCTATAAAGATTATACAAAACCCGTAAACAAATAGCCTTTTAGAATAAAAACATTGCTAGTTATAATCTGAATCCCGTAAGCTCAATAGATCGAGACATCTATCTAGCTTTAATGAATCACGACAGATCGAGCTTCTGTCGAGGAGGTATCGAGACCTACAGATTGCACTTTTCTTAAGCAGTTCTTGAGTAATCTTCATGTCTTCAATTTAACCACTTGTAATGATTGTCTTAAACCTACTTAGATTTACCCAAATAGGGGTGTCAACGGGTCAGTCCGAGTTGGGTTTGTGCCCAACTCGAGACTGACCTGATAGAATCGGGTTCATAAAATCCTGATCCGCCGCCAACCGGCGAGGGAGTAGGATCGGCACAGTCGGTTTTGAGTCGGAAACATGGTCGGTTCGGTCGGAACCGTCCACAGTGAAAAATCTAGTCAAAATAGTTGATTTCAGGCGAAAAAAATGCCAAATCTGGCGGAGATCTAACCGAATCTGGTGAGATCTCGCTAGATCCAGTGAGATTTCACTAGATTTGGATGAAATATCACTAGATCTACTTGATAAGTCGTCGAAATATGAAAATTGTTGCCAGAATCTGAAAATTGTTGCCGGATTCTGGAAATTTCTGCCGGATTTTGGAAATTTTTTGCTGGAAATTCTTAGTACATCGGTCAGATCGGGTTTTTTCGAGTTTTGGAGAGGAAAACCAAGACCAACCCGCCGGAGTCAGTTTTTGGAGAAAATGACCCGCTGCCAACCGACGACTTGATCGGGTCGGCTGGTTTTCGGGTCGGATCTGGTCGGAACCTTGGGGTGGGTCAGGTCGTCAGATTGGGTGGACAGCCCTATAACCAAATACAAGTAAATTGCATTTTGTCAAAGGATATGTCAATTACATAAAAATATGTCCCTAACAATCTCCCCCTTTAGTAATCCGTGACAAAACCACAAGAGTACATTTAATGTCCTAGAATACATACATTCTACTCAAGATTATAGAATAAATAAGCTTAGTCCAAAAGATCTGAACCTTGGAAGTTGTTGCAAGAAGAAGGTTCAGAATCTTGACTTGGCTTTAACTTTTCTTTCCTTAAAGGCACTAAACAAAACACATCAAGGCACCATGTAGAAAATAATGACAAGTTAAATAAACAAGAAACATGTGTATAAAGAGAGAAAAGAAACAACACATGTGAGATAAAGAGTAAAACACATACATCATTATCAAATATAGAAACAACACATGATATATGTAAATGGTTACAAAACCAAAAGATACACAACACAAAAAAATATATCAATATCAATGTGTATCAAACTAACTCTCCCCCTAAGTTAGTTACATCAAAAACTTTCTTCCCTTTAACATGAAGTTCTCCCCCTAAGTCTGTTACTCCCCCTGAGAAAAGACATTCAATTCTCAATTTTCTCCCCCTCTTTGACATGATTGTCAAAGGGCATAAAAAGCCAAAAGACATGATAGGAGATAGAAAAAAAACTGACATAAAGGGAACGAGGAGAACAAGGAACCATAGACCTATAAGAAAAAGAGAAACAAGATGCTATGGACACAAAGATAAAAGAAAGATGCAAAACATGTGAAAAAAAATGCATGCAAGAGGATCTCGATCGATTGAGAGGTGTCGAGAAGCTATTAAGCAGACCTCGATGGATCGAACAGCTATCGAGGGGACAGGAACTTTCTCGATCGATCCACCTTGCTATCGAGAAGTGTCGAGATTGTGATAGAAAGCAACTGAAGAGCTCGATAGATAGCCAAGTGTTGAGAAGTTATCGAGATTGCTTAAAAACTAATTTTCAAGAAGGGAAAAACACAGATATGAATGCACTCAAGCATGCAACTCAACCAAAGATCCAAACAACATTTTAAGTTCTCAAAATCATCTCTCAACAACAATTTTAAGCACATAGATCCCAAAAACACACACTCACACTACAAAAATCTAACCAATTTTATATTTCAAAAACAAGTTAAGACAATTTAGTGAGCATACATTAACACATATAAACCTTGTGATGACCAAATCACATTGTACCTGCACATGTATCAAGAGTAGCAAAGAATATTGCATGTTGTGTGTGAAAAACATCGTAAGATTGCAAATGTGTCAACATGTTATGACGATTTAAGATATGAGAAAATCACTTTAACTCACACACAATCATAACTGTTTGATGAGGACTATCACCTTCGAGGTACATCCTATAACTCCCATATCTCCTAGAATACATGTTTGCAATCATATTTAAAGCATTTTGATCTTTTTGCTTTTTATTTTTCTTTGCATATTTTTCTTTTTAAGCAAATTATGCATGGGCATATGAGAGATAGAAAAGAAATACCCAATTATGTTAAACTTTTGACATTCCAATTTTGCTATGCCGAAGCATACAAATGTCATTTCATGATTGGCGGGCAACAGTGGTGAGATGGTTATTTATGTTTTTCTCTTAAGATTTTTTAGTCCTTCCCGTCAAAAAGAGTGATACGAGTGTTAAGTACAAGAGATCACTTAATCTTACTTATCACAAACAAGAGCCACAAAGCTCACTTGCTTAGTTATGCATAGAGATGCTTATCTAAGCTACAAGAGATACAAAGTTTAGAAAACTTTGTTTCAATAGCCATCCAAGGTATACAAGTACCAATGTACACATAACACACACTGTTTTTGTATTTTTCTGATTTTTCAATTTTTTATTTTTTTTATTTTTATATCAAAAACAAAACTAAAAACAAACAAAAACATGTTAAACAAAGCAAAGCATAAAACAAGATGCATATGCATGAAAGCATGATTCCAAAAAGAACTAAGAAATCAAGAAAGAAAGTCCAACTTTAGATAGAAAGAATTAAAACAAAGGACATTTAAAAAGACAATTAAGTCTTAGGATCCTTTATCACCCACATAGCATGAGTCCTTGGTCGTGAAGATGAAAAGGCACGTGTCCTAATATGTCTACTAAAGGACATAGAGGAATTAGAATTCCCTTAAAATTGAGTCAAAAAGCTCAAAGCTTTTAATAACTCACCAAGAATAGGTTCAGAGCCTTTAGACGAAGGATGAGACCTATTTGACACTCGCTTATGAGGAAACAACTTGAAACAATTAGGACGAGTGTGACCTGAAGCACCACAATGGTGACAAACATGAGTAATTTTAGAACTATTTGGTTTCCTAGAAGGAGGTCTAACCTTAGAGGTTGACAAAGACCTTAATTTAGGACAATTTGGCCTAATATGACCAACAATATGACAATGATGACAAGTGGGGACAAATTAAGAATTTTTATTCTTCCTAGGAGGAGTTTTAGACATAAGTTTAGAAACGTCAGCGTTAACATCAGAATTTTTACCTTTGTCTATCCTAGCAATATTAGCCTTCAACTCTTCATTATTCCTTTTAAATTGAGGAATATAAAAATCTTTTCTTTTGAGTTAGGCTTAACAAGAAGTTTGGCACTAGTTAATTTTTCAATTTCAGTTTTAAATTCAACTAGTTGCTCTTCCAAACTCTTAATTTTGTTCACCTGAGATGAAATTTGATTTTTAAATTTCTCATTCAAATTATTGGCTTCATCCAATTTTTCAATCAAATCATCTTTTTCAAGTTTGACCTTTTTAAATTTAGCTTTAATTTTGTAGAACATTTAAGAGATTTCATACAAAAATTATAAAGCTTGTAATAGGCATCTTGAATATTATCATCATCATTCAACATAAGATCATGCAAATCAAAACAATCAAGAGTTTCCATGACAACAGGGGTCAATGGATCACACAACAAATATTAAAACCTAATCAGAGTGTGCCTGCTCTGATACCACTTGATAGGCCAAAAACGTATTGACTCCTTGTGATAAATTAACCAATTAATTTAGCCTAGCGAATTAATTAAGTTAATTAACATGCAAACGCGTGGTAGCACAAACAAATCACCAATAAACTAAGTATGCAGTGGAAAATAAATTCGACAAGGTGATTTGTTTATGAATGGGAAAAACCAACACGGCAAAAACCCCCACCGGGTGATTTTAAGGTCACCACTCCCGAGAATCCACTATTATTAAAACAAGCGGTTACAAGTAAAGGAATCTCAGTATCTTATACCAACCTACAGTTGAACCCTTACCCCAATACCCAATTGGACTTGTTCTGTAGTGACAATTTCTCCTTTCGATGCACGGCTCCCAAATACATAACTAACCAATTGTGCGAATCCCAATATGTGGCTTACTCCTTTGCACGAATCCAAGTATGTGACTAACTCCACAGCAACCCTTTGATTGTTGTAGTTAATTTGCAATAGCTTCACATAGAAACACCAATATGATCTTCAATGTTGGTGCAAGAGAATTTGCTTGGTTTCTGAACCCAAAGGCATACAAGAAATGCAGCAAGAACTCTTTCTTCTGTAAGAGGAGGCTAGGGTTTCAAAAAGAAAACCTTATGAAGCTCTCTAGGGTTGGGGTTTTTCTTTTTCCACCTCCTTTAAATAGGAACTTAATGAGCTTTCCTATTCCAAATAGGTTTACACAAACCTTGGGCTTTCCTACTCCAATAAAGATTAAACAAACCCACAAACCTTGGGTTTTCCTAGTCCTATAAAGATTATACAAAACCCATAAACAAATAGCCTTTTAGAATAAAAACATTGCTGGCTATAATCTGAATCCCGTAAGCTCGACAGATCGAGACAACTATCGAGCTTTAATGAATCTCGACAGATCGAGCTTCTGTCGAGGAGGTATCAAGACCTGCAGATTGCACTTTTCTTGTGTAGTTCTTGAGTAATATTCATGTCTTCAATTTAACCACTTGTAATGATTATCTTGAACCTACTTAGATTTACCCAAATACAAGTAAAGTGCATTTTGTCAAAAGATATGCCAATTACATAAAAATATGTCCCCAACATTAACTTCAATTCTTTCATAGTAGATTCAATTTTACCTTGAGGATAGCTAGGTTAAATCCTCCTCAGGTTTTTACCGATTTGGTTTTCTTGGGTTATCATATTGTTGTGTTCTTTATTTTCTGCACTTTACAATAATATGATATTTGTGTTAACCTAGACTTGATAAATTGACTAAGTAATCACTTGGCTTATTAACTAGGTTAATCTGGTTGTGTTTTAAGGGGTCTAAAAAAAAACAAGTGGTATCAGAGTAGGTTGCTCTCTTGTTATAGATCTTTTGATCCTTGACCCCTATTGTCATGAAACATGGACACTCTCTTGTTATTTCACCTCACTTTGATGGGAATACCTATGCTTATTGGAAAGTAAGGATGAAAGTATTCCTGAAATCTATTGATGAGAAGCCCACTACTCCTGTGAGTGAGTGGCAAACTTCTCAGAAAGAAGCAGCTGTTTTTAATAGTAAAGCTATGAATGCTATTTTTAATGTTGTTTCTATGGAGGAATTGAAGAGAATCTCTAATGTTGAGATTGCTTATACTGCTTGGAATATCCTCCAGACTGTGCATGAAGGCACAAAGGCAATTAAAATCAATAAGTTGCAACAATTAACTACTAGATTTGAAAGCATTAGAATGTCTGATGATGAATTTTTTGATGAATTCTATGCTAAACTTAGTAATATTATTAATTCTGCTTATAATCTGGGTGAAATCTATGATCAACCTAAAATTGTTAGGAAAATTCTTAGATCTTTGACTGAGGATTTTAGACCCAAAGTGATTGCCATCATTGAGAGCAAGGATGTGGATTCCATCCCTGTTGATGAACTTGTAAGATATCTTTAGTCCTATGAGTTGTGATAGGCCAAAAACGAATTGACCCCTTATGATAAATTAACCAATTAATTTAGCCAAGTGAATTAATTAAGTTAATTAACATGCAAACGCGTGATAGCACAAACAAATCACCAAATAACTAAATATGCAGCGAAAAATAAATGACACGGTGATTTGTTTACGAATGGGAAAAACCTAACGGCAAAAACCCCATCGGGTGATTTTCAGGTTACCACTCTCGAAATTCCACTATTATTATAACAAATGGTTACAGGTAAAAGAATCTCATTATCTTATACCAATCTATAGTTGAACCCTTATTCCAATACCCAATTGGACTTGTTCTGTAGTGACAATTTCCCTTTTCAATGCATGGCTCCCAAGTACGTGACTAACCAATGCGCGGATCTTAGTACGCGACTTCAATCACCAACTAGCGAAGGTTGTTAGCTGTAAAGTTCGTCAGTTCATCCCAACGATAAAGATTAAGAAGATGCTTGGTCACAAAACCCTACGGTGCACATACACAGCAACTTCTTCACAAGAATGATGAATTAGGGTAAAACTTTGTCTCCCGTTACAAATTGCTTAAACAAACTTTGCTCAACACTTGTGCAACTTGCATACACTTTAACGGCCCTTAAAATAATCATTTTATATGTCTAAGGTTAGAAGAAAAGAAAGCCCAAACACATTCCCAGATTAGAGTCAAAATAGAACTGGAATTCTGTTTTTCATAAAACTCAACAGATAGCTGTCTGTCAAGGTGCTGTTGAGCAGCTGTCGAGCCTCGGGGCTGGAACAACTTCTTAAGCTCAATGGATAACTAGCTGTCGAGTTTTAATGAATAGCACTTCTTCAGCTTGAATCTTGGACAGATTTGCACGTCTTCAACACTTAATCTTGAAATACAGTTTCTTGAAGTATTAAACACATCCTAGATTTACCCAAATACAAGTAAAATGTATTTTGTCAAAGGATAAGCTAATTACATGAAATAGTGACATATGTTCCTAACAAGTGAATCACATATGTCCTAACAAGTTGGACCTACCTAAGACTAGCAAATCCAAATCAATGGCTCTTAAGTTTGTTAATGATGTTGATGTGAGTGGATTTGATGATAAGCTCTCTGCTATAGAGATTGCTTACCTTGCCAAGAACTTTAGAAATTTTCTTAGGAACAATAATAAAAAGGCAAGAGGTAAGAACACTGCTGAACCTAAAAATTTTAGGAGAAATGATCCCACTAAGATTAAAAACACTGAAAAACCTAAAGAGAAAGTAGGTCAAACTTCTAATAATTCTATGGGTCAACAATGCTTTGGATGTCAAGGGTATGGTCATGTGAAATCTAAATGTCCAACATTCTTGAGGTCTAAGGGTAAGGCTATGGCTGTAACCCTTAGTGATGATAAAGGTTCTGATAATGAATCTGGTAGTGATGAGGATGGAAACTTCATTGCTTTCACTACTACTGCCGTAGTTGATGAAAGTGTTACTGTTGAAGAGAACCCTTCTGATGGGAAACTCTCTGAGGATGTAGATTTATAAGAAGCCTATAATAAACTTTGCAAAGTTACTGCAAAGGATGCTATGAGTGTTGATTTAGACTTAAAGAAAATTGCATTTCTTGAACTTGAAAAGAAAATTTTTCTTGTGAAACTGTTTGATGCTAATGAATTGTTGAATAATATGAAGATTGAGAACATGCTTTTGCTTGATAAAGTTAAGAATTTGGAACTTGAATTGTTTGTTGCTAGAGAACAAACTAATAGGTCTGCAAGCGCTAAACTTGATCACATGCTGAGTGTTTAAAAATCTCCCTCTGACAAAACTGGTTTAGGTTTTGTAGAAAGTATCTCTGTGCCTGAACTCCATTCCACAAACTTTGTTCCTTCTTCTGAACCCTCTGTGAGTGAGGTTGTCAAACCCTTTGTGAGTAAGGCTGCTAAATCAGTAGATGTCACACCTCCTAGGAAGATTAGGGTTGATCTTTAAGAGTCTAAACCTAAGGCTCATAACCCTCCTAAGGGCAAGTTGCACAATAAGCTTGCATGGGTTTGTCATTTTTGTGGAAAGTCTGGGCACATTCGTCCAAACTGTTTCGAGTTACAAGCTACCAAGAGAGCAAACAAGCCAAAAGTGCCTATGCCTCAAGCACAAGATCCTATGGTACTTATTGGTGAGTTGGTAAAGACTTTAAACCTTTATTCCAATCTTGGTGTTGCTCAAAATTCTAATTTAAAGAATAACTCCAATGCTCGAGTTGCATCTAAAAAGTTTTGAATGCAAAAAGCTCAATCAAATTGAGTCTTTCTGACATGGTCCTTGTGCTTCATCGCTCTACTCTTTGTGACCATTCTTCTTTGTTTTTTTTTTCTTTACTTTTCTAGGATTTGCATTGCATAACATTCATGCATTTCATTCTAGGTTGTTTTTGTTATTTCTTTTTAAAAATAAAAATAAATAAATAAATAAGGAAAAGGGAAGCTAAATGTGTTTTGCCTTATTTGTCTTGGATTTGATATCAAGGTTGGTCAATTTATTTTTACATAACATGTGTATGTACCTTGTTTAGCTTGGATGAGCTTATTTATTGCACTTTACTAGTCTGAGCTTTGTAGTGCATGTTGTGTGGGAAGATGTTTATAGTTTCTGATCACATTATCTTGATCTTGAAGTCACATGCCTTTGATTGTCGGACTTGAACTAGAAAGGCATAAATAACCATCTCACCACTGTTTACTAGCCAATCATGAACACCTTAATGCATATCATATGATTTAGTACTTGAGAAAGTGTAGCACATGCACAAAAAGATCATAAGGTATAGCCTCGGTTTAAATGCTAAAATTGGTGTGTATATTATTGGGCTTTAATAACTTCACAATCAAATGAAATTGGTGTGTACATTATCCTGACTATTTTAATAAGTTTCTAATCAAATAAAATTGGTGTGTACATTATGAGGCAAATTAAGAAACTTACATGATTGCAAGCCCGTTTTCTACGAGATGTGAGAGTTATATGATGTAACTCTTTAGGTGATAGTCTCTTTCAAATTCTATGTGATGAATTTTGTAGACATTGTGCTTGATTTCTATTTACATATCACCTCACATGTATCTCGAGCTTTTGCTAGTTGCACACACTACACAAGTTACTCTTTGCTAAACTTTGTACATGTTATTGTGTGTGATTTTGGTTTGGCCAACCAAGTTTGAAAATTCCTTAAGTTTTATGCAAAACATGTTTGATGCTGAGAATAAAAGGTGAATTGATTGAAAATCTTAATTTTGGGAAAACTGGGTTCAAAACAAGTGTTTTTGAAAAGCATTTCATCTCATACTCATGCATTTTATTTATAAAATTCAATGCTTTGAGAAGTTTCTTCATAAAATTTCTCTGTTTTTCAAAAAATTGTGTTTTCTAGATTTTCAATCGATCGAACTTGTTTTTCGACTGATCGAAAATGCGATTAAAATTTTGGTTTGAACTTGACCTACTCGATCGCTGTTGGATCAATTGAAAGTGATTTTCAATTGATTGAATCTAATTTTCGATCAATCGAAAATCGTATAGGGAGTTTTTTAAAACCTGTGTTTCTCACGTGTTCATTTACTATTTCAAAAAGTTTCAAACTCTTTTCTCTCTCTCTTCGATCAGTCAAGGCTTCAAATCACTATTTTTGTCATTTTCCCTCAAATTTCTTCAAGGTTTTTTGTCATCTAAGGCCAGTAAGACCTTTATACCCCTACTTTTTCATTTATTTTCATTATTCATCATTTTTTCATGCATTTAAGGGTGATTTTCGAACCGAAGAAAATTTGGGGTTTTTGATGATTTTAATCTTTTCTTTGGAAATTGATCAATGGGTTTTTGTTGTGGGATGTTATACAACTGTTCTATGTGAATTAATTTGATCAATTTGGTGATTTGTGAACAATTGAAATTTCTAGAGCTTGAAACTACCTGAATTGGGGATTTTGTTCAATTGTGCTAAATTTTTGTGAAATTGGCTTGTTAGATTGATTCATTTGATCATTATATTGTGTTATCTCTCTTGTGAAATGTTCAATTGATCAATTTGTTGAGTTTTGTGAAAATGGGTTTTTCAAAGTTTGGGATTTTTGATGTAAACTCTATAATCAAACCAATTTTGTGAATTTGAAGTAAAATTGAACTTATTCTCATTGCATTAGAGCATGCATCATGTATTGATATTGTTCATGTATCATATAAAATTGTTATTTCTATATATATATATATATATATATATATTTTTTTTTTTTTTTGTGCTAACTTGCAGTCTGCCCTTGGTTTTTCTTTTTGATCTTTTTCTCTCTCTCTCTCTTTTGTGTCTATCCTTTGATCCTTAGTATAATAGTTAGGAAGACTAGAGCCCATAGGACCTCCACCTCTACTTCTTCCCCCACCTTTGAGAGTGAGAGGTTCCTAAGTGAGAAAAACTAGGAAGCTTATGAGAAGCTTAACCTTAAGAGAAACATTTAGGTTGAGAGAAAGGTTCTGTTAGATGAGCTTGATCCTGAGATTAGGAGAAACTTTTACCGTAGGGGCTGGTTACCTCTGTTGGATGTTGACCATCCTCCTCCGGCTACCTTGATCAGAGAGTTCTACTCGAACCTCTCTGTCCACTCCTATGATTCCAACACTCTTGTGAGAAGTTGGATACGGGGTGATGAGTACACCATTACTCCTTCAGTAGTGGCTGCTGCTCTTGGGGTGCCAGTGGTCCAACATCTTGTTTATTCTTGCGATGAGTCTCCGCCTCTTGATAACATTATGTCATTTATTACTGGTACTACTATCCAGTGGGGTTCTGACCCTCGGATCACCTCTCACGAGCTGACCGAGACTCATTATCTTCTCTTTCAGATTTCTTGCCATTCCATCTGGTTTATCTCTCATCTGCACACCATTCCTTTGGGAAAATGTGCATTTTTATATGCCCTTATTTCTGATGCTCCTATGAGTTTTCCTCATCTTTTTATTCGTTCCTTGATTGAGGTTCATCGGAGTAGTTGTATTGCTCATGCTCTTTTCTTTCCAGTTTCATTCATCGAATTCTTTTGCATTTAGGATTAGAGTAGTTTCCCGCATCTGAGCCTGTCTATATTATTGCTCCTATAGGTGCCACCTTTCTTAGGCAGAGGGTTGCTCAGATGAGAGCGAGCTCTAAACGCCCTAGGGTAAAGACTTCTGGTGTCGCACCTCCTCCTCCCTCTTCTACAAGTGAACCTACGGTTGGGGAGTCTGTTGATCATGCTGCTGCTGCTGTTCTTCCACCTTCTACCTCAAATGATTCAGACATTCGACGTATGTTGGAGACTGTCATGACCGTTCAGGCGGCTCATGGTCAGATTTTGGTAGACATGCTTGATGAGCTTCATGCCTTGCGAGCGGATTTAGAGCATTTGATACGTTCGCCTTTGCCACCTCCTTTTGATGATGGATTCTGATTGCCCTTTGGCATTCCGTCACAAAAATAGGGAGTACATTTGTAGAGGGTTTTTATTGTTAGGGGGAGATTTTTGTATTTTTGGAGCTTGTGGAGCTATTAGATTGTATCTAGGTGCTTTATTATGTATTTACATTTTTGGCTCATGATGTATTTTTGTTTTTGATTGGGTTGTCCCTGATAGGGGGAGATACATTGATTTGTATATGTTTCTTGTTTCACATTGCTTATTGATTTATATTTATGAGGTTATTCATGATATATGTCTTTATTTTGTGTTATGTGAAATCAAGAAGTTATTTTGTTTTGCGTGTATTTTCCACACATATGTTTATGCGTTTGTTAAGTGTTTCAGGAAATATATAGGTTGATTCAATCGTGCTACTGTTTACACTTGCAACTGATAGATAGCAGTTAGGTTTAATTTGTTATGTTGGGCTTTGTTTTTGTAATGGGCTGTTTTTATGTAACTTTGAGCACTTTGTTTAGTTTGTGTTTTGTCACAGATTGCCAAAGGGAGAGTTTGTTAGGTTCTAAGGAATTAGGAACTAATATATTAGAACTTCAATTTGTAATGTTGGCAAACCATGATCAAAACGTTTTAGTCTCGTTTAGACTTGCTCAAAGTATATGTTTTTTATGTAAAGTTGGAATCGAGTTGCTGTAGGATTTATTGTGTAAATTTGCCTGGCTCGATTATCGAGAATTAGACTCGATCGATCGAAAGTCATGCAAATTGTTTTTTCTGCAGAATTTCCAACTCAACCCAAGCCCGTTTGATGTGTAGAGTTTTATGTTTTGTCACAAGTATAAAAGGGAAAACCCTAGCCACATTTTTAGGTTGCTCTTTATGCTACGTGTGTGAATCTTCTATGAGATCTAGAGGTAGTTGCCTTCACACATACTTAGGGTTTCCAAGATTCAAGATTATGTCAAGAACTTGGTAATCAATTTAGTAGATTCAAGAGCTTAAAGATACACAAGCGGGAGTTCTTGTACTTGCTAGGAATCCAAGAAAGAAGTAGTCCACAGATTCGGAGCTGTCACATGGTCGTGGTAATAACCTACTCGAGGAAGCAATAAGATGTTAGTGGTCTAAGTCGCTATTTTTGGATTGCATATGTCATATATATGCAGTATTATTAAAAATGAAATTTGATTATGGCAAGAACTTGTTTACAACTTAGAAACAAGATTAAAATCACATTTTCAAGTTATAAATACATGGTGTAAAACAAACATCGCCCTTTCATAATAACCCTTTGATTATAACTTAAAGCAAAAAAAGGCCTCTATTTGTAGTCTAAATATGTCATATTGGTCACATGTTAAGAGATAGAGAAACAACAACGTAAAGATATATGTATTAATTTCAAACTCAAGTATAATAATTTAGATGTAGTATATTAGGTTCCACAATTTTTAAATATATAGCTTTGAATTTAAGAATCACTAAAAATATTAACATCATATATTTTTTATTGACCAATATAAACAGATGTTTAAATTTAATTAATGAACCTATTAACTGTATCTATGATACTCAATATGCATTATCAACCTTGCTTCCTAGATTGATAGCTATCTGTTTGGCACTTAAATAATAAAAAAATAAATAAAAAAAAGGCTCTCTATTTGGTACGCTCTGAAGTCGCATATGAATCTAAAGTGGATGATGTCTACAAATTATTAATAGAATTCATGTAAAACAAGTAAGGTCACTAAAAAAAACCGCCCACGATTTCATCGTTTTTTTTTTATAATCACATGTTCTTTTTTAAAGCAAAATTATTTAACTATTAAAGATAAACGTACAAAACCTGATCCCACTCCGTTTGGACTTTGGAATCTTTCTGAATGAAGATAAAGATCTCCTAAAAAGGAGCTTATAAATTTAATAACATATATATTTTTATTTTTGAATCATGCTAGCAACACAAAATAGATGAGTGATTTATTTATTTATTTTGAAATAGATGAATGAATTGGGTCAATGTTTTTAATGAACTTTCATATACCATTTTGATCTAGATGGCTATATCAAAATTAATAAATTTATTCCATTTGTGAAATACATCTTAAAGTCTTAAGATGTATTTCACAAATGGAATAAATTTATTAATTTTCATATAGCAATCTAGATCAAAATTGTATATGAAAGTTCAATAAAAACATTGACCCAATTCAATCATCTCTTTCCAAAAAAAAAAATCCCTCATCTATTTTGTGTTGCTATCGTGATTCAAAAATAAAAATATATATGTTATTAAATTTATAAGCTCCTTTTTAGGAGATCTTTATCTTCATCCAGAAAGATTCCAAATTCCAAACAGAGAGGGATCAAGTTTTGTATGTTTATCTATATTAGTTAAATAATTTAGCTTTAAAATAGAAGAACATGTGATTATCAACCAAAAAAAAAAAAAAACCAACAATGAAATCGTGGGCGGCTTTGTTTATAGTGACATTATCATGTATTACATGAATTCTACTAATAATTTGTAAAAAAATTTCCCTCCAGGGCCCACTTTTCTAATCCTCCCAAATTGGGAGGAAAATGGAGAGTAAAAAGTGTTGTGAAATGCATTTTATACAAATACCCTCTCACCTACCCCCTCACTTTATTCATGACACGATAACTTTTGCCTCTTCTCATCCTTATCACATTACCTTCTCACAGCACAGCAACATCCAGGTTCACTTCTCCCTTTTTTTTTTTTTTGGCTGACTACATTTTTGTGGTGTGAATGTAGTGTAAATTTGCTGACAGCTTTTTTGCTTGTTACAAAATCTTTTGTCCAATTAAATTTATATGTACACCGTTGTAATTTTTACATTATAATAATAAAAATAATAATATAAATTTATATGTACGACGTGGTAAATTTTATATTATTTAATGAGTACAAATAAATCTATTTCTTACCTATTATGTAACAATGGTATAATAGTCAATTTATATAAATTACATTTCCATCCTTCCCTTTTTCTCTCCAGCCAAACAAAAGAGTTTTACACCCTCCCACTTTTCCACCCTTCCAACCAAACACACAGGAGGGAAAACCAAATATTTTTTATCGTCCCACTTTTTCAACCTCCCACAATTTTCCATCACTCCACTTTTCTCCTCCTCCAACCAAACGGACCCTTAAAGTCTTAAGATGTATTTCACAAATGGAATAAATTTATTAATTTTGATATAGCCATCTAGATCAAAATGGTATATGAAAGTTCATTAAAAATATTGACCCAATTCATTCATCTATTTCAAAAAAGAAAAAAAAAATCGCTCATCTATTTTGTGCTGCTAGCGTGATACAAAAATAAAAATATATATGTTAATAAATTTATAATCTCCTTTTTAGGAGATCGTTATCTCCACCAAAAAGATTCTAAAGTCCAAACAGTGAGGGATCAAGTTTTGTATGTTTATCTTTAATAGTTAAATAATTTAGCTTTAAAAAAGAAGAAAATGTGATTGTCAACAAAAAAAAAAAAAAAAAAAAAAAAAAAACAATGAAATCGTGGGCGGCCTTTTTTTTTTTTTTTTTTTTTTTTTACCTTATCTTGTTTTACATGAATTCTAATAATAATTTGTAAAAAGTTTTCCCATGCGGACCTACTTTTTTTATCCTCCCAGATTGGGAGGAAAATGAGGAGGGAAAAGTGTTGTGAAATGGATTTTACCCAAATACCCCCTCACCTACCCCTCACTTTATTCATGACTTGATAACTTTTGCTTTTTCTCATCCTTATCACATTACCTTCTCACAGCACAGCAACATCCAGGTTCTCTTCTTCCCCCCCCCCCCCACCTTTTTTTTTTTTTTTTTTTTTGCAGACGACATTTTTGTGAGCTGAATGTAGTGTAAATTTTCTGACCATGTTTTTGCTTCTTACAAAATCTTTTTTCCAATTAAATTTTTATGTACACTATTGTAATTTGTACATCATAAAAATAAAAATAAAAATAAAAATTTATATGTATGATGTGGTAAATTTTATATTATTTAATGAGTATAAATAAATCTATTTCTTACATATTATGTAACAATGGTATAGGTTACGTTTGGATTGGGCTGAAAAACCAAGTGTCTGCGTCTGGCCTTTTTTATTTTATTTTATTTTATTTTGCACGCGTTTGTGAGACTTATGGCTACTATTCATGCACTATTCATGAATAGTAGCCACAAAGTTTGACTTTTCTCATTCTTTTTTAGCCAATGAGTGCACACCGTGCACTGTTCATGGACTTACAAATTTCACTTTTCAGCAACTTTTTCATTAAAAATTGGTTTCACGATACTATTCACACATTTAAAAATTATTTTGCTACAGTGTTTTTCAGTTTTCAGTTTCAGTTTTCAGCTGTATCCAAACGGACACATAATAGTCAATTTATATAAATTACATTTTCCAACCTTCCATTTTTCTCTCTAACCAAACAAAAGAGTTTTCCACCCTCCCACTTTTCCACCATTCCAACCAAACACACAAGAGGGAAAACCAAATATTTTCTATCCTCCCACTTTTCCAACTTCCCAGAATTTTCCATCCTTCCACTTTTCTCCTCCTCCAACCAAATGGACCCTTAAAGTCTTAAGATGTATTTCACAAATGGAATAAATTTATTAATTTTGATATAGCCATCTAGATCAAAATTGTATATGAAAGTTCCTTAAAAACATTGACCCAATTCATTCATGTATTTCAAAAAAAAAAAAAAAAATCCCTCGTCTATTTTGTGTTGCTAACGTGATTGAATAATAAAAATATATATGTTATTAAATTTATAAGCTCCTTTTTAGGAGATCTTTATCTTCGTCCAGAAAGATTCCAAATTCCAAACAGAGAGGGATCAAGTTTTGTATGTTTATATTTAATAGTTAAATAATTTAGCTTTAAAAAAGAAGAACATGTGATTATCAACCAAAAAAAAAAAAACAACAATGAAATCGTGGGCGGATTTTTTTTTAGTGACATTATCTTGTATTGCATGAATTCTACTAATAATTTGTAAAAACATTTCCCTCCGAGGCCCACTTTTTTTATCCTCCCGAATTGGGAGGGAAATGGGGAGGGAAAAGTGTTATGAAATGCATTTTATACAAATACCCTCTCACCTACCCCCTCACTTTATTCATGACACGATAATTTTTGCCTCTTCTCATCCTTATCACTTTACCTTCTCACAGGACAGCAACATCCAGGTTCTCTTCTCCCTTTTTTTTTTTTTTTTTTTTTGGTTGAATACATTTTTGTGGGGTGAATGGAGTGTAAATTTGCTGACCGCGTTTTTGCTTGTTACAAAATCTTTTGTCCAATTAAATTTATATGTACACTGTTGTAATTTTTACATTATAATAATATAAATAATAATATAAATTTATATGTATGACGTAGTAAATTTTATATTATTTAATGAGTACAATTAAATCTATTTCTTAAATATTATGTAAAAATGGTATAATAGTCAATTTATATAAATTACATTTTCCATCCTTCCCTTTTTCTCTCCAGCCACACAAAAGAGTTTTACACCCTCCCACTTTTCCACCCTTCCAACCAAACACACAAGAGGGAAAACCTAATACTTTTTATCCTCCCACTTTTCTAACCTCCCACAATTTTCCATCCTTCCACTTTTCTCCTCCTCCAACCAAACGGACCCTCAAAGTCTTAAGGTGTATTTCACAAATGGAATAAATTTATTAATTTTGATATAGCCATCTAGATCAAAATTGTATATGAAAGTTCATTAAAAACATTGACCCAATTCATTCAACTATTTCAAAAAAAAAATTCCCTCATCTATTTTTGTTGCTATCGTGATTCAAAAATAAAAATATATATGTTATTAAATTTAGAAGCTCCTTTTTAGGAGATCTTTATCTTCACCCAGAAAGATTCCAAATTCAAAACAGAGAGGGATCAAGTTTTGTATGTTTATCTTTAATAGTTAAATAATTTAGCTTTAAAAAAGAAGAACATGTGATTATCAAAAAAAAAAAGAAAAAAAAAAAAAAGAAAACATGAAATCGTGGGCGGCTTTTTTTTTAGTGACATTATTTTGTATTGCATGAATTCTACTAATAATTTGTAAAAAAATTTCCCCCCAAGGCCCACTTTTTTTATCCTCCCAAATTGGGAGGAAAATGGGGAGGGAAAAGTGTTGTGAAATGCATTTTATACAAATACCCTCTCACCTACTCCTCACTTTATTCATGACACGATAACTTTTGTATCTTCTCATCCTTATCACTTTACCTTCTCACAGCACAGCAATATCCAGGTTCTCTTCTCTGTTTTTTTTTTTTTTTTTTTTTTTTTTTTTTTTTTTTCTAACCACATTTTTGTGGGGTGAATGTAGTGTAAATTTGCTAACTGTGTTTTTGCTTGTTACAAAATCTTTTGTCCAATTAAATTTATATGTACACTATTGTAATTTTTACATTATAATAATAAAAATAATAATATAAATTTATATGTATGATGTGGTAAATTTAATATTATTTAATAAGTACAAATAAATCTATTTCTTACATATTATGTAGCAATGGTATAATAGTTAATTTATATAAATTACATTGTCCATCCTTCCTTTTTTCTCTCCAACCAAACAAAAGAGTTTTCCACCCTCCCACTTTTGCACCCTTCCAACCAAACACACAAGAGGGAATACCAAATATTTTCTATCCTCCCACTTTTCCAACCTCCCACAATTTTCCATCCTTCCACTTTTCTCCTCCTCCAAACAAACGGACCCTTAGTGTCAAAAACCATTGCTTTTTTGTTGAATAAAAAAAATAACCATTATTTATCTCATCAATTTTCAATATATGATGTTACATCCAATCCATAATGCTATTTTGACACCAAATTAAGATGCATGCATGAGAAAAAAAAAAATCAATGTCTTGGATTGCATATATCATATATATGCAGTATTAGTAAAAACAAAATTTTATTATGGCAAATACTTGTTAATAACTTAAAAACATGATTAAAATCACATTTTCAAGTTATGAATACATTGTGTAAAACAAACACCGCCCTTTTATTATAACCCATTGATTATAACTTGAAGCAAACAAAGACCTCTATTTGTAGTCTAGATATGTCATATTGGTCACATGTTTAGAAATAGGAAAACACCATCATAAAAATATATGTATTAATTTCAAACTCAAGTACAATAATTTAGATGTAGTATATTAAGTTTCTCAATTTTTATTTGTAATTTTGAAATTAACTTATCATTATAAATATTAACATTATTTATGTCAAAATGATCAATAAAACCAAATGTTTAAATTTAATTTATGACCCTATTGACTGTATCTAAGATACTAAATCTTAGTTATTCATTATGAATGATGTCTACAGATTATCAATAGTATTCTTTCTTTTTTTGATAAAAAAGGAGAAATTCATTCAACTAAAGAACAGAACCAGAAACGACAGGGAGGACAAAGCCTGGAATGATTGTGGCCATAAATTAATAGCATTCCTGTACAACAAGACAGGGTCACACAAAAAATTAGCCCACGTTTTCTTCCTTTTTAAAGCTAAATTATTACTAGATAAGATGGGAAGCTGAAATCTGCCGTCGGGTTATTGAACAAATATTCCAAAAAAATTAAAAGATAAACAGGCAAAACTTGATCCCTCTCTACTACGCTATATATACCATTCCACTCGATCACCAATTCACCATCCTCAAACATCAACTTGAAACACTAACAACTATGAAAATGAGGTTTTGTGCTTTGGTTATTTTCTCTTTGTTGTTGTCTTCATTTCAAGGAGGCTTAGCTGAGCAATGTGGTACGCAAGCAGGGGGTGCTCTTTGCGCAGATGGGTTGTGCTGCAGCCAGTATGGCTATTGTGGCACCACAGCTGAATATTGCTGCACTGGTTGTCAAAGCCAATGCAATGCTGATGTTTGTGCCAGTGGTGGTGGTGGTGGTGGTAGTGGTGAAGGAGGACATATTAGTAGTAAAATTTTCCAAGGAGGCTTAGCTGAGCAATGTGGTACGCAAGCAGGGGGTGCTCTTTGCGCAGATGGGTTGTGCTGCAGCCAGTATGGCTATTGTGGCACCACAGCTGAATATTGCTGCACTGGTTGTCAAAGCCAATGTAATGCTGATGTTTGTCCCAGTGGTGGTGGTGGTGGTAGTGGTGAAGGAGGACATATTAGTAGTAAAATTTTCCAAGGAGGCTTAGCTGAGCAATGTGGTACGCAAGCAGGGGGTGCTCTTTGCGCAGATGGGTTGTGCTGCAGCCAGTATGGATATTGTGGCACCACAGCTGAATATTGCTGCACTGGTTGTCAAAGCCAATGTAATGCCGATGTTTGTGCCAGTGGTGGTGGTGGTGGTAGTGGTGAAGGAGGACATATTAGTAGTAAAATTTTCCAAGGAGGCTTAGCTGAGCAATGTGGTACGCAAGCAGGGGGTGCTCTTTGCGCAGATGGGTTGTGCTGCAGCCAGTATGGCTATTGTGGCACCACAGCTGAATATTGCTGCACTGGTTGTCAAAGCCAATGTAATGCTGATGTTTGTCCCAGTGGTGGTGGTGGTGGTAGTGGTGAAGGACATATTAGTAGTAAAATTTTCCAAGGAGGCTTAGCTGAGCAATGTGGTACGCAAGCAGGGGGTGCTCTTTGCGCAGATGGGTTGTGCTGCAGCCAGTATGGCTATTGTGGCACCACAGCTGAATATTGCTGCACTGGTTGTCAAAGCCAATGTAATGCTGATGTTTGTGCCGGAGGTGGTGGTGGTGGTAGTGGTGAAGGAGGACATATTGGTAGTATAATTTCAAGCGATGATTTTGATCAGCTACTACCGTATCGTAATGATGCTGCCTGCCCTGCTAAGAATTTCTACACTTATGATGCTTTCATAGAAGCTGCAAATTCCTTTCCTGGCTTTGGCACAACTGGGGACACTGACATTCGTAAAAGAGAGATAGCTGCTTTCTTAGCCCAAACTTCACACGAAACTACCGGTAGTTCATTTTACCATAGTTATTAGTATAATTAAACAAATTGTTATAGATCATAGATGCATGAATACCATACTATTGAATATTGATTGCTAAAGGAAAACATGATTTTGTCACATGCCATAGTCTATAATGATAACATTCTTTCTTTATTTTACATCTATATGAAAGAAAAAAAAGGTACAAAAAATACTATGGTAAAGTGAATTGATTTTCAATTCTAATTTAAAGTTATAGCTTTTAATCGTTAATGTATTCGATGGATAAGGTCACTCATGGATTACAATTTAAAGATAAAGTGTATTTAAAAAAAAAAAAAAAAAAAAAAAAAAAAAAAAACCAATGATGACTTTGCTACATGAGTTATACAATTTGTTTCTTTAATGAATTAATAATTTATGTTGTACATGTAGGGGGATGGGCAAGTGCACCCGGTGGCCCATACTCTTGGGGGTATTGCTATGTTAGGGAAATAAACCGTGGACCATACTGTGAACCGAATCCCAATTATCCTTGTGCTTCTGGTCAAGAATATTATGGCCGTGGTCCTATCCAACTTTCATGGTTAGTACACGACCTTATAATCCAAAGTTTGATTATCTAAATTTTGTACTTTAGAGTCACAATAATTTTTATTACACATTTCACATGATAGTGTCAATGATAAATCTATATGACAATCAATAATAATTTACTCACTCGAAAATATTGTCCATGTAACATTACTCATTGTACTAATACTATTGTCATGTACACTAAATCAATAATTATGACAATTTAGGAACTATAACTATAGGCAGTGTGGAGATTACTTCAAGTTGGATCTATTGGAAAACCCAGACCTTGTGGCCACTGATCCAGTTATTTCATTTAAGACAGCAATTTGGTTCTGGATGACTAAACAGTCACCAAAGCCATCTTGCCATGAAGTAATCACTGGAACTTGGAACCCAACTGGTGTTGACATTGCAGCTGGTCGGCTTCCTGGCTATGGTACCACCACAAACATCATCAATGGTGGCCTTGAGTGTGGTCGAGGTTCAAATGCTCAGATGGAGGATCGCATTGGATTCTATAAGAGGTATTGTGACATTCTTGGAGTTGGCTATGGTGACAACCTTGATTGCTACAGCCAAAGCCCTTTTGGAAATGGGTTGTTGGTGGACACTATGTAATTCAATAGTCCAAAATTCTGAATCTAGATTACTAGATTTAGTCTGTGGAGACCATGTTCTAGTCCTATCTTTTTAAATAACTTGGTCTTACCTTGTAGTCTTGTGGATAAGATGAAGAATAAAGATCCTTTGATTAATCGGAGAGGTTAATTAAGGGTTTGATGTGAAGACAAATATGGATGTTGATATTGCTATTAAAAGTAATGTTTTTCTTTATTATTTAATGAAGTAATGTTAAATGTTTACGTAGCTATCCTCTCCAAAAAAAGAATAAATAAATAAATTTACGCAAAAATTAAATGTAATTAAAGTGAATTATCTCCAACTGTATATATGCCCGCTTATACACTACCTTGCCATTGCCGGTAAAAGAGGAATTCAAATCAAACATCATCCAGTGCAACTCAAAGTCACAACTTGAATAAGCAAACATTCGCAGCACCATTACCCCCAGTTCAAATAGAAATGTACACTGAATAACAATAATCAAACCACCACAATCCCATCCTAAGCAACATAGACACTTCATTTAAGGTGTTCTACTCGTGTTGTAATTGTGTCATACTGATGTCGTAGCGGCCGTTTTGTATTATAAATTTTCATAAATTACTCGTGTCATACCTGTATCCGTGGATGAACTGGGTTAATTGAACCTCACTTTATTTAAGGTGTCCTACTCGTGTCAAAGATGGACTAATTGAGCCTCACTAGTCTACCTTTCTCATGTAAGTGGATGGCCTGGGTTTATAGTTGTTCATATAATTTTACATAGCCAAATGATAAAGACAATGACTAATAAAACGTAACATGGACAAATAAATTACTAGTCTTATAGCTGACAAGCAAAACATATGGACAATGGGCTAGTAGATCTCCTTTGCTTTGGCGTAGATGCCCCTACATCGTTTTTTTATCCATGCTCTGACTTGTGTGTTTACTTTATATGATCAATCAATTGAAGTTGCTTTCTAATTGGAAATCTTAAATTCAATAAACTATGGTTAATCTACTGAACTTTTTTCATGCTAGATTAATATTACTCATGCAGTAGTTTTTTAACGCTATTAGATATGGACACCTTGTAAGGGCAAATGTGCAAATGCCCTTTTCGCTCAAATTATACAGTCTTTTGCTTCCTTTCTCAAACTAATTAGGGAAATGCCCATCTTTTATCCAAGCCATGACTTGGATAAGATAGTATATAAGAATATACTAATATTTTATTACATAACATGACTTGGATAATTTGGTGTTTATTACTATATTTTTTATTTTTACTTTTTTTTTTCTTCTTATATTATTTTCTATAAATTTCTTATTATTCTCTCTCACATTCTCTCTTGATTTTACTTCTCTTGATTTTTTATTTTTTTCTTGCAACTCTACGACTCCATTTGGATTACATTGAAATGAAATTTCAGCACATTTGTGTCTCTATCAGCGGGTCCCATGCACTGTTCACGGGACTCACAAGTTGTCTAATTTGGAAAATTTTTCTTCAAAACTGGGTCCCACGGTACTAGTCACACATTTAAAAATTATTTTATTATAGTATTTGCAATTTTTAGTAATAAGCAGTATCCAAACAAACCCAACTTTATATTAATGAATCATTGTGATATTTAAATCTCTATTTTGAGTTCATAAGTTTTGGTGTTGTATTTTTTTAGTTCCCAATCACAAGCTCTCTCTCTCTCTCTCTCTCTCTCTCTCTCTCTCTCTCTCTCTCTCCAATAAAATCTAGAGAATAAATTATACATATTCAATATAAGTTTGATATGATTTTTGATTATCTTGATAATTTCTTTTAAGAGAATAAATAATTTGAATAATTTATTTAAATAAAAATTATACATACATATATGTATTTATTTATTTATTTTTCTTAAATGTATAATCAACTTCATGCAATTCATTTAAAAGTAACAATGTTAAAATAAATAAATAATTGCCCTAAAAATTACGTTTGTATATTCATAGCCTTCATGTTTAGAAAAACTTTCACTTAAATTTAGTCGTACTGAAGTGAACTAAAATACTACATTAGTGTGGCTCAAAAAAAGTGTATCAATAATAAATGTTATGCTTAAAATTTTTGATATTATGATTTTGAGATTTATATATATACATATATATTTTAATCAATTTGGATTTATATTAGGTGCTTTCAACTCAAATATGTCCTTTCCCATTGCGTAAGTGCACAAAAATAGATCAAAGTAGACCAACATGAACCAAAGTTATCTGAATTGAACCAAATGGAACAAAGTGGACCGAAAAGGACCGAAAAGACCAAATAAGACTAAATGGACCGAATAGGACCAAATCAGACCGAACTGGACAGAAGTAGACGAAATAGGACCAATATGGACTGAATAGGACCGAAGTAGATAAAATGGACCGAATAGAACCAAAGCAGAAAAAATGGACCAAATATGACCAAAGTGCATCAAATGGCCCGAATAGGACTAAAGTAAATCAAAATGGATAGAACCGAATAGGACCAAACAGCTACAAAGTTGAGAGAATGGACCGAATAGGACCAAAGTAGATAGAATGGACTGAATAGGGCCGAGGTGGATAGAATAGGACCAATGTGAACCGAGTAGGGTCAATGTGGACTGAATGGACCGTAGTGGACTGAATAAGACTAATGGACCAAATTGGACCGAATAGAACTTTAGTGGACAGAATGGACTAAATAGAACCGAATGGACTGCATATGACCAAATTGGACCAAAGAAGATAGAATAGACCGAATATAACCAATTTAGAAAGAATAAAACTTTTGAATAATTATCTTTTTTATTGCATTTTTAGAACTCATATTTCTAATTTCTAATGTCTATTTTTTTGTATTTTTTAACTTCAAACTAAAGAGTTTAGCTTAAATATAATAAAATTTCATACTTTTCAACCCAAAAATTAAGAAATATATATATTTTTGAGCTAAACTTGAAAAGAAAAACTATAAAAAAAGAATCAATATAAGGCCTAATTAGCCTAAAATAGACTAAAAGGGGGATTGAAATTAACTGAGTCAACGAAATTGAACCGAGTGGACCAAATTGGACCAAAGTAGACCTAATTGGAATGAATAGAAATTGTTTAATTATTAGGAAGAACAATTATCTTCAAAAACTTTTAGATAAAAAATTATGCATTATATTACAATATAAAATATATATTTATTCACACGTATCTAGTGGGTCTGCAACTAGTTGTCATATAAAAAACACCTACTATTCCTATTAACATCCAATCACATTATTTTTTATTTAATTTTTTCCCCTATTTGGCTCTTTCTATATAAAACTTAATTACCTCACAAACTCTAACAGTCTTATTTCTCTCTCTACCGTCTCCCACTCACACTTCACTCATATTTGTTTATAACTGAGTTGGGATACTAATTCATGTTTTTTTTTTTTTTATCAACTCAGTTGGATATATTTTTTTTATAACTAAGTTGAAATATTAATTCATGCAAATTTTGCTTATCAACTTAGGTGGCAAATAAGATTTTTTTTCCCCTATTTAACTTAATAATAATAGTTAATAAAAAAATAATTAAAAAAAATTGTCCAACCCATGGGTTCAACACGACCCAACCCATTCCATGTGGGTTGAGTTAACCCCCTGTGATGGGTTGGGTTGGCTGGATTTTTTTTTTTTTTTTTTAACCCACAATAGTAGGTTGAGTCAAAAAAATCCCTTCAACCCAACCCAACTTGACCCATACACACCTTTCAATAAATCGTTAAACCCGAAAATCATATGAATTAAACATCAACCAAACAACTACCTAATATTTCATCCCAAAAAAAAAAAAAAAAAAAAATCAGCTAATAATAATTCAATATGAGGATTTGATTAACTAAGCCTTTAAGGTTGAACCATATAAGTTGAATCCTTGCATTCTCTCTCTCTCTCTCTTTACCTCTTGTTCTTCTTCATTTTCTTTTATATATTTTTGATATACATTAAAAAAAAAAAAATTGCTCTCTTTCTACATGCTATTATAGCTTCTTTCTTCTTTTTTTAAATATTTCATAATATGGTACATGTAATCAGCAACCAGCAGCATCTCATCTCCATCATAGCAGTACCCAAAATTCCCTACTCCCCATGCCTCCACCTTCTACAACAATCCACCAACAAAATACGATTAAATTTTTCCACAAACCCACCTTCCCTAACTTTTTTTTTTTTTTCACAGCAATCCAGTGCCACCTTTGCTCATATACAAGCCGGAGCTCCACCCTATGACAGAGGGGGTATGGTTAGCAACCGTCCCACCGATTACCATCTCTTATACAACTTCGTATTTTCATTTTTCTTGAATAGAGTCCAACATAGGAAAGAAGCCAATTCATGAATGTGAAAAATAATCACACCCTTTAATTAGGGGCCTTAAAATGACAGACTACAACAGCTTTTTTTTTTTTTTTTTTTTTTTTTTTTTTTGCTGAATGACTACAACAGCCTTATGTACCCTAAATAAATTTAGATACATATTGGGCCCAAAAAATTGGATATCCCTAATCTTCCTCTATTTATCATTCTCTGGCCTCTCAATTCCTAGCTAACCCTAATCCTTAACTCTTAGTACTTTTTTTTTCCTCAATCAAAAGCTCCTATGGAGAACCCAAATGATGGATTTGAGATGTGGTTCTGTGGGTTTCACGACCACACGCGCCAGTCATATGATGAAGAGTGGTATGCAATTACGGTCCCAGACCCAGAGGCCTCTCCCTCTTCTTTCAATTCAAAGAAACTCGTTCCACTTTCTATACCCAAAGTTCTTTACAATCAAATTAACAGGGCCGACTACCATGCAGTCCTAGGCTCCCATCTATATTCATTTGGCGGCTACCATGCAGTCCTAGGCTCCCATCTATATTCATTACTCTAACTATGGTTATAAAGAGTTTGATGACTATAGTACCGAAGTGTGGGCACTAGACACTATTCATCCTAGTGATCATTGGAAGCCTTGTCCTCCAATGACTCGTCCTAGATTTCACCCTCCAGCTACTGTCCTAGATGGTAAGATATATGTTTTGGCTGGTTTCAATCAATTTTTTCCGCCAAGTGAAGTTGGCTGGATGGAGGTTTTTGACCCGAACTTAGGAACATGGGAAGCCTTACCCAATCCTCCATCTGATAATCATAATCATATTGATCGGCAGTCTATGATAAGTTTTGCACTTCTTGAGACTAGAAAGGAGATTTTTGTGACGACTAAATATCCAAGTTTTCACAACATTATATTCTATATCTATAATGTGATGAATCATTCTTGGAGAAAACTTATACCTTCTATGCGGATTCCAAAAGTGGATTATGATAGAGTGGTAGGTGTTGGTAATACTATCTACTGGGTTAGGTTATATGGCATTATAGATAGAGAGAGTTGTGAATGTGTTGTTTGTATCCAAGCTTACGATTTAGATAGGGATGTGTGGTTCAAGGGCACTGTGGACACTCATTCAATTTATGGGAAGCGTGAGCTTATCTGTGATCGTAATAATCGTCTTCACCATATATGTGATCGGAAATTCTGCCTTCTCATCCGCTCTACCCAAAATAAGGGTAAAGGGGAAGATGAATTGAAAAATTATTACCTTTATTGTCTCATACTTGATGTGTCTACAATATATGAGGATGAGGAGTGGCAGTTGAGTATTTCTATTGTATCTGTTCAAAAATATGACACCGGTCGTGTAACAACCCAAAATCATAAGCATTAAAAGTCTATTTAGTTTGAATAATCCAAAAAAAAAATATTAAATAAAAGAAACTAGCAACCTTGAATCTCATCAATATGAGTCAGAGCTCTAATTCGCCAAATACAAAACATCCTCAAAATAATTCTCTAATACAATGTTTAATACCATAAAATAATAATGAAATCCTCAGTTCTACAAAAATAGATCATAACTTCTGTCTCCCAAGAATCTCTACTCCAATAATCCCTCTAATGTATCTGTAATGGGAAAATAAAGGGGGGTGAGATAACTCAATAAATGGAATTCACTAACATTGGGGTGTGGGAACAAACCTTTCAAATAAATAATTCTTTCAACAAATTCACAACTTGTAACTCATCAATATTTTGTCATCAACTATTTCATGTAAAAGAATAATATCTTTATATTATGAGCCATCATAATATATATATTGATACCATCACATAAACAATTTCCTAGGCTTTTCTCGTTGTAAAAAAGGAAAATTCCCGACCTATCACAAGCTGACACGTCACATTATCAAGTCTACAAAATACAGCCAATTACAGAGCACCATGTATTGCTACTAGGTTTTGTTATCACTATTCAGAAGCCAATAGAAATTTGCCAAGTGTCATGCAAAAACCAATCAAGCAACCTCGCACGTGTAAGCGATGACTCAAGCAGCCTCGCACGTGTAAGCTATGACTCAAGCAACCTCGCACGTGTAAGCGATGACTTAAGCGGACCAATCAAGCTATGACATGTGTCACCAATCAAGCTCCGCCACGTATCGCTCACCCACCCCAAAACTCCTATAAATAGAAGCCTTCCTGAGACATTTAGGGGGACCAGAATTCAGAAGTGAAAAAGCTCTGCGAAGATCAAGCCCCAAAGCCTTCAAGAACTTCAAGAACTTCAACCCCAAAATCGAAGAACATTCGAAGCAGAATCATCCAGATCATCTGCCTAGATCCTAAAGTTCACGGGAATCAAGCCAAAAGTGTCCGAAAACATCAACAAATCACAAATCATTGAAGCTCAACGGATTCAAGCCTCTAAAGCTCTGAAGAACTTCCACCACAAACCTTCGAAGACGAAGAACGCACGAAGAACACGAAGAACGCGAAGAACAAAGAATTTCTAAACAAGCTCATAGCCAGAGATTCATTGTAATTCCGTTTCAGTAGTCTTCGATCCATCCCTCAACCAAATTGAAGGGTATTTTGTGTTCAAGTCAAAAGCACGTTACCACAAATCTAATCAATAAGTTTTGCAAGCAGATCGAATCAGAGGATCACTCTTTTGTAATTTCAGAGAATTGTACCACACAATTATCAATACAAATTCGCATTTGTGAAACTATTTTACTTGTTTGATTTATTTCAAACTAGAAATTTAGTCGCTTACAAATTCTGGCACGCCCAGTGGGACCTCTCTGCCTCTCATCTCATTCTCGTTCAAAAGAAAAGAAATTCGACATCATTTTGCTACTAACTTCAATGGCCTCTAGCAAGAATGTCCGAAAATCAGTGGTTGATGATTCCAGTACTGATGAGTATGTCGGCCCAATCACTCGCAGTCGATCCAAAGCTCTTGATCGACTCCAACCTCAACCAACCCAAGAAACCCAACTTCCTGCTGTCATCTCTTTGGACTTTCTTACAAATAGGAAAGCTACCGCTAAAGATTCATCTACCTCGAAAGATTTGGAGACCAGTAATGAATCATCCCCAACAAAGACCTTTTCTATCAACTCTTCACCCGTGATGAGAAACTTAAGGAGTGAAGCACCTCTGACTCATCCTGTTTCATCGTTTTCTTCGTCATCTATAGAGGTCATGCCAGTAATGATGACTAACACCTCTATCATGGAAGAAAAGATGGCTGAAATAGAGCAAAAGGTCATCCTTCTCACAAAGGCACTTGAAGAAAAGGATGTCAAAATTGCAACCCTAATGAACAAGTTGGAAGTACAAGATTCGGGTGAATCAAGTCTTGGCCCTGAGCAGCCACCTGGCTTTACCTTCAAAGGAGAAAACGCCAAGGGTGATAAAGGAAAAGGAGGTGAAGGCACTTCTCAACACGGACATTCCACCTCAATGGCCTCAATATCTGTCCAACAACTGCAAGATATGATTACAAATACCATTCGAGCACAATATGGAGGTTCTTCCACAAGTTCTCTCATATATTCCAAACCCTATACAAAGCGCATTGATAACATGAGAATGCCAAATGGGTATCAGCCTCCCAAGTTCTTGCAATTCGATGGTAAAGGAAACCCTAAGCAACACATTTCTCACTTTGTAGAAACTTGCGAGAACGCCGGGACTCAAGGAGGCCTCTTTGTAAAGCAGTTTGTCCGTTCACTAAAGGGGAATGCCTTTGATTGGTATATAGACTTAAAGCCCGAGTCAATCGATAGCTGGGAACAACTTGAAAGGGAGTTTCTCAACCGATTCTACAGCACACGACGCACGATAAGCATGATGGAGCTTACCAATACTAAACAGTGGAAGGATGAGCCCGTCGTTGATTATATCAATCGGTGGCGTTCTTTGAGTCTAGACTGCAAGGATAGACTTACTGAAATATCTGCTATAGAGATGTGCACCTAAGGCATGCATTGGGGACTTCTTTACATCATTCAAGGAGTAAAGCCTCGAACATTTGAAGAGTTGGCAACTCGTGCGCATGATATGGAATTAAGTATTTCCAGCCACGGAAATACGAAACCTCCCATACCTGAAGAAAGGAAAGAAAGACGGGAAATAAGGAAAAATGATAGGAATGCAAAAAGTAATATCAAAGACTCAATGAATGTCAATCCTGCCCCAGTCAAAATTTCAACAAAAAATGTGAAGGCCAATGAAAAGCGGCCCGAAGGAGGTCAACAGCGTGAGACACGTCGCTCATCACTTAAGGAATGGGAACAAAAGGTCTATCCTTTCCTAGACGCCGATATGCCTGAAATGTTAGAACAACTGCTCAAGTTGAAATTAATTGAATTGCCAGAATGCAAACGACCGGAAGAGATGAGAAAAGTTGATGACCCGAACTATTGTAAGTATCATCGCATCATAAGTCATCCAATCCAAAAATGCTTTGTTCTTAAAGAACTCATCATGAAGCTAGCTAAGGAAAGGAAAATCGACTTGGATTTTAATGATGTTGCTCAGTCAAACCTTGTCACATTTTCTTATGGGTTACCTAGTTCCCTGTCTCCGAATACTAAGCAAGGGGCAAATACCACGCTCATCCATTTTGGTTCTCTAGAACCGGTTCAAGTTCAGCTCTCACAAAAAGCACCTCATTATAATTCAAACTATGATAAAAGGTCAATGACGGATGAGGAAGAAGGTTGGACAATGGTTGTTCGCAAAAGATGGAAGAAGAAACGAGCATTCCCTCTTCATTTGATCACCCAAGAGTCCAAAAGAGCACAAAACCAGATTCAGCCTTGGTCAAAAAGAATGAGTGATAAGAGGCAAAGGAGACTGGGAACAAAAGTGTATGAAGATTTAGCACAAACCCGAAAATCTCGAAAGCTCATCACATTGGAAGAATTCTTCCCCAGAAAATTCTTTCAAAATGACTCAGCCGAGGCCGTCCACACAATTTCTCGTTGCGAAATCCAAGACGAAAAGGAGGACGTTGACCATGGTGATCCAAAAGAGACCTTGTCATCTTTGGAGGAACTCCAATCTCGGGTCGATGAAGTTGAACCCTTGCAATCCTCCACATCACCAAAAGAAGTGCTCACCCAAGTTCTTGAGGAGCCAGAGATATACGCCCCTCATACCAATACGCTTCAACAAACACAGGGATGTTACGCATGCTCTCCAGACTTAACTTTCACTGATGAGGATCTATTGTTAGGCTCTAAGCCCCACAATCGCCCACTCTATGTCTCTGGTTATGCTCGTGAACAAAGGATCGAGCGTATCCTTGTTGATGGAGGTTCAGCCGTTAACATACTTCCAAAAATGACCATGAAACGACTAGGTTTTACTATGGAAGAATTATCACACAGTCGTTTGGTCATCCAAGGTTTTAATCAAGGAGGACAACGTGCAATCGGCCTGATCCACCTAGAATTATCCATTGGAGAATTGAAATCAACGTCTTGTTCCACGTCATTGACGCTAAGACGACCTGCAACATGTTGTTAGGACGTCCTTGGATCCATGAAAATGGAATAGTGCCATCGACCTTGCATCAATGCTTCAAGTTCTTTCAAAATGGAATAAAAAAGGTCAATGCTGATTTAAAGCCTTTTGCAGAAACCAAAGCTCATTTTGCAAATGCAAAATTTTATGCAAAAGAAGACATTTCTAGCGAGGTTCATCCAGTTGAGATCCCGTCTATGAAAAGTAAACAGGATGAAAAGGAGCATGTTAAATTCATCGCCAAAAAGGACATTTCTTCCCCAAAGAAAGGCCCAAAACCCTTCCTTCGGTATATACCATTATCACATCGCAAGAATGGACAATCGCCATTCGTGGAATGCCTTCAACCTACAAAAGACATGGGGAGACATGTAAAGCTCACGATGGAGGATGTAGTCATATTGAAAGAAAATCATGTCATGCCTTTAACTTCATCCACAAATCCTTTGCCCTCGAAGCCGTTAAATGGATTCGTGAGGTCTTCGCAAAGTCCGATAGAGCATGGTATTCTACCAAGTGAGCGGACGAAAGAATGGTTCGACCCAAAGGCATATAGGCTGTTAGCCAAAGCCGGCTACGATTTCTCAAAACAAGAAGACTTAGGGAAGCTAATTCCAGAAGCCACCGGAGAAAAGATGCATGGCCTTAGCAAAACACAAAGGAAAATGCGGCTTGAAGGGCATGAAATTCCTATCCCAAAGACCGGATTAGGTTATACTCCCGAACAACCAGCTCAGATATGGATCAAGAAAAAAAGCGATCCTTCGAGTTCCCAATACATAACGGTGGAGGTCGGCGAAAGTTCAAATCAAAGAAAAGACCATTCTTCACCCCGTGTCTCAGTGTTTGATCGCATCGAGGCCTCGTCATCACGAATCACAGTGTTCGACAGGTTAAATACAACTTGTTTAACACCAAATCGGGACACTCTTGCTTGCAAATCAGTTTTTGATCGACTGGGGGCAACGAAAAGGCCTATTGATAGTCATTCTCAAAGTTCAATAAACTTTGACGTTCATGGGGAGAAGAAACCTAATGATAAGATCCGCAGTAGCATTCCTTCACGCATGAAACGTAACTTTACCTTGGAGATCAACACTGAAGGATCGCTCAAAGTCAAAAGACGAACGATTGTACATACAAGTCAGTCACCCGTCCATGATGAGGAAATTGAAGAAGTATCATCCTCATTTCATATTACAATAGAAGAGGGTACATTATCAGATGCTGAAGCAACCAATGAAGAGGTCGATGAAGCTCCTCCAGCCTTGGAAGATGGAGGACAAGCTACAGTTGATGAACTTAAAGAGATCAATTTAGGAACTGCTGAAGAACCCCGGCCAACTTTCATCAATGCACTTCTCACCCCTAAAGAAGAAGAAGGATACCTCAAGCTCCTAGTAGAGTACAAAGATGTGTTCGCTTAGACTTACAAGGAAATGCCTGGGCTCAATCCGAGTATTGCTCTACACCACTTGGCAGTAAAGAAGGGCGTGCGCCCAGTCAAACAAGCTCAAAGACGCTTTCGGCCAAAGCTTATCCCTCAAATAGAAACAGAGGTCAATAAGCTCATTGAAGCAGGCTTCATTCGTGAAGTATAGTACCCAGAATGGATCGCTAACATCGTCCCTGTCAAGAAGAAGAATGGACAAATCCGAGTGTGCGTTGACTTCCGTGATTTGAACAATGCATGCCCCAAGGATGATTTTCCATTACCCATCACTGAGGTCATGGTTGATGCCACTACCGGTCATGAAGCTTTATCTTTCATGGATGGATCTTCAGGTTACAACCAAATTCGAATGAATCATAAGGATGAGCAGCTTACAGCTTTCTGTACCCCTAAGGGAATTTACTGTTACAAAGTGATGCCTTTTGGACTAAAGAATGCTGGTACTACTTATCAACGAGCCATGCAGAAGATCTTTGATAATGTACTTCATAAATACGTGGAGTGTTATGTCGATGATCTGGTGGTTAAAACAAAAAGGAGGGAAGACCATTTGGCAGATCTACGATCCGTGTTCACCCGCCTGAGAAAGTATCAGCTTAAGATGAACCCCCGTAAATGCGCTTTTGGTGTAACATCTGGGAAATTTCTTGGTTTCATTGTGAGGCACCGCGGTATTGAAATTGACCAGTCCAAAATTGAAGCTATCAAGAAAATGCCAGAGCCCAAGAATCTGCGAGAACTCAGAGGCTTGCAGGGAAAACTGGCCTACATACGACGATTTATCTCGAATTTGGCTGGTCGATGTCAACCTTTCAATAGATTGATGAAAAAGGATGTGCACTTTGAATGGGACAAGGCTTGCAGTAATGCTTTTGCGCGCATCAAAAGATACTTACTTAATCCTCCAATTTTAGGTGCTCCTATCCCAGGAAAGCCTTTGGTGCTGTATATTGCGGCCCAAGAAAGATCTCTAGGTGCTCTTATGGCGCAAGAAAATAAAGAGGGGAAAGAAAGAGCCCTTTATTATCTAAGTCGAACTCTCAATGGGGCTGAATTAAATTATTCTCCTATTGAAAAGATGTGCCTCGCTCTTTTCTTTGCCATAGACAAACTGAAGCACTACATGTAAGCATATATGGTCCGTTTGATAGCAAAGGCTGACCCAATCAAATATGTCCTCTCTAGGCCAGTGATTTCGGGTCGTATAGCTCGATGGGCAGTCTTGCTTCAGCAATATGACCTTGCATACGTTCCACAAAAAGCTGTCAAAGGACAAGTATTGGTAGATTTCTTAGCTGATCACCCAGTTCCGTCTGATTGGGAGTTCTCTGATGATTTCCCAGATGAAGATGTGTTTTACATTGAAGTAATGCCACCATGGGTGATGTTTTTCGATGGGGCTGCACGTCAAGAAGGAGCGGGGGCAGGTGTAGTGTTTGTTTCTCCACAACGGCATATACTTCTTTACTCGTTCTCATTAAGCGAACTTTGCTCTAACAACGTAGCTGAATATCAAGCGTTGATCATCGGTCTACAGATGGCTATTGAGATGGGCATATCACAACTTGAGATCTTGGGAGACTCCAAATTAGTTATCAACCAAATCTTGGAGCAATATGACGTCAAGAAAGAAGACCTCATCCCCTATTGCAAATATGCAAAGAAGTTGTTAGCAAATTTTGAAGCTATCACATTGGAGCATATACCGAGGAAGGAGAATAGACAGGCCGATGCTTTAGCTAATTTGGCTACTGCCTTAGCATTATCCCAAGAAGAGACAACCAAAGTCGCTATTTCCCAAAGGTGGGTGGTACCTCTCGTGGTTGAAGAAGAAGAAGAAGAGCAAGCCAACATCATTTCTATATGCCTTGTCGAAAAAGAAGATTGGCGACAAGTGATCATTGAATACCTTCAACATGGAAGACTCCCGGATGATAAACGCCACAAGACTGAAATTCGGCAGAGGGCTGCTCGATTCATTTACTATAAAAACACTCTCTTCCGCCGTTCATTTGATGGATTGTTTCTCCGTTGCTTAGGAGAGGAGGAGGCTAAACAAGCCTTAGAGGAGGCTCATTCTGGAATATGCGGCGCACATCAGTCAAGTCCTAAGTTACATTATAGGATCAAACGAATGGGTTACTATTGGCCTACAATGGTGCAAGATTCTATGGAATGCGCTAAGAAGTGCGAAGCTTGTCAGTATCACACGAACTTCATCCATCAGCCGCTAGAACCTCTACATCCGACTGTAGCTTCTTGGCCTTTTGATGCATGGGGGCTTGATGCAATAGGGCCATTACCAAAGTCATCCAGTGGCCACTTGTACATTTTGGCCGCAACTAACTACTTCTCGAAATGGGCGGAAGCAGTACCCCTTAGGGAAGTGAAAAAAGAAATGGTGGTCAATTTCATTCGAACTCACTTGATCTATCGGTATGGTGTCCCTCGGTATATCATAACTGATAATGGCAAACCATTCTACAATAGGCTAATGACAGAGCTATGCGAGAAGTTTGAATTTGAACAATACAACTCCTCCATGTACAATGCCCCGGCAAATGGACTAGCTGAAGCGTTTAACAAAACACTTGGCAGTTTGTTAAAAAAAGTGGTATCCAAGACAAAGCGAGACTGGCATGAAAGAATCGGAGAGGCATTATGGGCATATCGAACAACATTTCGAACGCCTACTCAAGCAACGCCATATTCTCTTGTCTACGGAGTTGAAGCCGTCCTTCCTTTAGAACGCCAAATCCCATCATTACGGATTGCCATTCAAGAAGGATTGACTGGAGAAGAAAATGCCAAGCTCAGGTTGCAAGAATTAGAGGGACTTGATGAAAAAAGGCTCGAGGCCCAACAACGCCTTGAATGCTATCAAGCTCGTCTTTCAAGCGCATTCAATAAAAAAGTCAAACCACGATCATTCTAAGTTAGTGACTTAGTCCTCGCCGTTCAAAGACCTATCATCACAACTCATCGTACAGGCAATAAGTTCACTTCAAAATGAGATGGACCTTATGTTGTGCAAGAAGTCTACACCAATGGAGCTTACAAGTTGATTGATAATGATGGTGTAAGGATCGGCCCAATCAATGGGAAGTTCCTCAAACGCTTCTATGCTTGAAAATCGAGGATTGCTCCTCGGTAAGAGCTTAAATTACCCACCATAACGCTGCAAGGGTACATGATGTCTTCCCATTACCTTTGAAAGCATACAAATAAAGAAAAAGGAATCCCACTCTATGTCACCATTTGCGAGTGTGGCGTAGTGGTTGGATGCCTATGTCACCCTTGAGGCCAAGGTCTTAGGTTCGATTAGTGGTGATACCCACTATGCGCAATTGATACCCATAAAATATTGTGGGGCGTAGGGCGAGGATTACACACGTGAGCCTTCCTTTTTTTTGCCAAAGAAAACAAGATTGATCTAGACTTCAATGAAGTTGTCGAGTCAAACCATGTGACCGTTGCTTATGATGTACTTCCAACTCTCAAGCAAGGGGCAAACACTAACCAAGCTCACAAGTTGATCAACAATGACGATGCAAGGATCAGCCCCATCAATGGGAAGTTCCTCAAATGCTTCTATGCTTGAAAGTGTACCAATAAGGAGAAATTAATCCCACTCCATGTCAACAATTGCGAGTGTGGCGTAGCGGTTGGACACCCATTTCTCCCTTGAGGCCGAGGTCTCGGGTTCGATCAATGGTGATACCCACTATTACACACTGCGCCCCCTTTTTGCAAAAACACATAAAAAATAAAATAAAATAAAAAATCTTTTGAACTACGTAATGACTTGATCCCTCTTTGGGGTACATAGGCAACTTAGTATCTTTGCTGAGTTCAGTCACGCACTAAAAAAAAATTATTGAAAAAAAAAAAAAAAAAGATCATAAAAAAAAAGGATCATCAAAAAAAGAAAAGAAAAGGAAATAATCAAAAAAAAAATCTGTTGAACTACGTGATGACTTGATCCCTCTCTGGGGTACGTAGGCAGCTTAGTACTTGTCACTAAGTTCAGTCACATGAAAAGAAGAAGGATCGTCAGTCTAACTTGAGGAGTTTTCCAACAGTCATCAATGCGCTTTTAAGGTCCCTTTGGTTGGCAAAACATCGCTTAAAGACAGACGACTATTCAATAGGATGATCAAAGATCGTTGTAGTAGAAAATGAAGACTCTAAGGAGTTGATGTTGCTTAACTTTCTTTGAAATGATGATGAACATAAGTTGATGCTTGGTTGTAGAATAAAACAAAATCTCCAACTTCTTTTGCAAGAAATAAAGTCTTCATGGCATTGCTTATTTTCTGTGGCCATCCTCCCACATCTCTGAGGTATACTTTGCATCATTTATCTCCTGGGGGCATCTCCTTGTACCTTCCATCTCTAGGCTGCATCGTCTCTTTTTTAGGTTGTGCCACTTCATAACTCTGAAATTAGAACCACATCATCTCCCTTCTGAGTGGTGTTATTTCACATCATGTGTTTGAAATCTGGATGACGTCAATTTCTTCCGGAATGATGGTAGATTATATATTTAAAGTCGGTGTGGCATTATCTCCCTTCTAAGTGGTGCAGCTTCATATCATGTCTCCAAAAGTTGGACAATGTCACCTTCCTCCGGCATTTGAAGTTGGTGTTGCATCTTCTCTCCTCCAAGGGCATGTCCATGCAATGTCAAAGTCTTGGCGGCATTCTTCTCGAAACTTCAAAGTCTTGGCATCTCCTTGCATTTTCAACATCTTGTTGGCATCTCTGAAATCTTGATGTCTGGCTACAGTGCTATACGCCCTTGATGTTTCAGTGATGTTGCCTCTGAAAATTGCTTTATATGAATGTTGGCATAGCTTTGGCGAATAAAGTGTTGACATAACTTCAATGGCAATGTGGAGTGTTGACATGGCTTCATGAATGTTGGCATGACTTCTATGCAAATGAAGTTTCGACGTGGCTTCATGAATGTTGTCACGGCTTCGGCGAATGAAGTGTTGACATAGCTTCAATGACGAAAATGGATGCTGGCATAGCTTCGGCAAATAAAGTGTTGACATAGCTTTAATGGCAATGTGGAGTGTTGACGTGGCTTCATGAATGTTGCCACGACTTCGGTGAATGAAGTGTTGACATAGCTTCAATGACGAAAATGGATGCTGGCATAGCTTCGGCAAATAAAATGTTGACATAGCTTCAATGGCAATGTGGAGTGTTGACATGGCTTCATGAATGTTGACATGGCTTCATGAATGTTGGCATGACTTTTATGCAAATGAAGTTTCGACTTGGCTTCATGAATGTTGTCACGGCTTCAGCGAATGAAGTGTTGACATAGCTTCAATGGCGAAAATGGATGCTGGCATAGCTTCAGTAAATAAAGTGTTGACATAGCTTCAATGGCAATGTGGAGTGTTGACGTGGCTTCATGAATGTTGCCACGACTTCAGTGAATGAAGTGTTGACATAGCTTCAATGAAGAAAATGGATGCTGGCATAACTTCGCCAAATAAAGTGTTGACATAGCTTCAATGGCAATGTGAAGTATTGACATGGCTTCATGAATGTTGACATGACTTCTATGCAAATGAAGTTTCGACGTGGCTTCATGAATGTTGTCACGGCTTCGGCGAATGAAGTGTTGACGTGGCTTCATGGCAAAGATGAATGTTGTCATGGATTCGACATGGATGAAGGGTTGACGTTGCTTCATGACAAAGTTGAATGTTGTCATGGCTTCAGCGAATGAAGTGTTGATGTAGCTTCAATGGTAAAGATGCAATGTTGGCATGGCCTCGGTATAAATGAAGTGTTGACGTGGCTTCATGGCAAAGATGAATGTTGTCATGGATTCAACATGGATGAAGGGTTGACATTGCTTCATGACAAAGTTGAATGTTGTCATGGCTTCAGCGAATGAAGTGTTGATATAGCTTCAATGGCAAAGATGCAATGTTGGCATAGCCTCGGTATAAATGAAGTGTTGACGTAGTTTCATGGCAAAGATGAATATTGTCACAGTTTCAACATGGATGAAGTGTAGATGTGGCCTCAATGCAAATAAAATGTCGAGGCAGCTTTATGACAAAAATGAATGCTGGCACAACTTCGTGGTAAAAACTCCTGATGCGGCTACGTTGAAAAGATTCTTGAGATGACTGTGTTAAAAAGACAAGTGTTGGTGCAGCTTAATTGCCAAGGAAAGCATGCTGCATAACAAAAACAAGCAACAATAAAGAGTTTATCAGAAGAAAATCTCATGGCACGTCTAAAAATAAAAATAAAAATAAAAATAAAAAAAAATCAAAGAGAGAGCTTCATTTCTAATATCTAGCCTGTGAAAAAAAAAAATCAATACGAATAAAGCAGGTCATAAAGAAAAAAAAAATGTAAACTAAAAAAAAAAAAAAAAAAAAAAAAGAAGAAGGAAGAAGGCATAATTTCTCTACACTTAGAGTATTATGCTACCCACCAGAGATGTTTGTACAACTCAATGCATACCCCGGTGGCTTTATATAGAAAACTTCTGAAAGACAAGACAAAAAAGGAAAAAAGAAAAGTAGGCAAGTCATTAAATGCTGCCGCCGAACAATTGGAGCTCAAAGTCGGATTTTGCAAAGCTCAAATGCACTCAAAGTCCAGGAAATCTGCACCGAATTTTGAAAATAAAAGATGGCATTTAATGCAGAGAAACAAAAAATGGAGGCTCACCACCTACCTTTTGACCCTCAAGTCTAAACGCAGTCACCCTCCTGACAGAGCAGCCAGCGTAGAGTGGACTAAAAAGTCTAAAATGATAACAAGTCCAACAATGCGGTTTGCCATTCCGGATTTCTAAAATTTCTGACAAGATTCCACAAAAAATCAACCCACAGAAATCTTCTAAGGACTTTGGTGTACAAAACCCAGAAAGATCTTCAGAAACGGAGCCACCACGCACCACCACGAGCGGCCACAAACTCCTAAACGTTCCGCGAAGTTTCTCGTTCAAATCTACACAAATCTGAGAAAATTTTCACAAAACGGGTGCCACCACTAGATCCATCGGCCCACGATCTACAGAACCCAAAAATTTCAAGCCCAAAAACAGCCGCATCCGCCTCCATGCGCTGCCACAGACTAGCGACGAACCGCAGCCTAATCCTTCAAATCTGGCCATGATTTGGGAAAACTGACTAGACCATGTTGTTCTACGGCCTCTGATCTGCAAAACCTGAAAATTTCAGGCCCAAACGTCAAGCCACGCGCCGCCACGCGCCTCCAGCAACATCGGCGTTCGCTGCCTTCAGTTCCACGCGCCGATAAGGCAAACAGAGCTCGCACGTGCCACACGCGTCCAAAGTAGTGACGTCATCCATGACGTCACCACCAACTACGGTCTGACCCTTTGACCCGGACCGACCCAGTTTGACCCGGATCCGAATCCCCTGAAAAAATAAATAAATAAATAAAAATGCTTTGACCAAGCAGACTTTTGACCTTGACCAGAAAATCAAAATTTTCAAAACGGACCTGTCCCACTCGATTTTTCGAGTACATTCCAATTTTGGGACCCGTTTCTTCATTCGAAGCTCAGAAATTGTGCAAACGTCCAATTTCCAAAAAAGTTTACTTTTGTGCAAATGTTGACCAAATGTCAAAATTTTTAAGATGGACCTATCTTGCACAATTTTTCGAGTACATTCCAATTTTGGAGTCCATTCCGTCATTTGAGACTCGAAAATTGCAAAAATGACTCAATTCCAAGTGTTCAAAACTTAGGTCCTCAAGAACAAAATTTGAGATTCATCCATTTAATTGGGATCCCCACAGGGTTATTCTCCAGATTTCATCAAGACTTGCCTTTCAAAGTACAAATGAACTCTCACAAGTGTGTCTTGAACTTACACTAGGTCATTAGTTCAATCTGCTATTCCCGTTCGGTGCCTACCAGTCTCCAACTTACCATTCCCGTTTGGTGCCTACCATTCCCACCTACCGTTCCCACCTACCGTTCTCACCAAAAATTCTCAACTACCATTCTTAACTACCTACCTACCATTCTTCATCTCTCTACTATAAATAGAAGGGCCGGGTTCATCAAAAACTCATCCGAAAAAAAAAAAAAAAAAATACACTGAATCATGAAATGAAGAGTTGCTTCTTTCAGATTTTCAAGTCCTCCTTTTGACAGCCATTTCTCACTATAACCTCATCATTCTCAACACCTAGCAACCGATTTTGCTTCATAATCGGTTTGAGATCAACCCTCCCATGGGTCGGTCGAAACCCTATTTACAACATCATTGCAGTTTTGAGATCCAAACAAACTTTGTTTCTCCATTTAACAACCACCTTTGTCCATAAAATTACTCGTAACAAGGCCTGCATCGCCCTCCCATGCTTCCGTGGACTTGGTTGGCCAGGAAATCCAAGTCCAGCGGACACACCTGTTCCTAACCTCAGGGCTCCTGTAGTCTCTTTCCAATTGCTTGGTCTTCCAGCAGAAGCAGTGGTTCAGAACAAACAGCAACTTGTCTGGTTTCCAAACTAGGTTCACAAGTTAGCTCCATCTTTCATTTTTTCTGTGCTTTTCCAACAAGTGGCAGTAGATGAAGATGGTAAAAAGTGTTGGGGTATCCTACAAATTGTTTTCCATACAACACTTAAAACAACCTCCAAGGCGCCAGCTCATCAGAATTCAGCCTTTGGTGCCGGTAAATGGTCATCAAAGCTTTATTCCATGTCCCCACTACTATGGGACCCAAAGGTAATCGTTGCTGGTACCTCAAAACTCATTTTCTGAAATTACTCCAACTTAAAATCAGCTTGAAGAATTTCAGAAAGTACTCTTCTGAAATTACTTCAACTTAACGTCCGTCAGCATGATCCCATTACACAGGCACATTCAATTATTTGCTGCCGGACCTCATTCAGCATACAGTCAGTCCCATATCCAAAGTTGTACTTCCCATAAACATCTACACCAGAAGGGTCCCAGTATACAGGGCCAGCACCATGGTGGTGTATGCTTTGCTCATTTGCTTTGCTCCATCTCCATCTTCTTCGTTGCCACTACCAGCATACCCAGAATACGTAAGCTTCTGAAATTACTTCAACTTAACTTGAGTGATACAATTACGCAGGCGCATTCAACCACATTCCCACCTGTCCTCGTTGTAATCCAAAGCGTGATCTTCTTAAATAACTTCACCAGAAGTTCTTAAGAACACGAGGCTAGCTCTATGACCCTGCATGCTGTATCCAGCCACCATTCCCTCATCTTCCCCATCTTCAACATCTTGTGATCGTCGCCAACGATCCAAAATACTCTTTTGAAACTACTTCAACTTAAACCTCTACTAAAAAGGCTCCATCACGCAAGTATGTTCAAATACTTGCAAACCCTATTTTAGTCTCATCAAAGCCTTTCATATGGGTGGGTCTACTCTTCAGAAATTATCTCATCCTTCTGAAAGCTCCACCACCTTCAATAGCTCCACCACCTTCAACAGTTCCGCTACCTTCAACTACTTCACTTAAAAGAGTCAAGTACCACAAATCCATTTTTTTCGAAACTCATTCCCACACCACACTCCGAGACTGTGTGCGTGAACGAGTCTCGAGGGGGCATTTGTAGAAAGGGAAAATTCCCGACCTATCACAAGCTGACACGTCACATTATCAAGTCCACAAAATATAGCCAATTACAGAGCACCATGTATTGCTGCTAGGTTTTCCTATCACTATTCAGAAGCCAATAGAAATTTGCCAAGTGTCATGCAAAAACCAATCAAGCAACCTCGCACGTGTAAGCGATGACTCAAGCAGCCTCGCACGTGTAAGCAATGACTCAAGCAACCTCGCACGTGTAAGCGATGACTTAAGTGGACCAATCAAGCTGTGACATGTGTCACCAATCAAGCTCCGCCACGTATCGCTCACCCACCCCAAAACTCCTATAAATAGAAGCCTTCCTGAGACATTTAGGGGGACCAGAATTCAGAAGTGAAAAAGCTCTGCGAAGATCAAGCCCCAAAGCCTTCAAGAACTTCAACAACTTCAACCCCAAAATCGAAGAACATTCGAAGCAGAATCATCCAGATCATCTGCCTAGATCCTAAAGTTCACGGGAATCAAGCCAAAAGTGTCCGAAAACATCAACAAATCACAAATCATTGAAGCTCAAAGGATTCAAGCCTCTAAAGCTCCGAATAACTTCCACCACAAACCTTTGACAACGAAGAACGCACAACGAACACGAAGAACGCGAAGAACAAAGAATTTCTAAACAATCTCATAGCCAGAGATTCATTGTAATTCTGTTTCAGTAGTCTTCGATCCATCCCTCAACCAAATTGAAGGGTATTTTGTGTTCAAGTCAAAACCAAGTTACCACAAATCTAATCAATAAGTTTTGTAAGGAGATCGAATCAGAGAATCACTCTTTTGTAATTTCAGAAAATTGTACCACACAATCATCAATACAAATTCGTATTTGTGAAAATATTTTACTTGTTTGATTTATTTCAAACTAGAAATTTAGTCACTTACACTCGTGATCAACGTTTACGCCCCGTTGACAGGGTTGTGCTGTCCCATTTTTGGGATTGGAACCTCCTTTCATCCCATTTCTTAAGGATGGCTCCTTTGGAACCTAAAGGTACACTCCCTTGCTAAGGAGCTTCCTTTTGGATCCTCAATAGTATGCTCCCTTGCTAAGGAGCTATCAAATGTGCACTGTCCCCTTTTGGGACCGTCCCTTGCTAAGGACTAGTTACAGCATGATTGTCCCTTGCTAAGAACTAAATACCACACTGAGTTTCTAATCACAACTTGCCATAGGTTTTCAAAATATATACAAGATACTCACATAAATAATCCAATCAAGATGCTCACAAAAATAATCCAATCATAATTCTCGAAAATATAAGGATATATCGCACATACAAATTTAAATAAACTTAGGTTGTCCCACAAGTTTTTCATAAAACAAATAATTAATGTGCACATCATGAAATTATTAAATATCCATTTATATGTATAGAATAACAATATATCTCTTATATATATAATAGTTTAATAACCAACAATGTTTGGGAAAACCCCCCCAAAATTAGTAAACACCACTTACCTCTTAGTTGCAAAATTAAAAGAAATCAACCTCCCTTGAATCACAACAATTTAGTAGAATTAGAACCTAGCAACACCAAAAATAGGTTCATCAATACACAAATTTTCTTACTTAAACAAAATCTGTTTTCACACTTAACGGTTTTATCCTAGACAATATTGATATATCCAAAATTCAACATTTAATCACTTAACTATCCAATTCACTTCCAACTTTGATCAGATTTTTGGACTTACAATTACCGCTGCATAATTGTATCTTTTGGCTCTACCTAATCAGATTTTGGCTTAAAATCATTGCTGCATAATCAGATTTTTGGGCTTAAAAAGTTACTGCATACTCAGTGGCTTAGAGATGATAAATTAGTATCACTAGATGCAAAGGTAGGTATCAAATAGCCTAAGGCAGCCCTTTTCCATTAATATAATCCATGCATGACTTTAATGCGGCAGAAAGATGGATATGTGATAACCTAATATATACATTAATCTATCCATCCAATTGCCTAGTATTCCCTTGATGCGCTGGACTAGGATTTAGCCAAAGAAAAGGGCGTGGTTGTAGGTCAAATTAACGGTGAGTACAATGAGAATATAAACTATTATATATAACCCACAAACCACCCTTGTTCTAATAAAATAATCCTAGCTTTAGATCCATAACGGCAGCCCCTATTTTTTTCTCTATTTGGTACGCCAATAACAGATGCTAAAAGTGGGAACAAAAGCTAGCCATGAGTATAAACTATCCTAAGTTTAGAGCAGCAAAGAATCATACCTGAAATCTCCACCCACAGCCACAGTGAAGAAAATCAACATTCAATATTCGGCTGAAGCAAAAGAAATCCCATCAGCAAAAACACGTGAGACCTAAGAGAAAAAAGGCTAGGGTTTTCAAGGCTCATATATTTACTTATGCCACCTCACTTTGGACTTCAGATCCCTTAGTATTTATCATATTTTTAATACCTTGGGACCAATACTAATTTATTCCATTTAATTACAGGCCTCCTTTAAAAATTTACGTATAATAATTTAATTGGTAACAAAATTTATGGGGTGTTACAGGTCACTACTTCAATATGTTGGATAGCCTATTGATGTAAGTTTCTTGCATGCCTTCTCTTTAGACATTATGACCTTTTTTGGTCTTTGCACAATTCATGCCTATAATCAGACATTATGATGATGGTTTCTATCAACCTAATTTGTAAGTCTTACAGCAATAGATATATATATATATATATATATTTGTAATCCTGTGTTGTGTGGCACCTTTAATAAGACCTATCATCACATTGCCCTAACCATAAACTAGGAGGATTCTTTTTTTATGTGCACCTAAGAATTACATCATCGTTAGTTATTTATATGCAAGAACCAAATTGCAGGGATGGCAGAGTTCATATGTCAAAGGAGATGAACCCAAAGTTGTCAAACAAAGCGAGTGAAACAAGCAGAGAAAATTGTGATAGCGGGTTGCTTCCATAAGACTTACAATCAGGATAAGGTATTCTTTGTTCCGTGTTCTCAATTGAACTTTTTTAAAAAAAAATTTAATATTGATAAAAGAATTTCAACTTGTGAATAGTTTGTAAATGCGTTATTACAAAAAGTGAAATTTATATGCTTAGATACAATGTATTAGATTCTCCAATTAAATTTAAACCCAAAGTTGTATTGAATTTATAAATTGTCATTGAAAAGGAAAACATTGTTTATATTTCATTAGTCAATGCAATCATGTATTTGAAGTTAATTAAAAAACTTAATGAATTGCATCTAAGAAACCATACTTAAAAGTTTTTTCCTATCACAATTTACAAAAACCAAACAGCTTGAGCATTATGCATGCACATTTTTTATGTATGCACATTTTTATTTGTATTGTACTTGATTTTCACCCAAATGGCCCTAGTAGGGTTGATCAATTCATTACCCATTAACCAATCACCTGCAATGTATTCTCTCTCCCTCTGTCTTTTTGCAACACATTAATTCATGAAATAGTCAAAAAGATTCCAATACTCAACTTAGTAGAACTATTAGACCGTGAATGTAATGTGGAACTTTTTCAATTTTATTTGGTTGAGGTGGGGGGCTGAAAGTGGATGATTAAGATTTAATAAGATGGATAAATTGAGCCCAATTGGTCCACCCCCCATAAATGGGTGACTAGAGTTTATAGTTTTCTATATAATTTTACATAGCAATAGGGTACTACAAGTAGCCCAGATCAATACATGAAGATGAAGATTTGTGGACAAGGAACAAAACAAGCAATATAGATGTTTTTTCAAGAACTTATATTGAACTAGCCAAAAGATGCCATCTTTCAAGCAAATTGACCCCTCCAAAGAGTCTAATTAAAGAAATTCCGGCCATAAAGTAATATCAATTTCTTGGCTTAGGCGTGCGGCCTACAATGACTCAGAAGATTCAATTTATATTAGCTAGTAATTGTAGAATCTTAGCCTTTCATCATCTTCCATAAAATATCTTAATCCTATCCATTCAATTTCATTAAAAATTATATGAGTCACCTGACTTTATAAAATGCTAAAGACATAATGATAAACAAGCTATAACATAGACAAATAAATGACTAATAGGCCTTCTTTGCTTTGGCTGAGATGCTCCTATACATCAATTTTTTTTTTGTACGTTTTAACTTGGTTGTTTACATGATATTATTAATATGCTGAAGTTGCTTTCTAATTGAACAATATAATTTCAATAAGCATGTTTCTCATACTAGATTAATATTAATTATTCAGTAGCATTAACACAGTTAGCTATTTGCACCATAAAATGATCCTAGTTTGAAATTATTTTCATAATTATTAATTATCAAAAAATTATTCTCATAATTATGAACTAATTATCAGTATTGATCACGTTGGATTAACTAGAGCATTATTTTCGATGTCATTAGTTCTTTCATTATCATGGAATTATTTTGTTTGAATGTTCCTTTTAATTGATTTTCTTGCATTTATTTTTTGCAGATTTGTTTAATGATGTTTTTGTCAACAAGGATGAGGCCGGAGTTCTTGCATAGGCAGCGGTATAAATACACGTGAGACTATTGTTGATGATCAAGAAATCTTAGATTTTCGGATTTTGTGTCATTAATATATAGACCTTGATGAATGACTTGAGCTTTCTAGTTTATTTAGAATCTTTTTTTTTTCTTTTTTTTCTTTTTTGAAAAGGTTTATTAAGAATCATTATGTACATTATATATATATATATATATATATTCTAGATTCAATTGAAATTTATGATGATGGTTGACACGAGTTTTTTTATGCTTAGTAATATCAACTTATGATTTCTTACAACTAAAATAATGCGATTTAGGTGAAATATGACTGGATGATAGTAATCATAATCCTATCTCATCCAGTGCTTCAAATAACTGGAAGTCACATAAACTTATAATGAATATGTTTAGAACAAAGTTTGCATTCAAACTTGGTTGTGGTATAAGACTACAACTTCTTCTAAAACAAATTAACTTAACTACATATTTTGAAAATTTAATCATTGGATTGCATGCGTTTTATATTTTTAAAACACAAGTCAAATTTCATATCAATTCAATATAATTTACTATTCAATCCATAAACTTATTTTTTATGCATAATTTTACATAACAAAAAACTTAAAATTTAAATATTTGATTGATAACATAACTATTATTTATAAAAATGTAGGGTATAACTTATAAGAATAAAATGTAATTTAATGGTGAATTTGTCAAAATTCACAACTAATAAAAAAAATACTAAGTGGAGTTGTAACCTTAAACTAATATCAAGTTTTTAGTCAAATTTTGTCCATATGTCTAATTCAATAAGAAAACAGTAATATTTATCCTTAGTCTTCCAACGTGATGCTATACGAACCCAGCTCAATTAACAACTAAGATAAGTCTTAGCAAATAAAGCATGAATTTGCACTTGAACAAACGCATCTTTAACGCGTTTTTGTGTTGAACAAGTCCACAATAAATGGGTTAGTAATGGTTATTTGGGAAGACAAGGGAAATAAGATTGGTCATAAAGTGCTGCTTAAATATCAAGATTGTTAGTGTGATCTGCTGTTATGGTGTGGAAACATCACCCAGTAGTAATAATTGTGGCTGTTTATTTGAGTTGGGGCTCTCTTCAGTCTTCACTTCAAAGTGAAGCTTTCCATGGTGGGTTTTTACTACAATATAGCCATAGCTAAATTAGTTTTGGTGAGTAGTTGTTGTTCAACTGTTATGATGCGTGGTCTTTGAATTTTGAAATCCATATATTAATTACTTCGAACTCGAGCTTTGTGTGCAATCACTATGTTAGAATTTGAGGCTTCTGTTTAACAATGATATACAGTGGCGTTATGTCAAAGTTAAGTTCAAAGGCCTTACCCATGATTGTTATTGGATATGACCACGTGTGGCTATTTTATACGTAAATATCATGCGTCAAGACCGAAAACTGGCGTAGCCAAGTCATTTGGATGTTACTAAACTTTCTAAAAGTGGCCCTGCTAGATCCACGGTTAGGTGGAGTTTGGATAGCGTTTTCAACGCTTGCGTTGAGCATTCGTGTCTGTCAGTGGATAGCGTTTTCAACGCTTGCATTGAGCGTTTGCGTCTATTAGTAGGTCTCGTGTACTATTCATAAGACTCACAAATCTCTTTTTCAGCAAAATTTTTATTAAAAATAGGTCTCACAGCACTATTCATACATTTAAAAATTATTTTGCTACAGTGTTTTCAATTTTCAGCAATAAATGATATCCAAACAGACCCTTAGTAACCTAATCGTCTACAACTATTTGCTAAAGAAGTCAAATTCTGGACTTTTAACCAGAAAGAAACAAAGGCCAGAAATTAGTCATGATGACCCTCTGATGTAGTAACAAAAATCACTTTTTAAGTGCCAATAAACACTGAGTCAGTCAGTCCTCCAATCCAATAAACAAAAACGATTTGTGTCAATTAGCTCAGTCAATCCTAGTCAGCTCATTCAAATACTGTAAATGAATTGGCATTTCTTCTAACAATATTTGTTCACGTCCAAGCAATCAAATGCTGTCTAGATTACACTGTTCAAGTTGATCATAAATTCGATATATATTATATGAAGCACACATGCATAAATACAAAGTGTGTATCTACATATTACATTATTGTTTGAGAAGAAAATATGGAATCCAAGCTCAGATTTTATACAAATTTGGGTAGCCTCAACAATAATGGGTAGCGATGAATGGAGTTATTTCTGATTACAGGGTTGATTCTCATGATGCTCTCCCGCCTCGTTGCTTCTTTTCTTCTAGTGTAGTCGCTTCATTTAGCATATCAGCAGCATCCTTCTGCATGTTCAGCTTGGACAGAGCAACTGACTGCATGTAGAAAGCTGTGGGCCAATCTGGATTGACACATTGTGCTTGCATTGCATCTCGAAGGGCAGGATCTGGTTGATCACATAACAGATAGCATAGACTGCGCCTTGCAAAAACAGTTGGAGAGACCATTATTCCAACGTTTATGAACTGCAAAAGAAACAAAGTATAAACATGACAACCAAGTTCAGTTAGCAGCTACTAGCCAAAAGGTGCATGTCAAAATTGAGTAAATTTATTTAGCACACAATCTCATTGTATAGACAAAGCCCAGGAGCTTTTTCCATCACCTTTTTGTTTTGTTTCTGTGTTTTTTTCTTTTTCTTTTTCTTTTTAGGGACTACAAAATTATACCTGGGAATAACATTCAATGGCAGCTTTAAAATCTTTGTCACGGAATGCTAGGTCCCCATGCTTCCTTGAGTCCAGCATCTCTCTCATTTGTTGGGTCCACTCTTGGAAAGATAACTGAATCAATCAAAATTCAAAGAAACTTATTAGCATCCAATTTAAGAAAAGGAATATGCAAGGCCCAATTTTACAAGCCAATAACCTCATTAGTTCCTTCATCATCTCTATAGCGCGCCATAACCAGCAGCTGATGGATAGCTGTGAGATCCATCCTTGAACAAGCCTCACCCATTGCTGAAAGAGGGCGTTGCGGTGTTGATGGAGCTTCCTCATGCTTTGAAATTCCAAGCATGATATAAGATGGAACCTGCAAATCAAGAATAATGGTTTATACGTTTTTAACAAAAAGCCATGCTCCATTGAATTTCTTAAACCACAACCTCTAGTTATTTTCTGAGCATAGTCCTTTGCCATTTTATAACACAGTGCAGCACCCAAAAAAGAAAAATAAAATAAAATAAAATGATGCACTTCAGGAGAATCCCCTTAAGTAGGTGGAGAGCAGCAAGGAAAAGGAAGGCTAAAGTCAAGAACTTTCAAAAAAATTGAAAGAAAAATGTTTTTGTGTGTTATGTGCATTGTGTTAGCCTTACAATGTATACTAATCTTTCCAAGAATACTATAATCTTAATAAACTAATTTCACAAACTCAACTTTTGAAAGAACAATGTATCTGATGCAGAAGTGTACATTCATGTTAACCCTTTGGAGTCTAAATATACCAAGACATTTGCTTAAATTGATGTTTATCATGAGATTTAATCATCTGAAAGAACTTCAATACAATCAAGCAAGTCAGCCACTACTGTTTGTGTCTGCATATATCTCCATCATTGTCATATATGGTACAAAAGTACCTTCTATTCATATCCGGTCACATTTAGAAATTTCAGGAATTTGTAGAATCATATAACAAGGTAGTGAACTTTTAAACTAAAGGGAGCATTTTACATTACAGCTCCAAAAATCAATGCCAAAAAGGATAATATTCATGAAGTCAAAAAGAAATAATAAAATAAATTGGCAAAGAATAATAGTTTAATCCGATAGGTTTGATATTGAATAATTCTTTAAGATCATAAATTAAAATTCCTTACATCAGGTTTGGTTTGCAGTTGAGCAAGTGTCGCAACAAGGTCATTTGTATTAGGTCGCTCCCTTGGTTCATACTGCAAACACTGAGAGGCCAGATTAACAACTAATGTTGCTTCTTCTGTAGAAAACTTTCCCTCCAAATGTGAATCCATTAAGAGAATGATGTTTTTCCCCCTAATCATGTCAAGAGCCTACATACATATTAGAGATCAAATTAGTTCTCAACCTTGTATCTTGTATTAATCAATCAACATCTAAAAAATGTCACCATTGTTTAACATTCAAGCATCTCAAAATGTAAGGTAAAAATTCAAACTCTCAAGACTAATTTCAAAGAAGCTATACTGTATCTTTTTTTTTTTTTGCTAAGTAATATCAACTTATGAATTTCTTACAAGAAAGACAATGCAACATGGGTGAAACGTGACTGGTGTGATAGTAGTCATAACCCCATCTCATCCCATGCTTCACCTATCTATCCAGAAATCACATAAACTAATGAATGTGTCTAAATCAATTAGAAAAATGGAAATATATTTCCTTGGTCTTCCAACCTGATGCTATATGAACTGAGCTCTATTAAGAACTGAGATAAGTCTTAAAACATAAAGCATGTAGTTGCATTACAACAAATGCATCTTTAAAGTGTTTTTATGTGGAACAATTCCACAATAAATGGGTCACTCATGATTATATAGGATGGCAAAGGGAGCAAGATTGGTCATGAGTTAAGTAGGTTACATAAGACAAAGTTCTGCTCAAATCCAAACTATAAGAGTATGTGAAGAATATTTCATTTCCTGCATATTGTAGTCCTTTATAGAAAACTTTGCATTTCAAGTTCTGACTGACACACTTCACTATATCATAGGCTCTATCTTATACAACTACCCAGGCAATAAAGAACATGCATATGATATTAAATATGCATACCACCTTTTACAGAAATAAGCGACTTACATGACTTGGGGGGATGTGTTTTCCACTTAGCAGATCCAGAAGAACAGTGCCAAAGCTGTAAATAACACTTTCAGGGGTGACCCTTCCTAAAACATAAAAATTATGGTAATGACAATAAGTCAAGCTTATACAAGAAGAATGTGCAATTCAAAATAAGAAAACGAATCTTGTAAGAGCAGCATCAAGATTAGGATCTCTACTTCTCTAAGTGCCAACTTAATAGCAGCCCAAGATTTGAGATGGCAATTAATTCTATCATTTACCAATTAATAAGAAAAGTGGAGAGCTTCACATGAATATTCCTGTCTAGCTCTGTGAATTTCAAGAATACCAAAAACTACTATCATTGATAAAATGGCATAGTGTCTAATATCTCTATGTGTGCATGGGTGTCACCAGTGGCGGAGCCAGAATTTCAACTCGGGGGCCAAGATTAAATGACACCTCGATAGTCATTATTATGATCATGTTTCTTCATAAGCTCAATTAACTACATGTGTGTGTATACGTACATATATATATATATATATATATATTTCATATCATTCAAATAAAGAAAACAAAAATAATCAAATTATAGTAAATAATAATAATAATAAAATAATCTAAATACATAATGTTGAAATTAAAATAAATTGAGAAAATAAATTAAATGTAGGAGTGTTAGGAATATAATAATATACCTATAAAGTTGTATTAATGTTTTAGTGCCTTGCATTCTTTTAAAAAAATTTGTAGAATTAAGCATATGTTTCTTTATTTGTTTAAGTAGTTAAAATTAAGATTTATAGAAAGAGTATGAAACTGTGATAAATTAGAAGAAAATATGAGTCATGTCAAGAATACAATAAAAATTCACAGCAATTTCACAACATTCCTCAAATTAGCACATCATCCCATACATGTGGGTCATTAAAAAAAAATTAAATCATATATTGTGGTTTACATCCTGAATGGAAAGAACACAAAGTAGATTTTTTTAATGCTCTACACACAAAAAGAAGGTGATTTCAAGTTTTTCATCATTGACCTTTTTTATGTCTAAAAAATACCAATCTGTAATTTGTAGTTTGTACTATATACTATGACCTTGTGAGAAGCAAAGAAATTCTATAATAGTGAATTTAACTATTTAAATGGCCCACTAGGAAAAGACAAAAACTAGTATGGTGATTGTTTTTTTCTCTTATAGTAGCATGCTTTCTGATATGTGTAGGGGGGCAATTTAGGCTTTCTAACATCAAAGTCTAGTATTATACTATTATATACAAATTCTGGGGCAGGTCAGGGGGGGCAGCTGCCCCCCCTTGGCTCCGCCTGTGTGTGTCACATATTGGTTTCCAGTTTCAAAAACGGTTATTTCCACACATGTGCAATAAAGATGAGCTAACAAAGTAATTAGGGGAAGCTGTGGACCAGTTTAGCAGCAGTGGCAAAAAACATGATTGTAGGTAAATCCTTTAACATGTGAATAGAAGAATACTAATAGCCAAACTTATACACGGAATGTAGAAGCAATTACCATTTCGTAAATACTCAGGAGGTGTGTAGGCTAGGTTCGTGCTATAACTTTTCCCATCCCTACTATTCTTCATCAAGCCAAAACATGAAAGACGAGGATCGCCATCCTACAAGTCCATTCAAATATAAGAGTCAACCTAGATGATAGGGAAGTTAAATGAGTAACTAGTATATGTATTAAAAGCTAAATAAAAACGAATTTGACAAAAGATTACCTCATCAAAGAGAACCCTGTAAGGGTTCAAATCATGGTATAACGGACAACCCTCAGAACTGCTGTAATCCAAGGCTTCAGCAATATGATGAGCTACTCTTAAACGCATGGCCCACTCAATGGTTTGATTTTCCCCTACCAAGAACAAACAAGAGACACAAATTTTAGACAAACCAAAATGCACCCACTCATTCTTGATTTGACAGTATACATGGTATAAATAGCAATTCAAATGAATCCCATATAAAAACTTCAAGAAAAGGTAACATCAAACAAAAATAATAAGCTAGACTTACACATACTCGTCATGAAAATGTTTGTACGGGTTAAGAAAGTGCTCTAGACAACTGTTAACATCATCAAGCCAAATGCAGTCTGATTCTTTCCATTCAATGAAATAAATCTACTGTATATATGCGCACTCATACACTAAAAAATGGAAATTAATTACCAGTAAAATTGGATTTCTAATCAAACATCATAAGAGACCAATGGTGGAGCCAGGGTAGAGGGAATGAGTGGGGGAAATTGCCCCCTCTCCCCCTCCCCCCTCCCCCCCCCCCCCCCCCCCGCGGGACCTCTATTGCTAAGTTTTGGTCTTTTCCTAGTGGGTCTCACTTAAACTGATCACTATTTTAAAATTTCCTTGCTTCTCACATTACTCAGTTTTCACAGTTCACAAATCACACAGCAAACTCAAGGGTTCAAAAATTGAAGTTGCAGGTCCCACATATAATTATTATTAAAATCTAATTTTTGCAGCATAGGGCCCAAAAAAAAAAAATATATATATATATATATATATTACTTCTTTGCATTAGCGCCTCCACTTATATTCTTCTCTATTTTTTCACAGTTTCAAACTCTTGCTATAAACTCAAATTTTAACTAGTTAAAAAAATAATTAAAGTTAGGTAGAGTTTTACATAATTGTATTTAAAGCATTCAAGGCAACGAGGCATGAATAAAACTTTATAGGTATATTACAATATTCTTTACGCACTTATATTGGTTTATTCTCAATTTCTTTCAAGGTCTCAAATCTCAAATTATATGTTTAAACTTTTGTGTAACTAGAGTAATATATTAATTTGATAGTTATGTAAACAATATCAAATATCAAATATCAATGCTAACTATCAAACTAAGTGTGATTCATGCCAAACATTCTTAAAAAACCATTATAGCAGCCAGGGCAAAAATCATATGAATTAAACATCAACCAAACCACTAGCTAATAATAATTCAATATGGGAATTAGACTATGTAGGCCTCTTTCCCTTTCTTCTTTATTTTCTTTTTCCTATTTTCTCACATACATCAATCCAATGTTGCTCTCTTTTTACAAGGTATCAAAGCTCTGTTCTATCTTTTCTAAAATGGTATCAGAGTCATGTGTCATCTTTCAAATAGACTGCTTTAACTACTTCCAGCCAAAACTATAAATCAATAATAAAAAATAAAAAACCAAGCTTGAAAACAGAACTTAGCCAAAAAAAAAAAACACACACACACATACAGTGAAACAAATGCTTGGCAAGAGTATCATTAGGCATGTACTCAGCAACCAGCAACCTCTCATCTCCATCACAGCAGTACCCAATCAAATTGGCTAGCCTTTGATGCCTCAACTTCCCAACTCCCCATGCCTCCTCCTACAACACCCACCAACAAAAAAAAACCAAAAAAAGATCAAATTTTTACACAAACCCAACTTTCCTTACCATCTAAAACTATCAAAAACCAAGGAACAAACGAAAAAGAAGCAAGCTTTTTACCGCAAACTGTTTTGGGTCAGGCCAAGCCAATTTGGTGAACTTTTTCACAGCGATCCATCTCCTATTGTGGAGGCGACCTTTGTAGACCAAATTGGGAGCTTTCTCACCACTCTCAGAGACAATGAAGTCTGAGCTGAAGTTGTTGGTGGCAGCTTTGAGGTCAGAGAAAGAGAACTCAGAGAAAGAAGGAACTTCTCCGATTGGTACAGAGTCAATAGATATAATAGAAGGTGGTTGAGTCTGGATATTGAGCTGATTGGTTTGGTGGTTCTGTTCTTTTTCTGGGTGAGTCTCTGATAGAAACGAGGACTCACAGCAACCCATCACTTTGGTTTTGCTTTTTTTTTGGTTTTGGGTTTTTGGTTTTTGTGCAGCAAAAGCAAAAGCAATAGCTTGGCGTTAGAGAAGTGAAGGAAGAGGAAGAACCATGGGGTGCGGTGGGGTGGCGTGGCGTGTGTTTAGACTTTGAAAAAAGAGAGATGGGTTGGTTTTTGTACTGTTTTACTCTAGTTTTAGTTCGGGTCTGTTTGGTTTTTCTTTTCTCAAATCAAGTCACACGCTGTAAAATTTGGTGATGGGTTCTCTGTTTTTTTCCTGTTTATTTTTCACTCTTTTCTCTGTTGTTTTTCCACTGAGAGTGGTATATACAGTGTTTTTTTTAATGATCAAGCTCAGATCTTTTATTCAATAACAAAAAACAGTAATAGTTAAACTGTCTAGAATTGACATCTCTTATTTAACAACTATAAACAATAGCGGTTAAACTACATAGAATTTACTATATATATATACTATTTTGATAATGGAGTCTTTGTAAATATGTTACCAAGTTTGATATGTTTTAGGTGGCTAAATATAGTATGTGTGTTGAGCTCTTTAGCCAATCAAGTTCCGCCATGACACCATAATTAAGGACATAAAAGAGTATTTTATAAATGGAAAAAATGGATGATGCTTATCTGCAATCTGCGTGTGGTCTAGTTTAAAGTTCAAACTTACTTACCATAGCCTTGGCCTTGTTTGAAATATGTAGCAGTGCTCTTACAATAAAAGGTTTTAGTTTTATTAGTACCCAATTAAGTTCTGCCATGTCACTATAATTAAGGACATGAAAGAGTATTTTAAGAATGTAAAAAATGGATTATGCTATCAGCAATCTGCGTATGGTGCATTAAATAAACGTACCATAAGTTTGACCTTTGTGGATTTAATTTGATTAATACCTCTCTCACTTTCATTGTGATACTGCAAATTTTAAAAAAATATTTTCAAAGGTTGGCAGAAGAAAAATATTCTAATTTGGAGGTGATGTTCATTTCTTTGTCAAGAAAATTAATATACTAGTTTTTATAACCCCTTTGAGCCTCTTATCCTTGCCAAGATTTGGATATGTTCTCGTATTTGGCATCACATTGAGAAAACTAGTGCATGTTTGTACAAGTAATGATTACTATTCATGTCTTTATTGGTATGCTTGACCCAAAAATGGCCTTACAATCTTACCTTAAAAAAAAAAAATAAATAAGTCAGGCTAAAAAGTGCTATTAACGTATTAATTAACAATCCATTTTAAGAAAATTTTGACATAACTTTTATGAAAAATATAAAAAAAATTGTCAAAATATTAATTTTTTTTTTTTCAATAAAAACTTTATTTAAATATATTATTAACTAACACTCAAAAAATTTTCGTTAACATTTTCCAAAAAAGAAAAACAAATAGAAACAAAGTGACCTATAATTTGAACATTTCTACGTACAAAAAGGCAAATAATTTTGAATACATTATATGGCGTCCTCCACTAGTTTTGTTTCTCTTATTAATTAGTACTTTTCTTTATCATTGGATACCCAAACGTGTCATTAGATGGTAGGATTTGTTTTTTTTATGAGTATCTTGAGGCTGTTATAAATGAAGACTGACTTAAGGCATATATTCTCAACCAATTGGAGCTTTTTGTCACATTTCATGATGTGCCACTTCTCAACAAAAGGCAATATCCATGCTGAGGACCACTGCATGTTTAGTGTGAGTTTATGTATTGGCGGCTAAACAACTCTTGTTTCGGCACATTGACACATTCCACACTTTCTTGAGCATTTAAATAAATGCAGAATATTGCATCCTATAGAGCACCATCATAATTTTCGTTTTTCATGTTCGTTTTGAAATAGTTTTTTTAGTTTTTTTTTTGTTTGAAATTTTTAAAAAAAAAATGTACTAAAATATACTTATACAATTGTACATTAAAAGTGTAAAAACTTTTAAAAAAAATAAGATTTTAATAAATTATACATAAAAGTTAAAAATTAAAAACTAATGCTAAAATTTAATGCCAAACTCACCTTGAATTCCAATAGCAACTCCAAAAATGCAACTATGCAAGCTTCAATCCCATTGTAACACAAAACTATGCAAAAGCAAATTAAATTTAGCAATTAAAATGTTAATAGTAGAAAGAACTTATGATTTCTTTTATTTAATTGTAATTAATGTTACATTTAAGCTTTTACTTGACTATTGACTATTGTAGTAGTAGTAGTAATATTCGTCATTTAAATAGGACACACGGCATATTAGTTGGCTATGGACTATTTGTGCAGTACAAGAGTCGTGTGGAGAACGAATATATGCCGACTTTGCTTTTGAAGATTAGCATGAACGAACGAACGTGTATATTTCGGTGGGGTTTGATGTCGCCTTTTTTTCTTTTTAGAATTTTTGATACGTTAATCATATCTATAATAGTTCTTTGCCAAAAGGAAATAATTTATTTTATATATATATATATATATACACACTATAATACGGTATTTTATCAAACATTCTCACACGATATGCAATGCATTTCAATAATTTTTTCTTATAAAAAATTGTAAATTTTTAGTGTTTTATTTTATAGACAATAAGAATGATGAAGTGATTTGAAAGTTACATAATAAAATTACTAATATAGAAAGGCATGTAAGCATGTTACATGTCAACTAGAATACAAATTGGAAAAAAATAAATACAAATATCGTTTTGACAAAATAATATTGCAAATGTCCTTCAATTTTTTTTTTTTTTTTTCTTTTTACATTCCTGATTGTGTGTGTGTTTTTTTTTTCTTTTGTTGGACTTTGTTTCAACTTTGCACTAAATTTGAACAAGAATAACATATTTTAAATCAATTTATTCTCATATAAATCTATAAACAAAATGACAGCAAAATTTCGTTATACTTAAATAATTAATGTATAACTTAAAAAAAATTAATATAATAATAAATATATTTATCCTATCAGTAATCTTTTTAATTACATAGTATAAATACTACAATGTTAGTTTCAATGTTGGTTCCAATAAATGTCACTAAAAGAAGGTAAGAAATCTAAATAGTTAAGACTAATTTGAGTGAATTTACAAATATTTAATTTTTGATAACTTTTGAACAATTTTTTTCAAAATAACTAAATATGAGGAAGAATGTCACATTCTAAATTTATTATTATTATTTCAAATACAAATAATTTCTTATATAAAGTTCATAAAAATAATCATATAAATCATGGTTTTAAAAATGGTGTAGCTCTTAGTTGTTATAGATCGAATTATGATCCAGTTCCCAGTTGAATTGGCTGTCCAGATTTTAAAACCATGATGTAAATTCCTATAATATAAATAATTAATTCACAACTATAAATAATTAATATAATATATTTACATTTACTTCATTGGATAATTCAATGAATTAATACTTTGATATATAAATGTAAATTTTATTGACGTAAAAGCTTAAATATATCTATATATATATATATATATATATAACTTTATTGAGGCAAAAGTCTAAATAATAATTAAAAAATCACAAAGAATGCAATATATTGCAGAACATATTGTCCTTCTTGAGGTTTTTGCTTCTTTATATATAGATTTTAGCCAACTCCCTAAGCTCATATCAAGTAATGATTACATCAGCTAGATAAGGATTATCACTCTAATAGCAAACTAGTATAGAGTTATATTAACAAATGCTCTTATGACAAATTTTTAATAAACAATTTTAGGAAAATTTTAACACAATTTTTATAGAAAATATAAAGAATCGTAAAAAATTAAATATTTTTTATTTTCCTATAAAAAAATTTTCTAAAAATATTTCCTAAACTAATGCTCTTTTCACCTCGTATAAAGTAAGCTAGTATCTTCCATTCTTCCCTCATGAATAGTTTGGGGGATATTCCTACACTGCTTCTTCAGGATATCATTAGCACAAAGGGAGAGAAGAGGAGAGTAAAATGAAAAAGTTCCCTAAATATACTAAAATTTAGTACATTCCGATCACTTTCTCCCTCAATCTAACCATAAGGTTAATCTTCAAGCAGTTGCATTATTCCCACCCCGAAAGGAAATTCATTTGGCTAATAGCAATACCGCTCTTTATTGAAGGTGCTTGCAGTTTACTCGGTTTCAGGATTCATCTATACAATAAATTGATGTAAAAGAAAGTTTTAAACTAAAAGAAATAAAGAAAGAAATAATTTATCAAACTATTGCATGGGCTTATCTATGACTTGCGTCACTCTGAACAACCCAATAGCCTATTCTTAACTCAAAACTCATGCAAAACTGGAGGGAGGCCCCCTTTCTGAGACAATTTGGCCTGATGGTACGTCCCATGTAGCCCTTCATTGAAAAAACTCATGCCCCAACTATCTTTTCCATGAAAAAAGCTGGGTACAGTTTGGGAAATTGTCTCATAGGATGTTTAAAAATGAGAGTCCCACTCACACTGCTTGTTGCTTACTGTACATAATGCAGTGCATATAGCTCATCACGAAATCCAATGAGCAAAGACATCATTAAGCATCGCAATCACTTGGCCCAACTACAGCTTTAGGATACTTTTGTTGTCAACAGCAGTGACTTAAGACAGTCTTTAATCAGGCACAAAGACACCTTGTATCTAGCCCATGTTCTTTCCATGTCAAGTATCACTCACTTGTATTGGGATTATGATGAAACAGTTGGACCTGGATGACCTCTCTCATCAATGGCAATGTAATCCTCCCAAATCCAGGCAAAAGTATGGATTGCCATACAGTTCAGGTCCACCATCATATGACTCATAACCAGGTCTGCTCTTGATAACGTGAACAACCAACCAAAGTAGTCCATCATGGGCCACAACATTTGGATTCCTTAAGACTCCACATGATAAAACCCTCAACAAACCTGAGCTTCATAAAATATTTTGAAAGGGCTGATAGCTGCAGATAATAAACCAAATTACCAATGCAAAAGCTTCGACACTTTTATTAACTACTCAGCTCTATGAAACTCTTTCATGCTTTTGGAGACTTTCTTATTCACCAAGGGGCAGAAGTTCCTGGTAAGCTTTCATGGATTCATCCATGAATTTCTCCATGGCCTCAAAAATGCGCTGCAGACTTGCCTGTATACTACGATTGCTAGTGTCACTAGGATATACAATCTGTTCATCTGAGTGAATGTTACCATCCTGAGTGAACAGAACCATTTTCTTGTCTAATGCCTGCATCTCTTTCTGTATTTTCTGGTCCTCTCTATCCAAATTCTTAACCATCCTCTCCAGATCCTTGTTCACCATCATTCTCTGGCGCATTTCATTTTTATCATGTTCCCAGATCTGTAACACACTGTAGGTAAAAACACGCATACAGTCAACCACTTCCTTCTCAGATATTCTATCCATAGCTTGTGACCACCGATTACAGACTACAAACACAGGTGGTGCACCAATCCTACTAGGTGAGAAGGGAGCTGGTCCATCCTCTGTTTCTTCAGGTTCATCATAAAGGCATTTCAGAAGCCAATTATTCAAGGCTCTCACATAGCCCTTCTGGGCATTTACCCAACTAGAGAATGTGTCTGTCCATCTAATAAGCTCATGCTCAAGCTCCAAAGTAGCTTTAATATGAGAATCACTAAGCTTCTTGCCAGGTCCAATTGAACCTAAACCTTTGGCTTCTCTGATTGCTTGGCATTGACTACGATGGCATTCTAACATAGATTTCCACATTCCTGTCAACCTGAAGGATAATTAACTCACATTAAACACCATCAAGACAATACAAAACAGAAAGCCTAACCGGTAACCGCAAATTACATACAAAACAGCATATGCACAAGGCTGTCAGTCACAAAGAAATAAAAATTCCAAACTAGCAACCATCAAGAAAATAAAATGCATTAAGTTTATATAAATACATAAATATAATAAAAGACAACAAAAGGATTAGTGTCAATTTCAGGGGGGCAGGGGGGAGGAGGGAGAAAGCTCTCATTTTTAGACGTCCTTAACCAATACGTAATTGAACACACTATAGGCAACATATATTTTCTTCTCACATTTACTAGTGTATGTTATAAACACTTTGTTTGGCATTTGGCCTCTTCAATGCCATTTGGAGCAAGCAAAATCTCACCAAATAACATTATCCAAACTCTCCGTTCTTTTTTTTTTTTTTTGATAGGTAATAAGAGTATTATTAAACAAACTGTAAAACTGAAGAAAGCAAATACAAGGTGTTCATACTCTCCATTCATATTTTGAATTATAATATCCTAGGAAGCTCATCCTAAGAGATCAGAAATTATTTGTAATCAAGATCATTCTATAGGTGTATGTTCAATCATAACAAGCTTAACTACTGGCCACCTATCTTGGCCTTAGGAAATTAATAAAATGAAGATTCAACAATTATGAACAAAGAATAATAGTTAACAAATTCTTGCACACGTTCAGTATCTATTCATTTGAATTAAATTTACTTACCTTTGCGAATATCTCTCTCCTCAAACGCATTATAGTATACAAAACATTGGAGTATAACATTATAATTAGCACTTAAAGGTAGTGTTACTGTAACTAAAAAATAACATTCAAAAAAGAAAGAACGGCACCCTTTTATCTTAGCATCAATTTTGGAACTTAAAGCACACACTTCTACATGTTTTAAAAAAGACCTTGAGCTTGGAGTAGGACACATTAACCATTTGGTCCCATCTTTCCACTTTATTTTTCTGCAAGTAAATAATCCATTGAACCCAAGGGGGGCCACTCTTCTACTTTAGATCCACTTCTGTGAGCAAATATCTATTCCAGTGAACAAATATGATGCCACAAGAAAAATTAACATATGTACTAATAATATATGAAATGTAAGAGGATTCTGAAAAGGACATTACACTTAACTACACACGCACACACACAGAAAACGTGAGACAAACTCCCAGACACAGTGCAATGTATAAAACAATATTAAGGCCTCAAATCGCTTAACCTAACACAATACCCTACTACCATATGGCAAACACACCTCATTGCCATGGAAGTAGCATTTCTAATCACCCTGCAAAGCGAAGAGTGAACTACTGCACATTTTGCCACTGCCATCAGCAACTGTGTCAAGCTCTCACCAGAAGACCAACCACAATACTATTATCATTTACAACTAACCAAAACCCTAGCAAACAATTAGCCACACCCCAAATCCCATTCAAACATTGCAACAGCATCATCATCATCCAATTAACTCTCCCAAATTTAACCATACTCTTTCAAATTTTAGAAATCCTAGCCCAAATTCAACCTTATCTGAGATGCCTACAATTTGTACCCCACAACACTCACTGCATCTTCTCCTCTGCTGTGTTCAGAACTTATGCATCATTCTTCCTTTATTGTTCTTTGATTATCTTGGCAACAGCAGTTGGTATTTATCATGTTTTATCTTGAACTGTGGGACATGATGTGGTAGAGATTGTTTTAAAAAAATAATGATAATAAAAAAATGGTAATGACCAAGCAAGCCATGAAGATGGCTATAAAATCGAAAAGACTTGATATGTCTTAAAAAACCCCCAGGACAACAACAGGTATAGTCTCACGACTCTTTGCAGGATGCTACCACAACAGTCTCTTCAAATTACTTCACACTGAACAAGCTTCACAGAACAATTGACCCAAGGATCCAGAGGAACATCAAATTCATAACCAGCAAACTTTAGCCTTATACCAATATGCATGCCCAACCCACCACTGAAATTTTCAACTCTGAAATCAACTAAAGGAAATCCCCTAAACCTAAAGTCTAATAACATGACAAACGTGGTTATCAATCAAATGTATTATGAGATACATATCTAGTCATACCCACATCGTGCAAACATAGAGCAATGGTGAGAGCAAGTTGGCACATGTGTTCACTTAACCACGCACTAATACTATATTGCAACAACTAGGCACTAGTAAATGCTGCACCTCACAGTCTACAATTCATCTATTTCTCTTCACCCTTTCTATGCTTAAGCACAAAACCAGTTTTTACCCTTGCTTTAAGAAACACAGGTACATGTAATAACTGGGTTTTAAAAAATCCCAAATTCCCCAAGTCATCCCTATTTAAGTGATAGTAAATATGCCACCCATCACAATAATAATCATGTATGAAAACATTGAAAAGACAGGCGTCCAGAAAAGCAGTTAATCATGTCAAATAATATGCCGCAGTTTTAATTTGATCCTAAATTTCTTGGAGACACCATCAAGAGTGACAGAAGGGAATAACAAAACTAAGACTAATAAAAGGCTGCTAAAGGAAATTAAAAGATTTGGAGATTCACATACCCTTTAATTAATTCATTCAGTTGGGGCCACAGCTCTTCATCTCTAATTGTACTTATCTTCACAGATATCCCATCAACAACCTTAATAGCCATTCTTATTTTTGTGGAAAGACTCCTTATTAAAGTACGAGTAGTATCAACTTTTGTAGCCTCAGCACCCCTTTGATCTAAGCGCTTCAGCTTACTTAGCTTCCTGTCATGCACTACCCGCATCTTTTCCTCAGCCTACAAACAACACCATGTTAACAATTCAGTGCAGAACATAAAAGACAAAAATTAGGACAAGTCAAAGAACATAACCAATGCCCCAGAGTGTCGATCAAAACCACCAAAAGGGCGTCACATTCTTCTCCCTTTTTTATAAATGGTATGTTATACACGCATTTAGTGAGCAACCTCAACCTCAACATCCACCTCCACCTCCACCCTATTCTTTGTGGTCAGAGGAAGTGTGATTTGTGCTAGAGCGGACTAATTTATTTTGTAGTATTATCCAAGAAACAAACTGGCGCATAACAAAACAAAAGTATTTTTAAAAAAGCATATACTGATTCGAACTTCTGAACAGAAATAAAGACGGGACCGCATACCTTAACTTCATTATAGAGCTTCTTCTCCCAAAGATACAGCTTTTGTAAGGTAGACGAAAGGTTTCTAGATCCAAACGTCACCACATCTTCATCCGCATCAACCTGAGCCAGACCAGCAGAGGCCGACGGCTCGGCTCCCCCCTTAGAAGTAGAAGGGTGTGAGGATACTACCGAGGCCGAAGGAGTAACCACATGCAAAATCTTTGAAGAAACTGTTCCAACACACACACTCAAAACTCAAATTCATACATAAAGATAGCGTTTTTTGTTCATGATCTACAAAATCTTTCACAGATCAAGCAGCCTAAATAACACAAAAGTCACTACCTTGATAAACAACATGACTAAACACAAAACAAAAAAAAAAAAAGTAAAGTTGGTACCTGGGTGTCTACGGTTATAAGGGAGCTTTCCCACTTCAAGCAATCTGGCAACCTCATTCCCAAACTCCGAAGCTCTCTCAAACAAGACCTCAATTTCTCTAGCCACCTGAAACACATTCAAACCCTTGTACCTAGACCTACCTTCCTCATCCTCATTCCCCACCACTTTCTTCTCAACCACATGCACTTCATACTCCGCCCCATCATTCTCCACACCACCAGAACTTGGCCTCGGCCTCGCCTCGTACAACGAAGTCGAAGCCTCGTGATCATGAACCCCACCAACCACATCATCATCATCCTCCACCATCACAGCCTTAGAATGATTCCCTCTACCCCCTTTATCACCACCACCCCCTACAAACTTCTGATCCCCATGAACTTCCTTCACCACCTCCCTGTGGTAATAGTTATCCTCTTCCAGCTCCGGTATCCCCTCCTCCTCCCTCACCTTCGAGTCCCGGCTCGGCGTGTACGCCACCGCCGGCGACGAAGCCGAGTAGAACTTGTCGTAACTCTCGAATGGGTTCAAGAATTCCCACGCCGACGCCCGAGGCGGCGAGGGAGGAGGCGGTGGCGGCTTCGAATCCGACGTAGAACCCACCGCCGCGCCGCCGTAATTCGGCGAATTCGCGTAATACCCATTTGAATTGTTGAAATTAGGATTTGGATTCGAATTCGGATACCCATATCCGTAATTTGAATAAGGACTAGCACTAGGATTGCCATAACTATTTCCATAATATGGATAAGCATACCCAGAATTTGACGATTCACCCATATAAACAGTCTCTGGATTCGGCGGTCTCTGCTCGTACACCACCGAAGGCGGCGTAACTTTATTCTTCATATAATACAACCCATCACCGCCACCACCACCACCGCCATACCCATAATCCGGGTCCTGACCCGGATCCCGATAATCTATATGGTGTAATTTCGGGGTTGAGTCACCCGAGGGAAGATCAATATGGTGCGCCCCGCCGGAATCGTCGTCGTCTTCATCAGAATCCGAGTAGAAATCGAGATGACCCGAATGAGAATCGTGGTTCAGAGCATGGGCGTGAGCTTGAGCTTGAGCTTGAGCCTGATGGTGAGCATGCTTCGGGTCCGGGTCGGGTTTTCTGGGAGAACCGGGTATTGGAGACGAGGAAGAGAGATGAGACGGATCTTGCTGGTGAATGAAGTTGTGAAGAGAGTGGCCGACGGATTTGAGCGAGTGAATATAAGCGATGTGGGACTGAGCCAAAGCGTAGCGATAGTGAATTGCTTGGTCGAGAAAGGTGAGCCTTTCACGACACAGACTCACCGCTGGGAGATCATCCACCTTTGAATTCGCGCAACCCATATATTATTTCCAAGTAAAAACAAAAACCCAGAATTTATTTTTTTCGAGTTCGGTGTCTGAGAAAGAAAAGTTTTTTTTAGAGAGAGAAAACCATGGCTAAGGTGAAAGAGATCACTAAGGTAAAGTGAAGAAGAAGAAGATGATAAGGGAGAGAAAGGAAAGGAAAGAGAGTACAGAGAAGGGAAAGGGAAAGGGAAGGACAGAGAGGGAATCTTTGCCAGCGCGGAGTTTAGCGTCGGTTTGTAGCTGAGAGAGAGAGAGAGAGAGTGTAAGAGAGTGAGTGAACAGTGTGTGTGTTTTGCGTCGGTGCAATTCTTCTAATTTTCTAGAGTTTTGGGGGTCTACCTTTTAAACTAAAACGTTAAAAATAAAAAATAAAAAATAAAAAAAATTCCAATTTTTTATTTTATTTTATTGATATTTTAAAATAATTATTGAAGTGTAACTTGTGGTTCATGCTAGGGCAAGGTTTGGGTCACAACCTTTGAAACCATTGAGGCGTGAAAACGGATATTGATTCAAAAATTTTACCAATTAAATTAATCGAGTCTAAAATCCATCATATATATGTATTTTAGATGGTTTGCAGACTGAAATATAGTAGTACTAAACTTGATATTAATATTTTTTTTAAGAGTAGTGTTTTTGCTTAAAAAAAATTCAACTTATGGATGTGGTCCATTGTAATTTGTAGAATATAATTTTTGTGTGAGTTTATCATTCATGTCATTTTTATTGTTGACCTCGATCACAACATATCAACTCAATATTTATAAAAAAAATGAATTTCTCTTATGAGAAGATATTTTTTTGTATTAAAAGACTTTATTATTAGTATTTTAACTGGATGAAGGAACTTCATGGTGAGGGTTTGGTCAATCAACATTAGATTACGTGAGAGAATAGTATTATAATTTGAAGAGATAGACTAGGAGAAAGAGAGAGGGGGGTTGGACTTAGACTAGGGCAAGAAAGTAAGGGAAAAAGAAACACGGGGGTGTTTGGTTTGACGGAAAGTTTGACGCTGTTGCCGCCTTTGGCTGTGGTCTTCCATTTGGTTTTCATTTTCTCAGTCAAAATCAATTTTTGTGGCATTACAGATTTGCCCTTATTTGATTTTCTGGGGTTTTTTTTTTTTTTCCTTATTTTGGAATATCATTAATTCATTATTATTGTTCGTTACCAGGAAATTTTGTAACTGACCAACTTTATGGGTCTTTGTTTTGGTATCCGTGTATGAGAATTTCTTGCATTTACACCTATTATTTTCTTTTCTTTTCTTTTCTTTTCATACTGTTTTTCTTGGAAATAATGTGATGGTTCAAAAAAAGCTTTTTGGGTTTTTCCTGGTATGAAATTTGAAACTTCCATGGCATGATTAAAAATTGTGGCTCTTCCAATTCAATTTGGAAATGGATTTGGTTTTGGTGGATTTGGATTGGATTGGATTGGATTGGATGGAACTGGTACATTTTGTTGTTAGTGCCCAATAGTTTAAGAGCGAGTTACACAATTTTTGATCTGAATTGATGGACCACATAAGCAAAAAAAGAAAAGAAAAAGAGAAATGGAGACAGGTCAATTAAAGCATATTCATAAATTTGTGAATGATATAAAAAGAAATTTATCATTTAAAAATAGTCATGTTATTATTGGAGAAGCCATTGGACACAAGAGCTACCTAACACACCATATGACATCCAACTAATCAATGTGTACTAAGTACTAATTAAGGGGAAATTACTGTGTACTCCTGGAGTATCATAAATACGTACTCTCCTCTCTCACATAAATAGTGAGTCTCACTAATTAAATTCATGATAGGACCCACTATTCATATAAAAGGGGAGAAACACATATTTATGATACTATGAAAATACTTAATAATTTTCCCTAACCAAGTAGGAATTTCTTACCTAGAAAACATTTTGCTATTAATACCAATAAATGGTTTTAGCTTTCAATTCCACGAATTTTTTTTTGGTAATGGTGGTTTTATCATCATGTTAATTTTGTCAATTATTTCCCATATAATAAACTATACAACTTCCTGCCCCATGCTCGTGGTCAAACAGTGTTCAAAATTTGCTTTTGTTTGGATGGGGTACAAATGAAAGCTGCGTGTCCAATTCTTCTCAATTTTATAGTGGTCAAAATTATTATGGTTTTTTTTAATTAAAAAAAAAAACTAGGTATTTGTTGAACAAACCACTACCAGTCAATGCAATAATGTGTGAAACTATCAAGGGTAGATTTTAGATTCTTTTATTGTCATCGGTCCATTTTGGAGGAGTTTTTTCGATGGATTTATTCCATTGGTTTCTCAAAAATACAAACCAATGAAGGGAGAAGCTAAGTAAAACTCCTTTCTAAAGATTTGAATCCGATCCTTACCTCCCACACTCACAAGCACTTATATTTGTGGAGTAACCATCGCACAAAGGGTGTGCGGTAATCATAATGAAAATTTCTAAATAACTTTATTTCAGTATTTTTATTTATTCCTATAAACGAAATATTGTCAATTTATTTTCTTCAAAATTTAAATTTATGTCATTTAAAAATAAAAATGTTTAAACAAATGTTATTTTTTATTGTATATGATATACATTAGTGCAAATGAGTATTAATTGCCTAATCCTTTGTCAATTTCTCCTCTCTCTTTTTTGGCAATTTTGGAGCCACCTTTTTTTTTTTTTTTTTTTTTTTTCAGGAATTCATTAAAATATCAAATCGGTTGGGGAATATTACACATATTATTTTATGAACTTCCAACTTGAAATCAAATCCTATATAAAAAGAAGCAAAAGGCAAAGAAAGATAAATAAAGAATTAGCATCTGACAGACTGCAAACACCTAAGGTAAGAAAAGGTAGATAAAGGTAAAAAGAAGTCAGGGACCATATAACAAGAATTCCAGTACATTGCTTGAGCCAAAAAAAGAATTCCACTTCATTGATGGGCCTTGGATTCATTATACTTGTACCAATTTGTCATGGCAGTAAGAATATAACTTTATTGCCTGGGCTACCAATAAGAATAAGCTGCATTGTTGCATAATGCAATTTGCTTATTGCTTAATGACAAACCCTTAAAAAATAAATTGGAAAAATTTTAGTGAAAGATAATTATGTGTAATTTCACAAAATTGAGACTCTATAAAGGAAAATACTAAACATACTACTCATTTGATTATAAAATATTTACAAAATGATTTTGGATATATCAACATGATAAAAAACAGTTTTATGTTTAAAAATGAACACATTAATTTGTAATGTTATGTAGTAAAATCTAGAGTACCCTTAACTTACATGAAGGAAAAAATGCATGAACAAACTAATTGTCCGCCTTAGTCACGCAGTGAGTCCTTGCTATTGATAGTAAGCAAAACTAATTCAAAGAGAATATGATTATTTTGCTATTGTTGCTATTTCAATAATTGTTCAAAACTATTTTTGAGATTGAAATCTGAAATTCTTTTCTAGGGTGCTTCATAAAACAAAATTTTTTCCCATTTTTAGGTTAAAATAAATTGGATTTTAATTTAAATAAAGTTTAGCTACAAAATTTACTCAATATCTTTTTATTGGAGATGAATTTTGACAAATCCACTATTGGATTATATTTTCTTCTTATATCCTTCGTGCTTGCAAAATTTCTAGAAAATTAAAGATCAATAGGTATATGTCATCAATAAGTTGTTTATATTGCAAATTATTGTAGTTTAAAATTATGCATAAAATATAATCTTATAAATCATATAGTAAATAATATCTGATTAATATAAAATTTGACATATGTATTAAGAGCGTAAAGAACATGCAATCCAACGGTTAAATTTTTTAAATAAGTAGTAATATTAATGATATTAAGTAAGATTGTAGCCCAACTAATGTTATAGCTAAATTTTGTTCTTTTAATTTTTAGACCTATCCAAAAACACTCTTGATAAGAAATATCTCTACATTGCCTTAGATTCTTTTTCTTTCTCTCGTTTTTTTTTTTTCTTTTTTAATGGAGTAGTTCTCAAAATGATTTTCTTTATATTAAAAAGAAAAAGGAGCCTTGTTAATTGAAATTGTAATTACTATTTGCTTTTAGATATATTCGACATGTAGTTGAATGGAACTTAGTGTTCTCTCAACAAATCTATAAAATAATGTTGTTTTTCTTTTTTTACACTCATCTATAAAATAATGTTGGGTATATCAGTTTTCGGTTATACCAAATGGTAAGGTATATAGAAACTGCGTAGCAACAATTTAGATGATTCACAAATCATTGTAGCTTATTTCATATCACAGTATCTGCATATATTATTAGGTAAGAAAGTAAAGAAAGTTAAGAAACGCGTTGAATGCCTTGACCTATATGCATAGAAATATACTTCTACTTTGTGTGCCCAATCGATAATGCTAGATCCCTAGACAATCATGAACACTTTGTGAAAGATACATGTCATTTTTTATTTGAATTTTTTTATGGTGTTATGATTGAATCGAACGATCATCTCAAAGAATTTTCTTTATTTGGGACTCAAATGGTGAGGTAATCGAAAGGTATGTAGCTATCTTTATTAGAGAAAAATAAGGAGGAAAACGTTGGAAGGCAAAATCTAAATGTTGTATGACAAAGACACAAGGAAAAATACAAGAACCAAGTTGGGTAGAAAGGTCGAGAAAAGACATAGAAACCACTCAAAAGCCCAATATATATGTCACATACATGGGCATTTTGGGCAATTCGGAAAGGTGGAAAAGATTTATATATATATAATCAGTATAAGTTTGCTAACGTAACGTTTATAGGATTAAGAGGTCAACATTTCCAAAGTCACAATCAGCCATTGACCACCTTCTAATTCTTGTTTATATTTTCGTATATAAAATCATCTTATACTATAATATCAAGCAGACGTGTTCAATTGGGTATGTGTTTTAGGCTTTATACTGTTATGGCGTCTTCCTACTTTACTAGAAGAGTCTAGGACGCAATTTTTTATTTTCCTAACCGCTTCGTTGAAAAGGATTTCAAAAAAGTATTTCGATACGTGGGTTATAGGTAGCTCAACTAAAAGAAAATAAAAAATTATTATTAAATAATAGTTTTGGATTCAAGTCTATCTACACTAAAAAAAAAAAATTATTTGTATCTTTCGGTTTGATTATAAAAAGTAATCATTATAAAATTGACTCATAATATGACAATTTCCCAAATAATAATTTTACGAGTTATCATAAAATAATGGGTTGGATAAAAACTTAGCCCGCTTCTTAAATACAAAATACAGAAATTTCTTACAGTCTCTTTTCTTATATTTTTAAAATACATTTCTTTTTGGCTCTTGAAAGTGGGAATTACTTTAATTTATTTGCAATGAACATGCATGACTGTTTCATGGAATGGATAGAAAAATATTCTAAAGTATTAGCTAAACAACTAGAGAAGAGAAATGCAAGATGATAAGCCCCTACCCCAGAACAATAAAACACACATATTCTAATACTTTTTTTCTGAGACAATTTGATTTGGAATATTGATTCAAATTCTACATCCCCCACGAGAACATGTGGGGGAGGGGTCGTCTAAGAGCCAAAAAAAAAAAAGGTATATTTGAGCATGAGATTTGAGTGATTGACCTATACTCTCTAATCTGCCCATGCACCAACAGTCCCAATTTGGAATGTAATGTCATAATGCAAATGGGGTTCTAATACAATATTGCTCACCTTAAAAGTGCCTGTAGTATTAAAATATTTTCGAAATAATTAAATAACTAAAAGAGTATCACTAGCTAGGATGAGCAACTTGATCCTTTTGATTCATATTTGTGCTAGCATTATCTTTATTTAATCAAAGATGTCCTCGCAAGCAAGGTTGAGCATTTATGGTGGATAGATTTTTTTTTTTAATTAGAAAAATAATTTGTTTCATAAATTTTAAAAGTTTGAACAAATGACGTTGGTTTCATAATAATTATATTATTATCAAATTAATTCATATTTAATTATTTGTCAAGAGTTATATGAATCATGGAATTTCTTAGTTTTGCTTGTTAGGAAAATATGGATTCGAATCTTCCTATAAACTTATTGTGTGCGTATATATATATATGGTTGTAATCATAGTTATTTGAACATAATAAAATAAAAAATCCAGCTTTAATGGGAAGTTTGGTCGAGCCTGTTGGGCAAGGATTCTAGAATCAAGATTTATTTGCTAACCATCCAATTAAATCCAACTTTTCTCTTTTCAACTCCATGATTGATGAAACTTTGAACAAGGGTCCTTGCCACTTATTATATTCTCATATAATTGAATATATGATAGGAAACACGAAATGGAATTTGGGACGTTTCAACTTTCAATCCTATGAAAGGATAGGTCTTAATGCCGGCCAATTGAGTGAACAACTTGAGTGTTCAGTGTTCTTTACTGTTCTACCAACATTGGGTGGTGAAAGTTACCTGCACTTCACGTCTAATGGAGGGTTAAAAGTTAAAACTACAATAAACGACACAAAATTTTTCACACATGACCCACTTTAATTGATGTATAATAAACCATGTCAATATAGTGAACTAAGATGAAAGTGATCAATATTATTTTAATCTAATTATAACACATATCGTGTCAATAATTGTAAAAAATGTTATGTTTATAAATTTACTTGAATAATTATGACAGATCATGGGTTATCCAAGGTCGAGAATTGGTGATGCTATTTAAAAATATAAATAAATAAAATAAAATAAAAAGAATTGGCGTTGCTAGCTAGATTAGCATATTTAGCAAGCAACACTTTGCGATGTCTATATGATTGTTATCATTGCTCTTTATCTAAAGTCTTGTGCATGTTTAGAACAAGGTAAGAAGAGAGAAGATAACACAAGAATTCAGTTATATTCAAGAGTGGTTGAGCATAAAGACGTTTCTAAAACCAGAAAGTAGCTTTGTTTACATCAAGGGAGAAAATTCTGATGGTTGTTAATCTACTGTGATCAGAGTTTATTTCTTCTCCTAGTAACTCATATCTAGTAGTATCTAAAGTTAAACCAATATCTATTACTAATTCAACTTCATCTACTTGCCTTTTTTGTCATTAAAAAAAAAAAAAATTCTACTTTTTTTTATTTTATTTATTGAAAATCAGGAAAAAGCATGGTTTTCAAATAGAAAAAGTGAGATGACATAAGTCCAAATTAAGAAAAGAAAATAATATAGGTTCTAAAATTTCAATTTATTCTTAGAATACTTAATTCTAGAAAAATTATATTATGAATAGGTCACATGAACCCCCCTCTTGTAGCACGTAGGATTAATAAAACGGCTCTATAAAATCACTCTCTCATATCACGTGAATCTTACATGTATGTGAATTCCGCATGTTGTAAGAGGAGAGCCTCATCTCTCATGAAACCACTTCATGAGATATTTCCTCATAGTTTTCACACATGACAAGTGCTACTGTTTTTTTTTTTTTTTCCTAAACAATAAAGGATGAGAGGAATAATTAGTGTGAGTTTCAGACCAAACCTAAGAGATAAAAAGGCCACATACGTTCATTTAGATCGGTTGAGCCATAGTTTCTCAAAAAAAAAAAAAAAAAAAAAGGAAATGGTTGAGCCATAGCTTGACTTAAGCCCACTTACACCACCACTGGTTTCAAGTGGTAGAAGACAATAGTAAGTTTTTTTTTTTTTTTTTTTTTTTTTTTTAAGCAATAGTAAGTTAATTTAGCATCACTTCATAACCCCCTAAAACTAGACATTGGGTGGTTATTACTTTAATACTTAGTCCTTCCAAATGTAGCTAATTAAAGAGTGATAATTTTGACTAATAAATTATCATTTATTTCAAAAGTTAAAATTAATAGGGAAATGTTAATTTATTCATTCTAAACTTCCTCAATTAGTCCCTCTCATATATGGACTCAAATTTCCCTCAACAATAATGATCCAAAATATAAAATTTTAACTTCAATGAGTGAATTAAAGTGAATATAATGTTCAAATTGTTCTTATATTATAACAAATGATCAATTTTCTCAAAAACTAATGAATTTAATCATGACATCAACTGTTTAAAAAGGCTCATTATCACTAAAATAATTGGAAGTGTCATGATCTCTCTTTGATAAATCTAATCACTACGCGGACACCATCATTGGTGAATGGTGGTGACTACTCAAAGTAGCAAAAAATGTCATGTTTCTTTGCAAATTCTCCAAACTCTGGCATGTTGGGGCAATATATAATTGTATATGGTTTCATTTATAGTTTGAGATGCCTCGAAATCATATAACTAGGTATGACTTATGAGCTCGATCTAGTACCTCATACACATTACACAAGAAGATTCCAAATTTTCTTTTCTTTTCCTTTATCTTCTTGGGATCTCGAGCCTAATGAGAATTAACTTCCCTAATAACCCCTTATACTCTTTTCGAAACAAGTACTTAAAAAAAAAGAAAAAAAAAAAGAATTAGGGCCATTACCAAAGAGCAGTCAGAAAGAGTTAGTGCACTGACTATAATTACAAACAGGGAAGAATTACCACAGAGTCTGTAAAAGAAAATCACTTTTTTTTTTTCCATAGAAATATTTTACTTATTCTATAAGGTAAAGGTTAATTTATTACCCAACAAATTATCAAAAGGAATGCTGAGACACTGATCCAGGTTTGAGGCCAGGCTCTCTCTTTCAACTGAGTTATTATTTCCTTGCATTCTTGGGTATTGATGTCTTTGGACCCCACTGCTTCAGGGTATAACTAGGAAATAGAGTCAAATGCCATGATTGCAATGGTACAACCAAGAATTTAATGTCATAATTTCACATCATTTTCACTTTTTTTTTTTTTTTTAATATCACTGTTTCAATGCTGATTAGTGATTAATTTACGTCTCTAAGTTTGCTTTTTGGTATCATAATTCAACCTAAATTACTTTAGGGGTAAAAGTTAAAATAAACTCACTTGTCCAAGGTTAATATGTGCCCATCATATTTGCATCAAAATCTATCATTAATTTGTTTCTGTAGGGATTGCATTTTATTCAATGACTAGTCTGAAGTCTCCATATTTTGGCAATGAATTATAATCAAAATTAGTTTTTTTTTTTTATATGAAAAAGTAAATACGATAGAATTTGAACATATAATATTCACTTAATTATGTATTTTTTATTATAAACTATTTATTTGACGATAAGAAATTTTATTAATTGAATTTAGTGTTTTCATAATAAAAGAAAAGTGGAAAATGAATTCCTATTTTTTATTATTATTTATTTTTTGCTTAACTATCTTTAATTATTTGGAAAGTGAAAAGGAAAATAAAGAGAAGAAGAAGGTTGGGCATTTTGTAGTGGAAGTCTCCATTTTTCATTCAAAATGGAAAAATAGAAGAGTATCCAGCACTGATTGAAAACGAATTCAAATATAGATATAATTGAAATTTAATTAACACAATATACTTTGCTATTGTTAGGATCCTTGTGTGTTTGGCATATTCTGTACCAAAGTTCTTTTGTATATACACTCTTAATTACTTTGCAATATGTATTTTTGTGGGTTATTTTGTAATTGGGTTGAGGTTTCATGTGTTGAAAGTTGAAGTGTACTAGGAAGCAACTTCTTCAAGTAAAATTGGAGTGCCAAGTGAAATTGCACATGACAACATTTGAAATCCAATTGGGGCAAAACTTTCAATAGACACTTGGTGGATGTTGGGTCAACTAAAATTTCTTAAACTTGAGAGAATTTAGTTACGATTTCTCTTGTTGTTCCAACCCTTTGCCCATCCTTTATGTACCTCATTTCCCAAAAAATTCGATCTTAATTCCCATTTGAAAGTTGAATGAAACTCAGCAAATATTGAGAGTCAACACCTACCCATTCTTTCTACTTTTTCTCTCTCACCATAGCCAAATACTTGAGAGAAGATTAAATCCTTCAAATCCATCATGATCTATGTGTTATGAGGGTTGATTGGAGTCACCACAATACATCCAAGGAGACTAGCAGTTTGCAATTGGAGTTAGAGTGGAGAAAAGATTCACTAAGTCAGTTGCTAGTAGAAGTTTGGAGGGCTTGAGAATATATATACTACTAGGCTTAAAGGGTTTTGTATTTATTACGTACTGCAATTATTTGCTCTAATGAATTGTTTTTCTACCATAGGCCTACAAAGAGGTTTTTTCCTCTCGATTATCAGATTTTCCTCTTTAATAACACATTGGGTGTAATATTTGTGATATTGCGCTTATTTTATTGGTTATCCATGCTTGCAAATTTAATTGGTTAATCATGTATACAATTGCGTCTTAAATTAATAGATTAGCCTAAAATTTGTCCTGGCCGTAATTAAAATTTTGGAGTCTAAATTAATTTGGACTTGGTATTTCTCAGCCATGATACATATAGAGTGTTTTTCTTTTCAATTTTCTCCACCCCATATGCTATTAAAATTAACCTATCTCTTCTTGCTATTCAATACATATTCACAATTTAAATGTTACAATAAACGTAAACATACGTACAGTACAGAAGGACGAACAGAAGAAGCACAGTTTTTCGTAAATATGGTAGTAATGGTGTAAGTATTACTTATCAGCAGTACAAAAATATTTTCACCTTACTGTACAAACACATTCAAAGTGGAATCAGGGTTGAGCTTTAAATTAATTTAAAGAGAACATGATTGGCCCCATCTAAGGTACAGGTGGGTAGAGAAAGCATTCGTTATAGATTGTAGAATGTATGAAATATTATTTGACAATGCTCAGACATCATATACTAGCATAAGTGACATTTTCCCTAAACAACATTACAAGAAAAATAGTAGGATCTAGTTAACTTAACTAGTAAAGTGTTCTTTCTCAAAAGAAAAAAAAAAAAAAAAAAAAAAAAAAAACAACTGGTAAAGTATTTGATGGTTGAATAACAAATTTGAAATTCAATCTTCACCTACACCAAAAATCAAAGTGGTCGATACCGTACCGTACCAGCCAGTACCACCAATATGTATCGTACCAGTATGTGCATAGTACCGAAACGTCAATGTTTCATACTAGTTTAAATACTGGGCATACTGGCTGTGTACTAGCCGATTTCAGGCATTTCAGTTGGTACCCAACGTATCAGGCAGTACAGAAATAAGCAAAATGGTAACTTATTTGCATTAACTTATTAGTATTATTTGTTTTTCTTAGTATGCTAAAGTCTAAAGTCTAAAACTATGAATAATTTGTTCTGAATTGAGGTAATGTTTTATGGTAAATTTTTATTTTTATTATAATATACATGTATATTTATAAATATAAAATATAGCGGTAAACCCGAAATGGTACATCGGTATTGATTAATACCGAAATATATTGTTCCACTTATCAAACTGGTACAACCTCCAATATGGGATTGACTCCCTTACCAAAAACTGATCGATATCTTAGTCTGAAGATAAAGAACTATTATCAGAAACAGACGTTATAAATTGAAACTTTTTAAGAAAAAAAATATTACAAGAAGAATAGAAGCCAACCAAATTATATATATACTGATATCATTTTACTAAAAAAGAAATTGTGTACTTCGGTGTTTGTAACTTTGTATGCAAGTCAGCAAGTGGATTCAAGGTAATTCTTGTGCAGATCTACACTTGTGCTTCATAGAACTGTAGGGGTTGTTTGGTAATGTATTTTAAACAACAGTTTTCAGTGTTTAAACAATATTACACGTATTTTCAGATACTTTTTCACCCACACATATATTCAAAAAATATAAACAACATTACTAGAACAACATTACCAAACGGGCCTGTAATTTCTTAAATGATATTGTTTTTCATGTCAAATAAATAATCCTAAGGCTCACTTGAAGTAGAATAATCATGATAAAAATTTCGAAATGGTGGTATACATAAAAATGTTCTCTCTTTAATTTTTATTTTTGTGCTAAGCTAGCAAGTATTTCATGTGGCTTGAACGTGAATTTGGTATTACATTAAGAGTGTTATATTGGATAAACTTAATTATTAGCACACTTTAGTAATATTTCTTTTATATATAAAAGAAATCTTACTAAGTGTGCTAATGCACTTGCTAGAAGGGATGTTAGGCAAGCTCAAGACTTTGTGTTATATTATGAACCACCTTATGATGCTTATTATTATTATATTTGAATGCATGCCTTGTAACCAGACTGTTTAGTGTTTAATGAAGTTTCCTTGTTACCCAAAAAATATATAAATATATCTATCTCGTTAATTAAAAGATTCGTGAAATTTATTATTAAAAAAAAATTCTTATCAACTCATGAATAAGATGAAGAAAATTAGATAATTATTGGTATTTCCAGATTACCATACTCACATGCATGATACTCCAAACTAATAAAATTTTACCATTTATTATAAAAATTTGTGTTTGTATCATATATTTTTGTATTAGATAGTTTATTTTTATAAGTTTGAAGTTTGAACTTGAAGTATGAAGTACAGTGTCAACTATATTTCGTTGGCTTCTAATAATAACTTACTTGAAGAAAAGAAAGATATGTTGCACAACTAGCAGCAAATGGGAGGAGATTTGTGGGAATAAAAGTGTTAATTCAATCATATATGGAAATAAAAACCCTAGCCTTCGGATGCACATTTTGTTAAATATTTGTGAAAAATGTATATAATTTAAAATTTGGTTAAGTTAAAGAGTACCCTTAAGACATTTGTTAATTGACCATTTTATAAAAGTTTTGATTAGAAAATATATATATATATATATATATATATATATAAACACTATCAAAAAAATTAATTACTTTTTTTTTCATTTTCAATAAAAAATTAAAAAAAATATATTTTTAAACCAATATACCTTAAGGCATCTATTAACTTTTCCCTTAAAAATTAACCAAACATCATTTTCTTTGACGTGCACATTTTTTTCTAGGAAAATTAATGTGCAAATCAAAATTTCCAAAAGGTTATCGTGTTGCACATTGCTTGACTCACCAGCTAGTTTTAAATTGAATTTTATTCTCATGCTGCAATGCATTCATAAATAATGTTGTTCGGTAAAATGAAATTAGCAAGACACACATCATCCATCATTTTTATTTTATTTTATTTTTTACCTTTCTTCGGCTCAAATTACAGCCACCTGAGTATGAAATAAGCTCGTTATGTTGATAATGATGTCTATCATTATAAAATGAGTTATCCTAAAGGTCCCAAAATCTAATTTGACATCTTCACTAAGGGTGAGTGGTTCATTAATAAAAGATTACATCTATATGGTTTGGTTGGGCCAATATTTTAACCTTCAAAGACACAATGTCGGTCCACTCAATATTGTTAATTATAAATGCTTATGGGATTCCGATTCAGCTAAGGTTAACTTATTATTGTATTCACTTAAGTGAGCATTTACAAAACCGATTCATATTGTTTATCTCATTTTGGCCACATTGTAAAAGACAAACACTATTTGGCATCTTATTTTTCAAAGTTAACTTATTCTTATGTACGGAGGTACTATAATATTATAGCTCACTCACTTGTGAGACGAGTAATTTCCTTTTTTTCTTTACAAATCTGAATGAAAGATGTACCACCAGATATCGTAGATGTACTTCAGGCTGATTTTAACAGCCTACATTAATTAAAATGCATTGTCTTTGTTCTCAAAAAAAGAATAGAAAGAGTGAACATTTACAATTCCTCATCGTTGAAGAGTAAGTTTGTTCACCAATTGGCCACTGCTAATTGATGAATATCCCTAGTTTAAATTCCTTAAGCATTGGTTACTTAGTTTATTCAATGGCTAAATTACAAACTACACCCTTAAAATTTAAATTGTTTAGATTTTACACCTTAAAGTTTTAAAATTTGGATTTTTACCTCCTGAAGTTTTATTCTATTTGCATCAACAACCATTCCATTCATATTTTCAGTTAAGTGCCACATAAACTTGTCACACATGTTTAGTTTGTTCAATAAAATGATACCACATCATTTTTGTAGCCTAAAAAAGTAAAAAATAAAAATGACAAGACATCATTTTATTAGATGAACTAAACACGCGTGATAATAAAATGATACCACATTATTTTTCTAGCCTAAAAAAAAAAAAAGATGGCAAAATAAAAATAACGTAACATCATTTTATTAGATAAACTAAACACGTGTGACAAACTTATATGACACTTAATGAAAAATATAAATAGAGATACTATTGATGCAAACAGAATAAAATTTCAAGAGATAAAATTGAAATTCTAAAATTTTAAAGTATAAAATTTAAACATCCCAAAATTTAAGAGTGTAATTTACACTGATCTATTTCACATATTTCCTTTTTAAAGTCTTTCTATATTGCCTCAATTTAGCTGAGTGCTGGGTTACAAACACAACCATATGTTGTTAAGGTGGGCTCTCCCCAATGTCCCTCTCTACCAAGAACTGTTTTCCCAATATTAATTTTATTCCCCGAATCAATTTAATTTGGTCCAAGTCATAATATTTCACCAGTTCAAAAAAGTCATAATATTTCACATGTAAATTGTACCTACCTCTCTCTCTCTCTCTCTCTCTCTATGAGTCTATAGTGGACCATCACTTTATAGACAATCCAATTTGTTGCTACTTGGTACTTACTACCCCATATGTATTATTGGCTCATCACACACTCGCACGTGACAAGCATTTAATTAAAAGATTCGTGCTAACAATAATAATTAATAAGATGACCTTTGTCCTATAATTATGAACGGTCAGGATCATGTAATTAAATCACATAGGTCGTACATTGAAGAGTAGCTAGCCCGTAACAAGGACGGTGAAATTATTAAACCACGTACAATTTTCTTTGAATATCTTGGTAGTCATGCAATGGTCAAACAAGGATATATAAAAAGTTGTCACATTAGATGCAGAAAAATAATGCTACTATCATGTGCATATTATAAAGTTTTTTAAAATTATACAATCTAGCTAGGGCTTGGTGTTCAATTTCTGTATCATAATTAAAAACCCCACTATTTATATAATTGTGTGGAGTACTAGTTGTACCAACACAAACCACGTGTTATGAACTTGAAAAAAGTTTGTGGTACATTATTAAAGTGAAGCAGATTTCAAATCCATCTAAAAGTACATGAAAATGAATGGCTTGAAATGCAAAAACAAACAATCAAAGTTTGCAAATTGCACACTGTTGAAAACTTGAAATAGATAAGCAACCCCTGGCTTCCACTTTCTTCTTTGGTTACAGAAAATTTTTGCTAATAAAATCAAGCAACTTATTGTGACCAAAATTACCAATTTCCTTCCATTTCGGTCAAGATATTTCGTACCATTAACCATTCCTTCTTGTTTTATATTTTGCTTAAAATTCTGATCTATTGCGGCTTGTTCTTGTCATTATATATGTTTGGTTTTTGCATTTTAGTATTGCGTATTAAGTATTTTTATAATGAGATTTTATAGACATTTTTGTTAATGATGATGGTGTAGTTTATTTCTAAATATTGATATTGGTGTTGAAAAATGAAAAATGTCTATTACTTAATTTTGGAAATGAGATGAGATGTGCCACTAACACACCTGTGTTTTATCCACTCATCCTCACTCATTTGCCTAGAAAAAAAATTATGTAATTAGAAATTATATTAATTTTTTGTGTTTATTAATATATATATATATATATATATATATTTTGTTGGTGCAAACACAATAATAATGGAAATAACATAAAGAGAAACCAAATAATATTTTTTGAATATTATTAATTTGAAGAGAAAAATTACATAACACTATTTGGACTGGAACGTAGTACTCGCTTTCTTTAAGGAGATTCAAGTTCTTGGTTGGCTAAACTTTGTAACTGGTATAGACCTTCTTTGACTTGTCTCCCCCAAGATACAATAGCCTAACAAATATCGTATGGTTAGAACAACCTCTGCACAAAGTGTTCAAGTCCAAAGTTCTACCAGAAAAAACACCCTTCCTTGCTAAGAACCTCTCTATTTGTTTAGTGTATAAGAATGCTTGCAATTGCTGAATTTTTTGGTGTCCATTAGAATAAGTCTGAATGAGTCTATTTATAGGCTCAATAAGCCTCACGAAATTATTACTCAAATTAATCTGATTAATTAGGTCCATAATTTTGACGTAGTGGGTGTTAACAATTATATAAAAATGGTCAAGATTTTTATTAAATATTATTAAAACCGAATTGATAAATTTGGTCATAACTATTAACATATATTTCATATGAATTATCTACAATTTGTTTCCACTTATATAAATAGTTTCTTTTTAAATTTTTTTTCTTTACTTGTAAATTAAACGAGTTGTTCATGAACAATCAAATTTTGACTTGTCCCCATGCCATCTTCTTCATTCATGCATGGTCACCTAGTGACGGCTTTAAGAATTTTTTTAAGGTGTTCCTTAAGAAGCATAAATTATACAATCTAATAAAAAGAGAAATTCATATGTTGACAACAACAGCAATAAAAAAACACGTAAATACATAAAGTTTACAATTGTCTTCTATGAGTTTTCATATTTTGAAATCGTTGTATGATAGTCTCATTATCAATGCTACAAGCAACATCTCTTTCAATATACACAACCAAGCAATCATTCATCCACTAAATATAAAACAAATTTTGGAATAAAATTTAATTTTATTGGTATAAAAAAAAAATTTGAGGGTGTTCTCAAATTTTTTTTTTTTAAATGTTAGACAAATAAATTTTTTTGAATTATTATATAAAAAAAAAAAATATAGGTCTGAATGGTCCTGGAACCATCCTAGCCTTAAGGTGGTGCCACCCCCGGCGGTCACCTCAACTTTTGGCTAAGTCATTGCCTCTGTGGTCACCCCAACTTTTGGCCAAGTCATTGGCATTGTATGGATGGAGTAAAGTTCCATTTGACTGAACAAATGTATTATTGCTGAAAGACCATTGAGTAATAAACCTTTACTTAGCTTTTTCTCAAATAAAATTTTTTTTTTAAAGACTTGTTATAATCCTATCTGTACAGGGTACACTTCATTTATTGGTCTTGGTCTTGCTAATGGATGTTTCTGTTGGTTGACATCATGCTTATGCTAAATTTAGCCTTTTGTGGTGTTAAATTTAGCCTCAAAATGCTGAAGGGAATTGTGTCATTTTCAAGAGACTACTACAGTCAACATCTCGACTTTAATTTCAACAAAGAATGTGTCCTTTGTGCTACTTTGTGATTGGAACACCACAAACAGCCAGCAAATTGCAAACTAGAAATATAGACATTGAACCCAGAAGTGACATATCGCGCTTTCAATTGAAAAGGATGCTCTATCTTAATTACCAAGCAAAGGTTGCTCTATCTTAGTTAGCAAGCATGTCGCTTCTAGCTTTCTCTTTCTCTCTCGCAAATTCATAATTATTTTATGCATCAGATACATGTAGCTTCTTTTTTATCGTGCGTGAATGAATTCTACAATTGTATATAAACTATATGTTGTGAAAAGAATGATACATGGATGGGAGAGAGATTGGGATTGACATAACTAGTACACTGCAGCTAAGGGGTCTTCCATGCTGCTGGGTAGTGAGCATGTGACAAAGTATAACTAAACGCACATATATATATATATATATACACTGATATATCTTCTTTTAAGTAAAAGCTATATCTGTTTGACAAAAAGCAGGTCAAATGAGAGTGTAACAATCACTTGGGGGTGCAAACTGCCATAAAATCTGTTGGAAAGAATCTTAGGTCTTTGACACCTTTTTTAGGGTTTAAAAAAAAATGGTAGAAATAGCAGCTAACCAATCAGGGGGTGTGACCCAAAAGTAAACTAACATGTTAGAAGATTCAGGTACGTATTTCAAATGAACAATAACTCAAGAAGCCAATAAAATTAGCAGCCAAGAATCTAATCAATACAATGCCCATTGGATTACGGTTTGAAAAAATGGTCATCTTCACAATTAAGGTATCAATAGGGTGGCGGTGTAATTTGTGGACTAGTCTAGAAGCATGGAGCCAAGGGCCACCTGGCCGCAATGCCCTTTTTTTCTTCTCAATTGTAACATTTGTTTTATTTTGTTTTATTTTTATAATTATTTTATATCTTTTCTTTTATTTATATTTTGTTAACATTAAATAAATATTAGTTTTATTTTTAATAGTATATCAGGTCTTCAATACTAGCATATTCTTCATTCTTAAATTCTAAAATTATTTAATTCATATTTTCTTCCCTTCCTTCCAAAATTCCGTTACCGTTCCTGGATAGAGCTACGGAAGAACGAAAAATAAATATGAAAATATTACTTTTCACGTTTATAATAATAAGTAATAAATAATTTAAAAAATTATATTTTAAACCTTATAATTTAATAGGTGCAACAAATTAAATTGTTAGGCATGATTCTGTATTGTAGTGTATGCTTGTATTGTAGTATGATCTGGTAGTGTATGATTATATTGAATAGTACAGGTATTAGTAGTATCAGTACTTATATCATACTTGTATGTTGTAGTGTTAGAGTGGGATTGAGGTGTCATGGGCATACACGAGTTAGTTAGTGGCAGTAGTGTAGTGGCAGGACAGTTGGAGTCAGTTGGAGTTAGTTAGGGAATTGTTAGTTAGTTGTTAATTGACAGTTGGAGAAGATGTATAAAGGGGAATAGGCTATTGTAAAGGAATATGCAATCAAGCAAGTATAATCTCAATCCAGTTCCTCTTTTCTCTCTGTTTTTCCCTTCCTTCAATTCTTGGAGGCCTAGCTGAACTCGAATACAGCTAGACACAAGAATCCTTGATTTCCACCTTAACTAGGCTTGTCCACGGGTCGGGTTGAATCGGGTTTGTGCTCAACCCGCATCCGACTCAACCAGATCGGGTGGAGTCGGTGGACAAACTTTGAACCCGCCGCCAATTGAGAGGATGATCGATTCGGACGGGTTGGAACATCAATGAGCGGCGGTCGGGTTCGGTCGGAGTCGAGGTCTAGAAAAGAGAGGAAATCTGGTGAGAAAACGATGAAAATTGGCCAAAAACCTCTAAGATTTCGCCGAAAATAGCCAAGATCTCGACTACATCTGGCGAAATCTCACCAAATCTAGCTAAGAACTCAACTAAATCCAGCGAAATATTGTCGAATCTAGCCAAAGAACATCTCAAAACTCAAAAGAAGATGAAAATCAGCCAAAATCCTTTGAGATTTTGCCGAAAATAGCCAATATCTCAACTAAATTTGGCGAAATCTCGCCGGATTTAGCCAAGAACGCAACTAGATCTAGTGAAATCTTGCCAGATCTAACCAAGATCTAGCCAAAAAACATCTCAAAACTTGATAACGCCTTAAAATGTATACTTGTTATATATTTATATGGACGTTATCTCCTTATTATTATGCTTAATTTGTACAATTAAGCCATGGTTTGCATTAGTCCCTATTATTTATCTTTACATAATTTCTTGAATAAGATGCTATTCATTGTGTGTAATTTTCTACTTTCAAGAAATCATATGAGAAAGATGAGTTTACAAGAATTTGTGAGAGAATGGAGACCAAACTAGAATTAAAGTGGAGCTTAAGGACCATGCTTAAATGTCTAAGGAGGTGCAGCTGGAGTGCTTGGATCGTCTACCATGATTGAAAGCTTCAAATAAGGAAAGAAATCAAAGAAGCAGAATCTGAAAAGGAAAAATCTGATTTGAGCACTGATCAGTATTTTGGGCGTATCTCTCTCCTCAAAAGTCCAATTGACACAAGGCCAGATGTGTTGGAACCGTGACTTAAATATATACAACTTTCCAGTTTTGAGTTTTTCGAAATTCTCAATTTTTGAAGGCCGAAATTAACTCACAAATTACCGCTGTAAACCTGGACGGAAATTAAAACAGTAAATGTTTTATTTTCTTTGGACACTTAGACATTAGGGTTTTGAAGGGAGGCTGGTAGAACGAATTTTGGAAGAGAAAACCTTGTATTTTTCTTTCTCTAATGGCAGCCTAAACTCTTTGCTAGGGCTAGGGGTTATGTTTCTTCTATACGGTATGAATGTTCAATGTGATTCTTTCTAAGATTTTATCTACAACATATTTAATTGTTCAATTAGATTTCTTTTGATGTATTAGTTCTTCCATGCTTTCAATAAGTTCAATCATGTTTTTCTTATTGTTTAGATGAATTGCTAATAGTTTCAAATAGAAATCAGGATTTAAAGTGAATGGGTTTTTTTGAAAATTTTTCTAACCGCATTATCAATCGAGGTTATCATGCGTTCTTGAATTGTCTCAGTTCAACCGAATCATAAGTTTTTAATTGTATAAGAACAATCAATTATGAAATAGATATTTTCTTAGATCACAAAGAATTTCATATCTATATAGGAAAACACCCTGATGCCCTAGTATTTACATTATTGATTAAAATCAGTTTTTATTATTATTCTTGTTAACAATCACCAAGCAAAAGTATTTTTTTCTTCACTCAAATTCTTATTTAATTATATTGTCTTTGAATTTACCCTGCTCCTTGTGGTTCGACCTCGGTACTCCGAGAAATATATTGCTACGATCTCCTGCACTTGGGAGTGAGCAAGCAAAACTCACCGGATTTATCAAATAATGCCGAAATATTTGTGGGTCGGTCAGATCAGGTTTCTCGAATTTTGAAGAAGGAGAACCGACGTCTGACCCTTCAAAGTCGGGTTTTGGAGGAAGCAATCTATCGCCGACCGTCGAAGAAGTCGGTTCAGTCGACAGCGGGTCGAGTTCGGTTGGTAGAGGTGGGTGGGTCAGGTCCATCAGTTGACTAGACAGCCCTAACCTTAACAATTGGTATTAAAGCCTTGTTCCTGCGTTGCCATGACTGAAACTCGAGCTGCTGCCATGAATATGGTTAATGAGGCCATTGCCTCCCTTCATACAACCTCTAATCATCACAACAAAGACATAGAAGAAATACAGAAGATTCATGGAATTCACATTAGAACTTTGAATGAAATGAATCAGAACATCAATGCCATTTTACAGAAGCTAAATTCTCAAGATGGAAATCAGCACTCACCTCAGAGAAATGTACAACCAAATCCAAGTACAAGTTCTTCAACCTCATCACTTGCAAAACCTGTGAAATTGGATTTCCCAAATTTCTCAGGTGATGAACCTGCTAGCTGGGTTTACAAGGCTAATCAGTATTTTGGGTATTACTAAACCCCAATTGTAGAAAAGCTATTGATAGCTTCCTTCCACATGGAGTTAGAGGCCCTAATATGGCTTCAAGAAGCAGAGAAGGCTGGGGTATTTTCTAATTGGGAGTCCTTAGTGCAAGCTTTACACGCAAGGTTTGAATCAACTGCTTATGATGATCCTATGGAGGTATTAACAAGGTTGAGGCAGACTACCATAGTGGCTTTGTATAAGGCAGAGTTTGAAGCAATATTAAACAGAATCTAGGGTCTTTCTCCATTGCACAAGCTAAGCTATTTTCTGAGTGGTCTAAAAGATGAAATATTACTATCGGTGAGGATGCTCAATCTTCAATCTTTGAATGCAGCCTTTGGATTGGCCAAGATTCAGGAAGAATATGTGATGAGTTGCAAAAGAAGTGCCAAGTACTAGCAAGATTCACGTAAGAATTCTATCTTGGGTTTGCCTAAAAGTAATCGTGTGGTAGAAGCTAAGCCTAGGATACCTATTAAGAGAATAACCCTTGCACAAATGGATGAAAGGAGGAAGAAGGGTCTTTATTACAACTGTGATGAGAAGTGGGGGCCTAGACATAAATGTAGGGATGCTAAACTGTTTCTTTTAGAATGAATTGAACTAATTCATTGGGGAAATTCTGGGGTGAAGATAACTAAATTAGAAGAAGAGGTGGAAAGTGAGGTAGTTCATAAAATGGATGGGAGTGTTCAGTCTAATCAAAATGAGGAGGTTGAGATTACTTTGTATGCTCCCACAGGAACCCCTACACCTGGTACAATGAGGGTTAAGGGAAGAATTAATGGAAGTAGGTTAGTAATCTTGATAGATATAGGCAGCACTCATAATTTTGTTGATGCATCATTGGTCAATAGTTTATAGTTAAGAGTAGATGTTTCAAAAGTTTTGAAAGTCAAAGTAGCTAATGGTTCTATTGTGAAGACTCAAGGATTCTGTAGTGATGTGCCAATGATTGTTCAAAGAGTGGAGTTTTGCATCAATTTTTATGTTTTAGCATTAAGGGGTTGTGATGCAGTCTTAGGCATTCAGTGGCTAAGTACTTTGGGTGAAATTCAATGGAATTTTAAGCTTTTAGCTATGTGCTTTTGGTATAGATATCAGCAAGTCTTATTGCAAGGTTTGAATCCAGCTTCAAGGTCTTCTTTTGTGGATTGTAAGACATTTTTTAGAGCTCCAGTGAAGAGGGGTTTGTTGTTACAGATTGCTGGTGTGGAAGCAGATGCATTAGAAGCTAGAATTCCTACTGAAGTGGATTCCTTGTTGCAAGAGTTTGGCCAAGTCTTTGAGACTCCTATTGAGCTGCCTCCACTCAGGGGTCATGAGCATTCCATTGTTCTTAAGGATGGTGCTCAGCCTGTCTGCCAAAGACCTTATAGGTATCCTTTTTATCAAAAGAATGAGATAGAGAAGGAGTTATTGTTAGTGGGGTCAATTAGGAACAGTAGCAGTCCATTTGCCTCTCTTATTTTGTTGGTCAAAAAGGCTGATGGATCATAGAGGATGTTTATTAATTATAGAGCATTAAACAACATCATTGTCAAGGACAAGTTTCCAATTCCAATTATTGATGAGTTGTTGGATGAATTGAATAGGGCTGCTATTTTCTCCAAGCTTGACTTGAGGTCTGGGTATCATCAAATCAAAATGAAGGAAGAAGATATACCCAAGACAACCTTTAGGACACATGAGGGCCATTATGAGTTCTTGGTGATGCCTTTTGGCTTAACCAATGCCCCTTCCATCTTCCAATCCTTGATGAACCAGGTATTCAAGCCTTTTCTTAGAAACTTTGTTCTAGTTTTCTTTGATGACATATTGGTCTATAGCAAATCTGTGTCTAATCATGTCATCCACCTTAGAAGTGTCTTGGAGATTTTAGCCACTAACCATTTATATGCCAAAAGATCCAAGTGTATGTTTGCTTGTACAAAAGTAGAGTATTTGGGGCATGTGATCACTACTGGAGGAGTACATACTGATCCAAAGAAAGTTGCTGCCATGCAGCAATGGCCTCTTCCTAAGGATATCAAGTCCTTAGGGGGGTTTTTGGGTCTTACAGGGTATTATAGAAAGTTTGTTAAGGGGTATGGTAATATTGCAGCTCCCTTGACTACTTTATTAAAGAAAGACTCATTTTGTTGGTCCAAGGAAGCTGAACTTGCTTTTCAACAGCTTAAGGAAGCTATGGTCCATTCACCTGTGTTGGCCTTGCCAAATTTTAACAAACCATTTGTGGTGGAGTGTGATGCTTCAGGGAGCGGAATAGGTGTTGTTTTAATGCAGCAAGGCAGCCCTATTGCTTATCACAACCAAGCCCTTAAGGGTAAGAATTTGGCCTTGTCCACATGTGAGAAGGAACTTTTAGCTTTAGTCATTGCTGTCAAAAGGTGGAGGGCTTATTTGGTGGGAAGACCCTTCACTGTCAAGATTGATCAAGAGAGCTTAAAGTACTTGTTGGAGCAGAAAATTGGAACTCCAGCTCAACAGAAGTGGTTTGCTAAGTTGTTGGGGGTATAACTTTGTGGTTGAGTATAAGAAAGGTAAGGACAATCTAGTGGCTGATGCACTATCCAGGAAAGTTAAGAGTGAAGAATTTAATCTTGATGGTGATGTTTCTGATGGGGTTTTATGCATGGTTTCTTTCCTAACTCCGGCTTGGTTGGCTGATCTTAAGGCTAGTTATGCCTCTGACTAGAAGATGCAGGGTATTTTCCAGCTTCTCAATTGGGGAATGAAGTTCCTAAAAGGTTTTCAATACAGAATGGACTACTCTTGTATAAGGGAAGGATTTATATGGGTTCTTGTGATGCTTTGAAGGTTGCTGTTCTTCAGCAAGTCCATAATAGTCCTTTGGGAGGGCATTCGAGGTTCGTTAAGACTTTGCATAGGGTTAAGAGGGATTTTTATTGGCCTGGTTTGAGGGAGGATGTAAAGAAGCATGTCAAGGAATGTGATGCTTCCCAAAGACTCAAAGCTGAGACTTGTAATGTAGTTGGACTGTTGCAACCTTTACCTATAACTGATAAACCTTGGCTTGATGTGAGCATGGATTTTGTTGAGGGCCTTCCTAAGTCATAGTTCAAGGATGTGGTTTTGGTGGTAGTGGATAGGTTGACCAAATTTGTTCATTTTGTCCCATTGTCCCACTCTTATACTGTTGCCAAAGTAGCTCATCTCTATCTGCATTATGTGTTCAAACTGCATGGGATGCCAACCTCAATTGTGAGTGTCAGGGACCTTGTGTTTACTTCTCATTTTTGGCAGGAGTTGAAGAGATTGCAGGGAGTTCAGCTAGTCATGTCCTCAGCCTACCACCCTCAATTAGATGGTTAGACTGAGGTAGTTAACAAGAGCTTAGAACACTACTTAAGAGCATTTGCAACTGACAGACCTCATTCTTGGGTTGATTGGTTACCCTTGGTAGAATTTTGGTTCAACACTAACTTCCACACCTCAACCAAGTTGACACCTTTTGAGACTTTATTTGGTTACCCTCCTTCCAGGTTATTGGATTATATTCCAAGTACAACTAAGGTTGATAGTGTTGATGTGCATTTGAGAACTAGACAACAGCTTCTGTCCTTGTTGAAGCAGAACCTATTGGCAGCTCAGGAAAGGATGAAACTCAATGCTGATAGGCATAGAATTGAGAGAGAGTTTGCTAAGGGTGATTGGGTGTATTTAAGTTTGCTGCCTTACCAACAGAAGTCCTTGAAGCAGAAAAATTTGGGTAAATTGTCACCTAGATACTATGGGCCCTTCTAGATTTTAAAGAGGGTTGGTAAGCTATCTTACAAGTTGGACTTGCCATCAGATTCTAGGTTGCATCCTACATTTCATGTTTCCTGTCTTAAAGCTAAACTGGGTTAGCATGTGGCTTCAGTTGCTACCCTTCCATTTGTGGATTCAGAGGGCATTCTTAATCTAGAACCCATTGCTGTCTTGCAGAAAAGGGTTCATCATTTGAGGAGCAGAACTGTTACTCAGGTCTTAGTCCAATGGCAAGGAGAAAGTCCTAAAAATGCTACTTGGGAGAACCTGTATCTGCTGCAACAACAATTCCCTCACCTTGTGGGCAAGGTGCTTTAATTGGGGGGGGGGGGGGTATTGTTAGGCATGATTCTGTATTGTAGTGTATGCTTGTGTTGTAGTATGATTTGGTAGTGTATGATTGTATTGAATAGTACAGGTATTGGTAGTATCAATGCTTATATCAAACTTGTATGTTGTAGTGTTAAAGTGGGATTGAGGTGTCATGGGCATCCATAGTTTAGTTAGTGGCAGTAGTGTAGTGGCAGGACAATTGGAGTTAGTTAGGGAATTGTTAGTTGGTTGTTAATTGACAGCTGGAGAAGATGTATGAAGGGGAATAGGCTGTTGTAAAGGAATATGCAATCAAGCAAGTATAATCTCAATTCAGTTTTTCTTTTCTCTCTGTTTTTCCCTTCCCTCAATTCTTGGAGGCCCAGCTGACCTCAAATACAACTAGACACAAGAATCCTTGAATTCCACCTTAACATAAACTTTGTAAAGTAAATCCTATAATAAAATAGGTCCCATAGTTTCTAAAATAACAAATTAAGCTCCAAAATTTCAAAAAAATTAATAATCCGAGTTGTTGGCATGATGAGCCGAGCTGTCACTAATAGGCACCAATTTTGATGGTTTGTACTTTAAAAATTATATGTCATACCTAATACTTAAAATTTTTTTACTGGAAATGTTTTCAAATGTAAACATTTTTCACTAAAAATATTTTACATTTGAAAACATTTTATAGCAAACCAAATGAAAGTAAATAGATAATATTAAAATTATTACCAATTTTATTATAAACTACTTATAACTGACATAATAATTATTTATAATTGGTGTTACATTTTTAAACTACACTTTTATTTTGTTCTTAAATTTTTACACATCAACTTCTAAGAGTAATGCAGTAAAATTGGAGTTGACATTATAAAGGCTCTATTTGCAACCCCAAGAGTGGAATCTAGGCACCTGAGCTCTCTGGCAAAAAACCAGGCAGAATACAGAGACAAAACCATGCATATTGCTATTTTGGTACAATGCCTGAATGCTATGCTTCCTAATCTATAGGTTAAATTAGTAAAAATCAAAAGAAAAAAGTAAAAATTTGAAGTCAAATAAAGTATCAAATTGAGAATATCCAGATTTCCCTACAGATCTTTATAAAAAGTCTAAAGTAAGGGAGCCTTTGTTCATGCAGAAGCAGAATCCCTGAATAAGGATCTTCTTTTTCTTGTACTTCAAATATACGGTGAAGAATTTTAATCATAATGCTTTTATATTCAATGATTTATTATTAGTATTTTGATGAAAATGCTTTTATATTCATTAATTTATTATTATTTTTTAGATGAAATCATAATGCTCTGTATAGGAATGTGAGAAAGTTTTGAACACACAGTAGAATCCAAATGTTTACAGATTCAAATAGTGGAATGTGAATCTGAAAAGGGACATGATATGCTAATTTCAAAGCTGCTAGTGCACTTTGAACATGTGCCCCATATGGGTCCCTCTATGAAAGGACCCACTTGAATCACGTAGACATAAACTTTAAAGTGTGTTGTTTTTTCTTTGGGTCCAATACGTATTTCTAGGATGGTTTCCTTGCATGTTTGCTGAGTTTGGTACATCACATGTGAGTGATAAATACAAAATCCATTCAAGTACACAAGTTCTACTTAGATTGACCACGGATTAGTTGGCCCTTTCAGTCTTGTTCTTTCTAGAAAAAAAATGCTAGAAACACCCCCAATTCCATAATATGTTAAAGTGTTACATTATGATTGGTGTACCTAACTTTTTTTTATTTATTAATTTCTTGCTGTGATTATGTATGTAAGTACCAAAATTTAATCACAAAATAATACTCAAACAAATTGTAAAATTAGATGTGGTTGTAGGCGCTTTGTTAGGTATCTGCTCGGACTTCGTACAAAACTTAATTAATCAATGAAATAGGTTGTAAGTGGTGAGTAATCACATTCCATATTAATTCACTACTGCATGTAATCACTAATCACTATCATTTGTAATCATTTAGCAAGTTATGAAGCTAGTGGTGTGACTGGTGTCTTTACACTTTTTCTTGTGGTTGACATCGCTTTCAAAAACGTTTCTTTCTTTAGCCCCCCAAAAAAAAAATTGTCTTTCTTTTACACTTATAAGGCATTTGTAAGTACTTTGGCTTAAAAATCTCTTTAGCAGGCGCAATTAGTGTCTATTTCAATCTCTTATTCGTAACATTGAAAGGATGGGCATCATCTCCAATGGAATATTAAGTACTAGTAAAAAAGAAGTTTTGAACTCCAAGCTAATTAATATAAGCTATCCAAAAGATCTTGCTTGTCCGTTTAAGAGTTGATCCTAAATATATAAAAAATTAAGAAATCTAATGTAATTTAATTTCCTCTATTTATGGGTTTTAGTTAGTTTAACCGGTAAAGTCTCTGGTCGTTGAACAATATATCTGGAGTTCGATCCTTGCTTACACCAAAAAACTAATTGATGTCTTAATTTGATGATAAAGAGTTATAGTCAAGAACAAACACCATACGTTAAAACTATTTCTCAAAAGACAAAAACTTTCTTTTATCAATTAATGAAGACTGAGAAGAGGAATTCTACTCAAATAGCTATTTTACTAAACTCCATGGACCTAGATTAGAGATAAAATAAAGCATGCAAGAAATTTTTTTTTTTTTTTTTTGTGCTAATTAATAATAATAAATCAATAACCAGTATCATGAGCTTTGTTTTTGCCCTTAGTGAGAGAATTGAAAACTAAAAATTATTTGAACTTGTTCCACAATGTTGTTTTCTAGCTACTTCTGATTTAAATGAATCGTTCTTGAGATTTCTGAGCATGTCAATGGACGAATACAAACAATAATAGGAACAGGAGATGAATTTCATGCCATCATTATTCACTCCAAAATTCCAAAAAGAAAAAGGGGAAATAGTAATAAAACAGCCAAAAGAAAAGGACCCAACTTTATCCTGGTTTGTCCTTTGCATTATAGCTCTTCTGATGATGAAATTATTTGAGACTGAAATAGTGAAAGAAAATTACTGTTGGTGACTACCGAATAATTTTTCATCTTGAAATTGGAACCCACCTGGCCAAAATTATTTGAAAATCAACTGTTATTACTTATTAGTAACCAAATTATTAATTAGAAATTCAAAAAAGTTGTTTGTTTTTATTTAAGAATGTTTGTGGCTTAGTTCAATAAATAAATTTCAGATAAAGATCCATTCACCTTATTAAGTGAGAGTTTTTTAATTTTTAATTTGTTTTAAAGATAAAAAATCAGATTTTTTATTCAATAATAAAACAAATTTATCAGTTAAACTAACTAGAAGTCTAGAACTCACATAATTAATTCAATAGTTGAGTGAGGGAGATTTAAATAGCATTTCCATTAAAAATAATAGAAAGTACAAGCTAAATTATAAAACTCTTGGCTATTACTTAAATATTTAAATATCATTTAAGTGTACTAATAATCACATTATTTATTTAAAAATAATGTAATTTGTTCATATAAATTAATGAATCATTTAGACTAATATATGTAGATGGTCATTTAAACCATCACATTATGCTTTCTTCAACTACTATTCTAAACACTAAAAACCTACAATTCAATTACAATTTATAAATAAATATATAATTAAAAAGTTGATTTCTAGTATGGGGTCGAGTAAAACATGTGGGGCCACCTCTTATGGAAAAATATGAATATGAAATGTCTGAACTCTGAACCATTGCAATTATGGGTTTTTGATTTCTTTCTTTATTTCTAATTTTTATCGGGAACTATTATTCCTGTGAAGTTATAAGTTAAAAAAAATTATGAAGTACAAACAAACTGGAATTGGCATTTATAAAATTGACATCACACTCACACAAATTAGATCATTTGTCGAATCAATGGAAAAAGTTGTTTGGCTCTTTATCTTTTACTTCTTTGACTGGTAGATGGGTTCAAGTGCTAGCCAAAGTATAAAAAGAACAAGCACAAGTTAACACAAAGTACAAGAGCCAGTATAGTCACGACGATGCAATCACTATGTGTTATTATTTTTGAGTTTTAAAACCCCGCCACCCCCCCCCCCCCCCCTCTTTTTTCTCAAGGTTTTCAAACCCGGACCGTTCATTGAACCGTTAAAGGGAGAGGTTCAAGGTTTTTAAGGTCGAACCGAGGTCGAACCGGGGTCGAACCGTGATGACGTCATAATTAATTAAATAATTAATTAAAGCCTAAATATAGATATTAAATTTATAAAACTAGCAAAATTGAAAATATATCTATATATGTGAGGGAAATTTAATGATTTTCAAACATATATTTAATAATTAAATAAGAAAGTTAATAAATTAAAATAATAACCATGAAAACATTAAAATTTATGATTAATTTTTGAAGTAAAGTTGAATATCTTTGAAGGATTTTAATTATAATTTTTTTTATTCCTTGTAAGAGATGGATAATTTAATTAAGTAAAATAAAATTGTAAAAAAAAAAAAAATTGCTAAGGGGTTGGACCGCACGGTTCTCACCGGTTTATACGGTCCAACCCCGGTTTTAGCGGTTCACGGAATTAACAAAAAATCCGGTTCTTTATGCTTAAAAAACCGGTTTTCATCCCGGTTCCCGATTTTCACGGTCCGACCTCCCGGTCCGGTCCGGTTCTGAGAACTATGTTTTTTCTTGCTAAGCACTATATGTTAATGTTATGACTTTAATAAGTTATGAGTTCTGCAGTATTCTCTTTTCCTTTATTTTTATGAATGATAGACTTTTATTACAAAAAATGAAAAAAAAAAAAAAAATCTAAAATCACAATCTATCTCACAATTTTTTTGTCACTATTATGATATGGTAGAGCATGGCTGGTAGAGAAAAAATGATGATCTATATATAGGTCATAGACAACTATTTATTGTTTGCTACGTTAGAAATGTACCAAAAAAAGGTTGTAATTTTAGAACCAGAATAACAAATAAGCTGTATGGAGTTCCTAAAAATTGACTGTAAACTTTTTTAGAAAAAAGAGCATATGAAGAGATCTTTTGGGATGGGTTGAAATTTTCAGCTTATTTTTAATTTTAATTTATTTTTTTTATTATTTATAAATTTCACTATACTTTTTGATACTATTCATGGGTCCAATTGTATTATTTAACTTATTTTTTAACTTTTTTTTCTACAATTTTAATAAAAAAAATTTTCAATTTCAACTAAATAAGCTCATCACAAAATGATGACCGGATTACATGTGATATGAATGCCAGTAAATCTTCTATTTAAGAAAAAAATACACTCTATTACAAATGTATGCTTTCTCCCTCTCATAAGCTAACGAAACTCACCGCTCGTTAGACCCACCAGCTGTTAGAGAAGTGGGGTGTATGTTCTCCCGTTTGAGAGAGACAGTGAATTGGAATTGGAATACCATGTATTTGCACATTGTTCAATACATTGCTACGCTTTTCAAGGAATGCTTCCAAAACTTTCAGAAGGAATGTGCACAGGTGTGGTGGTATGTCTAAGATTGGCCCTAGCACGTCACATATGACACTCCATCAATCAGATTTCATTTGTTTCTTTCTTCTTCTTTTTTTTTTTTTTTTTTTGGACCACACTTTGTTTTTGTTACAAAAATCTAAACATTTGTTTGGCTATGATTTGAAGCAATCGGTAAAGAAAGCTGGTTTCCAATCAAAACTTTATAACGTTGCCATGATTGCTTGCTGGTGACTGGTGAGTGGGCTGATTGTTGGACCTCATAGGGCATTTCCAGCAAAATTTTTAAAATTTTAAATTATTTGAAAAATAAACAGTAATTTTTATCTTTTAATTACTTATTTTTTTAAATATACTTTAAATAGATTCTCTATACTATTCTTTATCTCATTTAAATATTATTTTTTTATTTATTATTTATTCTCTTTTTAACAACTACATATCTTTCAACATTTTTTTTATTTGATACCTAATTATTATAATAGAAAAAAATGCATTTGAACAGTAGCCCATCAGACTTGATGAGCTACTGTTCATGAGCCAAAAAAATCCACGTATACCACATTTGTTGGAGCATGAACAATGCACAAATTCTCCAAATTTTAGCCCAAAAAACAAGTATGCCGCGTCTATCAGAGATGCTCTTATATTTTTTGGACTGTATTAAGCCACTTGGCACTATTTTTGGTTCATGAATCATAAAAAACATCCAATTATTATTTTGTCATATCTTGATTTTTTTTTTTTTTTTTTTTTTTTTTTTTTTTTTTTTTTGTGTGTGTGTGTGTGTGTGTGTGTGTGTGGTCGTATATTGAATCATTGATATTGTTAATCATTCAAGTAGCCCTCATTTTAGTTCCTCTATTGCATTTTTAATATTTTGGATTTACCATCATTTCTTGAGGATCTTGAGAGTTAGTACATAGGTAGGAGCAAAGACATGTGAAGTGTAATTATTTCAAAATTGATAAGGCAATCGACCAAAGGGCCCAACCCAATGCTGGAGTCTTATTGGTAGATATGGTTGTTTGAGATGACCCACCTAGTAATTGTCCCTTCACCTTAATCCATTATCCATTACTTAGGGCCACCACCTGAATTGCTACCTTTCGTTCTAATATAAGTCTTCCAATCATATGATTATATTGAGAGGTACGACAAAAAAAAACCTACATTTTGAGGAAAAAAACAAAGCTATATAGAGTTAGAGGCATCTTAAATCTTCAAAGAAGAGCTTGCAAGAGGAAGTGTTTTTTGGCTTACAATAATTGGGGGATTCAAACCCAAGTTCTCATATTCTCTCACTTCCAAGTTTCATTGTCCTTTTTCATTAGTGCTTGTTTGGCTAATTTATTTGCTTAAAGGTAAGGTTAAAAACAAAAAGAAAAAGGAGAGAAGAAGAAGAAGAAGAAGAAGATGTTACCTTAAAGCAAGTAGGCATGTGGGTGTGTGTTGGTACATTAGGCTAATTGGAAAAGGTTAGCTTAGGCCTGTTAAAGGACTTGTTGCTTTGACTTTAACTTTAGTCCAATATCCATCACACTCACATAAAGTCCTTGGAAACAGAGGTGGACCTGGACTCTCTAACTAAGTAAAAAAAATAGGTGGACATGGAATGGGCTGGGTGGATCAGATTTCAAATGAATTGTGATTTGTTATATAGTTCCAGCCTAGTTCAACCTTTTTGAAACACAAAACTTTGAAGGCCGGCCCATGCCAACCTTTTTTCTTGGGCAACATCAGCCCAATCCCTGAAAATGGTGCAATATAATGGGCTAAACCATTACTGATTGGAAGACAGTGCTCTCTCCCTCTCTTTCTGCACATGAATTCACATTGGTTTTTGGCTTCATTATTGTCTATGTTGAATCTTCTTGGCTTCGTTTTTATTCTCCTCCACCATTATTCTCTGCATTAGGCTCAAACCCAGGCAAGTTTATAACGTTCTTGCTAATTTGCTTCACCACCTCCTCATCCAACATCCATTTCTGACTTTGCACATACAACCATTCCCATTCTTGTGATTGCTTTGTCTCCTTCTTCTGAAGAAATTAAAAATATTTATAAGGATATAAAATACTATAAAAGAAGAAAAAGGCAAACGAAAGAATCCGCTAAAATATTAGACATTAGTTGCTACCGAGGAGAGCCTGGAAATCATGTCTAGCATTAAATATATATATATATATGTCCTCTACACGAGCAAATATGAATTGAATTATAACAATAATAAAAATACAAAATAAAAAAGAACGATGAGGATGCTTATATATCACACAACAAATTAATTAATAGGATCTAACATGATTTTTTTTTCTTTATTTTCTATTTTCAAAAACAATTTTCTATTTTTGAGATTAAAAAACTTGCTTGCCAACCCAAAATGAATAGAAACAAAAACTGTTCTCAAAACTTAATTTATAAAGAAAACTAAAAACATGCAAAATTTTGTTTTTAATTTTTAATTTTTAATTTTTAAAAATCAATGAAAAAACGTATTTAATTTAATGAATTTGTCTCATTTAATAAGTTAGCATTAGAGTTCAAATCCTAATAACAACATATTTTAGTATTTTCTATTTTTTTCTTTAAAAAACTATATTTTTAATTTCAACTAACCAAACATGTTTTTGATTTCAAAAATACAAGAAAACTGTTTTTTCTTTATATTCCCAAAAACATGTTTTTGAAAATAGAAAATAAAAACTGTTACCAAACATAACCTTATAGTTCAATTAAGGGTGGCAATTCGTGTTAGCTAGTCATGTTCGTATTGTGTCAAGGTATAAATATTCAAATCAATAGCTCAATTTTAATTCAACTCATTTAATAATTGTACCAAACACTCTCAACCCTAATTAGCTTGTTGAAATGATCCGACCCATTTCAACTAGTTTAATACACTATATTATAAAAAATAAAGTTTTAAAATTTTTTTTTTACAAAATCTTTAATTTTACTTTTTTATTTATTAATACTTATTAATTAAATATATCATATATAAATATTTTTTTTTGTCATATTTTCTTGTGCATTATTTTAAATGGAATGCTCTTTCACTTGGTTAGCAGTATCTATACAATTGAAAATTTTCTGTTTTCAGTGATAAACAACAAACCATGTACACAAGTAGCAGAAAAGCTTCAACATTAATAGAAAACAATAAATGGGAGATTTCTAATTACATTGCCTCGTATTTAGAATGAAACACAAGCCTGATTGGATTTGAAACAGATCATCACCTTCAAAAGTAGACAGACCCTCAAAAAATGATGATGGTCTATAATGCTCATATCTCTCCAATTCTATAGCAGACAAACCTTCAAAAAGTGATGATGATCCTTCATGCTCAGATCTCTCAGATTCGAGAGGTAACAGACCCTCAAAAACTGTTGATGGCCCTTCATGTCCTTATCTGTCAAACTCTAAAGAAGACGGACGTTCAAAAACAAAATGCAAGATTTCTTATTTCATTCCCTTGCATTTAGATGAAAAAAAATAGTCTTTATCATATTAGTAGGAATCAAAGTAGGATAAAGTCCAGATTTCTGTTGAGGGACCGAAGTATGAACCATTATTTATTATTATTATTATTATTATTATTATTATTATTCTTTATGATCCAAATTAGCACCCATAAAATAACTCTTTCTTAATACACAAAGCAATTATTCTTTAAAATCTTGGGAATCATGGATGATTAATGATGAGGATAAAATAGAGATTACTCACAACAGGATAAGCTGACGGTTTAAAGTTGACGGATACAACTAAACTCGTCAGCCCTCATTTGAAGACTGTGGACGGAAGGGATTTGTAGGGAGAAGCACCGGCAAGGCATACCCTAAGGCTGACGGGGTCATGAAGCTGACAGGATCATAAAGCTGAAGGGATCCTAAAGCTGATGGGATTAAGACTAAAGGCATAGGGTAAGTTGACGACATTAGTAAAAGATTGCTTGCCAATCACGGTTGCGTATATAAGGAAATGTCTTACTCTCCACGTTTTGAGATACCTAAGAGGGATTCCTATATGGAAAGGATCCCGCAAAATACGTCCAAGAAGACTCCTATAAGGAAAAGACTTCTACTCTAAGGAAAAGAGGTCAACCCCCTACTACTATAAAAACCCAAGCACCCTCACAAACCAAGGTATGCATAGTTTACCCTCTCTAGCACTCTAGAGTTGTGAGAATAGTTCTGACTTGACCTTCGGAGGGTATTTGGCCGGCACCACACCGGTGCTCTCTGTTAAGTCTTCTCTTTTTGTTGTGCAGGTGCTGTTTCGAGCGTGTGAGGACCGTGTGGCTTACTGGTGATTTTTTCAGCATCATCAGTTAATCTTGTACTAATTGTCCTAACAATTTCCATTTCAATGTAAGAAAATCGAAGTGTGTTAAAAAATCATCTTCAATTACAAAATTAAAGAATCCATTAAGATATTATATATCTTCTATTTTGTTGTGAAACCTAGTTTTGATAATATATTAATGGTTAAAAATACTCATTTTATAGTTGTAGTGAAAATTGGAGGATTTAGTATGATTACAACTATACAATCACTCTATAAACAAATTGGTAGGCTACTAATTTTCTTGTACTTACTAGCCATTAACACACCTAAAAAAAATATTTGACAATTTTTTGGAAGTTCAAATATCGAACTATATTATGCTTATAATGGTGAAAGTCTATTTTCAATAGTAATTTTTCATGATTTATGAATCTTGTTGCTAAAACTTTTTTAAGCATAATAAATATTTAATTCATAATAGTGCTCAACTGTAAAGTCAATTTACTAATGTGAAATAAAAATATCCACTAGGTGAAACTAGCCAATTAATTTGTAAGCTGGGCTTGGGTGAAACATTTTTTAAAAAGCTTTATGGTTTATATTAGACACAGATTACTACCGGGCAGTAGTTGAGCCAACAACTTAGTCAGGTGCAAAGAAAACCAGAATATATTATATGATGTTATCATTTCCTCTCTTCCAAAATAACATTCTCATCGTGAACTTGCGGCCTCTACTCCTAGAGATGATGACGAGGATGTTAAACGATATTATAAGAGATTCTATAGCATTAGCCATGTGGCAAAACTATATCCAAATATGATAGTTTTTGGATTTATTGTTATCATGTCATTTAAGATTGTTATGTTTCAATTACTTAGACCTCTTTTTTTTTTTTTTTTTAAAGAAAGTTTCAACCTATGGCGTCCACTTCTAATAATAGTTATTTATCATCAGACCAAGATACTAATCAGTTTTTGGTGTAGGCAGGGATTGAATCCCAGATCTCTTATACAATCATCAGATATTTCACCAGTTCATATTGCTCTCTATCTTTTGATAATTAATATTAATAGCTACACAATATTTTGTATGTGTTTTTTTGTCCTATTAATTATAGCATGGGTAAGATTAAAAATAAGAAAAAGGAGAGAGAGAGGTTACCTTAAAGCAAATAGGCATGTGGGTGTGTGTTGGTACATTAGGCTAATTGGCAAAGGTTGGGTAGTTGAGGGCCTGAGGCCTGTTAAAGGATTTGTTGCTTTGACTTTAACTTTAGTCTAGTATCCATCACACACACATAAATTCCTTGGAAACTAGGTGGACATAAACTCTCACTAAATAAATAAAAAAACAGAGGTGGAAATGGAATTGGCTTGGTGGATCAGATTTAAAATGAATTGTGATTTGTTATATAGTTCCAGCCTAGTTCAACCTTTTTTAAACACAAAGCTTTGAAGGCCGGCCCATGCCAACCCTTTTCTTGGGCAACATCAGCCCAATCCCTGAAAATGGTGATGCATTAATGACTAGGAGTTTATTCTATGAGCAAATGTTAATGATTATTTCATTGAGCTTATATGGAAATTAACATAGACACCTCTCTCTCTCTCTCTCTCTCTCTCTCTCTCTCTCTCTCTCTCTCTCTCTCCACATGAATTCACATTGGTTTTTGGCTTCATTATTGTCTAGGGGTGGCAATTCGTGTTTGCATGTCGGGTTCGTGTCATGTTAACTTATGAGTATCAGACTATACAGTTCAACACTAACTCGACATGTTTATTAAACGAGTCAAGATTCCTCAACCCTAACACAACTCATTTATTAAATGGGTCAATCATGTCGACCTGTTTATCAAATTTTATCTGTTAGAAATACTGAATGATTGTATTGTATTTCTCAAGTAATAGAATATACATAAGTGCCTTTATATAGGAGGTAGAGTATGCAGTACAAGTAAGTGTGCTATACACGTAAACAAGGTGGGCCTAAAGCCCACATACCCTAATATACATTAACAGCCCCCCTCAAACTCAAGGTGGATGTAAGACCAACTTGAGGTTGTCAACCAAACTGCAAAGACGTCCCTTAGGATGTGACTTGGTGAAGATATCTGCAAGTTGATCTTTAGAAGAAACTAAGATCAGCTTGAGAGCACCATGGACAAGAGGATAACAGATAAAATGACAATCGATCTCAATGTGTTTAGTCCGTTCATGGAAGACATCATTGTGAGCAATATGAATGGCACTCTGGTTGTCACAATAAAAAGGAGTAGCAGAGGATGTGGATACACCTAAGTCTTTGAGAAGCCACCATAGCCAAAGGAGCTTAGATGTGGTATCAGCAAGGGCACAATATTCTGCTTCAGTACTGGAGCGGGCCACATGAGTTTGTTTCTTGCTTCGCCAAGAAATCAAAGAAGAACCAAGAAGAAAGCAATAACCAATGGTGGACCTGCGATCAGTGGGATCTCCTACCCAATCAGCATCAGAAAATGCACGGAGAACAAGAGGAGACTAAGCAGAGTAGAAAAGACCATGGAAGAGAGTGCCCTTTAGGTATCGAAGAATGCGCAGAACAGTAGCATAGTGAGTTGATCGTGGAGCAGACAGATCTGACTCACTTGGTGAACAGCATAGGAAATGTCTGGATGAGTGACAGTGAGATAAACTAGCCTGCCAACCAAGCGTCTATAAAGAGAGGGATTAGACAACGGTTTCCCCCCTGACGGAGTCAGATACGCATTAAGCTCAACTGGAGTGTCAACAGTCTTGCTATTAGTGAGTCAAGCTCGAGACAAGAGTTCAGAGGCATACTTGGCTTGAGTAATATAAAGTCCATCTGTAGAATGAGTGATTTCAAGACCCAAGAAGTAGCTGAGATGTCCAAGATCTTTCATCTCAAATTGCTGACTGAGAAAATCCTTAAGTTCTTGAATGCCATTAAGGTCATCAACAGTTATGATCATATCATCCACATACAGGAGAAGTAAAATAGTGCCTTTGTCAGTGCGACGAACAAATAAGGCAGAATCATAATGACTGGTCATGTAACTTAAGCGAGAGATGGTAGAGTTGAATTTGGCAAACCAAGCTCGTGGAGCTTGTTTAAGGCCATAAAGAGCACGCCGAAGGTAATAAACCTTATTTGATTCAACAGAGAGACTAGGAGGAGGTTGCATATAAACTTCTTCACTTAAATCCCCATTAAGGAATACATTTTTGACATCTATCTGAAAAAGGTCCCATTTTTTGGTAGCAGCAACAGCTAAGAGAGCTCGAACAAATGAGATACGGGCAACTGGAGCAAAGGTCTCTTCATAATCAATCCCATACTCCTGTGTAAAACCTTTTGCAACAAGACGAGCTTTGTAGCGCTCAATGGACCCATCAGAGCGAGTTTTAATCTTGTAGATCCGCTTACAACCAACCACAGATTTCCCAGGGGGGAGAGTCACCAAATCCCAAGTATGGTTTTTAGATAATGCATCAAGTTCCTCTTTCATTGCAATCTGCCATAAAGGGTCAGTGGAAGCCTCACGATAGGTGTGAGGCTCATGCAGTGTAGCAAAGGCAGTGTAATAATGATAATCAAGTAAATGTGTAGGAATGGATCTTACCCGAGTTGAGTGACGAGGTGGAATGTCTTGTGCAAGATCTTCAGGCGGAGCAGGAACAGGGGACCCAAGCTCAAGGTTGGGTAGCTCGTCTTCAACCTGTGCATCTTTCACCTGTTCATTAAAGGGTGAACTAGGAAAGGGATCAAAGGTATCTGGTGGTTAGACAGAAAAGTCTATAGGAGGATCAGGAGCAACTATAGGAGGATCAGGAGCAGTTACAGAAGGAATATGTGCCTCATCTGGAAAAAGATCTAAAACAAAGGAAGAAGATAGGGAGGCATGGAAGTGAGAGAGCTCGACAAAGGAGCGATGTTCCCAAAAGACAACATTACGGGAGATACGAAGACGATGAGAGACAGGATCATAACACCGATACCCCTTTTGAGTTTCGCCATAGCCAAGAAAACAACAAAGCCTTGACCGAGGCTCAAGTTTGTTATGCTCATGTGGCTGAAGAAGAACGAAACAAGTAGAACCGAAGGAGTGAAGGTGGTGATAGTCTGGAGGTGACCCAAAAAGGCGCTCATATAGAGTTTGATTTTGAATAACAGGACTTGGAATGCGATTAATAGCATGAACAGCATGAAGGGCAGCTTTACCCCAAAAAGGAGCAAGAACTTTGGTAGAGAGAAGAAGAGCACGAACAGTGTCAAGAGTATGACGAAGTTTTTGTTCGGCTCTACCATTTTGCTGAGAGGTACCTGGACAAATTAGTTGATGAACAGTGCCATAGGAATGCAAAACAGCTTGGAAAGCATATTGAGTGTACTCAAGAGCATTATCAGATCGAAAAATTTTGATACGTTTGGAAAATTGAGTTTCAACCATTTTTGCAAAATTAGAATATACTTGCAATAACTCAGAACGATGTTTCATATTAAAAATCCAGCAATAGTGAGAGTAATCATCAACAAAGACAACAAAATATCGAGACCCACCAATACTAGAGACAGAGGAAGGCCCCCAAACATCAAAATGAATAAGGTCAAAGATATCAGTGGATATTGATTCACTAATATTGAAAGGCAAAGCTGGTTATTTTCCTAACTGACATGAAACACAATCAAAATTTTCTGTAGACACTGAACCTAACAAACCTCTAGAAGCCAATTATTGTACTCGAGAGGAAGATGTGTGACCAAGTCGAGCATGCTAAAGTGCAAGGGAAGGAGTAGAAGAAACTGCAGCAGCTGCAACAACAGAAACAAGAGCAACAAGTGGAAGACGAAGGTTGTCCACGGGAAACATACGCCAAACTCTGGGACTGGTTCCAAGCTCCTGTCCCGTCCTTGGATCCTGCACAATACACCCAGAATAATCAAAGATAATGCGATAACCTAACTCAGCTAATTGTCCCACAGAAAATAAATTGTAAGAAAGGTCAGGAACATTAAAGACACCAGGAACCGAGTGATTGGAGGTTGAAACGGAACCTATATTATGACCAGACATAGTGGAACCATTTGCTGTGTGAATATTAAGAGGGTGTGGTGCAGGTTTAAGTTCAGAAAATAAGGACGAGTAAGGATTCATGTGATTGCAACAAGCAGAATCCATAAGCCAAGAGGAATGAGACATACCAGATAAAACTGAGAGAGAAGAGGAATAAAATGCATTACCAACCATACGAATGATATTGGCGATGATATTTTTAAGGTCATCTGTGGATATGGTGAAAGTGCGTCCTGAAGACTTAGACTGTGCAGAGATGGGAGCCATTGGTTGGACACTCTCAGTGTTAGTAACAGTAGCAGTGGAAATTGACATAGCTGATTTGTTGCGATGATAGCAAGTCTCAATATTGTGGCCAAAACGTTTGCAAAAACTGCAAAAATGTTTGCTGGATTGTCGGCGACGATTATTGCAACAAGAAGAAGACTTGTCCTTATTGTCCATTTAGAAGCAAAATATGCAAAAATGGACTGCAAAAATGAAATCTACGTGAAAAACTGGGTAAGGAACACCTGAACTGCAAAAAGTCAACTCTGGCCAAAAGTCAACGATCGACGGTCAACAGCCACAGTCAACTGTCAACTACTATGATGACGTCAGCAAGATGACGTAAACTGAAGACCTTAGCTAGGGCTGACGTGTAATGATGACGTCAGCAGGTGCACAGCGGTGAAGACCTCAGCTAGGGCTGACGTGTAATGATGACGTCAACAGGTGCACAGCGGCGCGTGAGCGCGTGAGGCGCGTGAATCAACCCTCACCAGAGATTTGGTCGACACGTGAGGGCACGTGTGGAGTTCAATGAGGCCGATTCTTCTCCGGTAATGGAGATCGGAGAAAGGCGATTCCGATGACGGCGGCAGTGAGTTGATCGGAGAAATATGGATGGCGCATGAGGCACATGGAAAAGCTGCCAAATCTTTGATCGGCGCGTGGCAGCGCGTGGATGGTCAGATGATGATGATTCTGGCGGCTTTGTGTAGATCGGTTGAAGATCTACCCGGTGATATGTTTTATGTCTTAATCGGAGATCCGGTGTGGAAGATCCAACGGAGGCAGTGATCTTGGTGGCGGTGATCGAGCTTCTGGCGGTGAAGATTCAACCTTTACACCTCTGACGGCGATGGAGCAGTCAGGAGAGGGCATGGAAAAGGTTTACTGACCGATGAAGTCGAGGCAGCGGAAAATACCAACAAAGACAGGACTGCAAGACACAAGAAAGTTAGAGCAATGACTATGATACCATGTTAGAAATACTGAATGATTGTATTGTATTTCTCAAGTAATAGAATATACATAAGTGCCTTTATATAGGAAGCAGAGTGTGTAGTACAAGTAAGTATGCTATACAAGTAAACAAGGTGGGCCTAAAACCCACATACCCTAATATACATTAACATTATCAAAAAATGAAAAAAAGCAAATAGCTATTTTTAATATAAAATTTAGAATAATGAGTAACTGCATCATAAATAATCATTCAAAACTAAAGCATGTCTCAAGTTGAACACTAACTCAACCCCTTTTTTTTAAACCTCAACCCATAACCAGCTAATTTCATGTCGGGTTCGCAGGTCGTGTCCAATTTTGTCATACCTATTGTTGTCTATATATGTTGAATTTTCTTGGTTTTGTTTTCATTCTCCACCGTTTATGTATCCCTACTAATTTGATTCACCACCTCCTTATCCAGCATCCATTGCTCACTTTGCTCATACAACTCTTTCAGTTTCTTCAATTTCTTTGTCTTCTTCTTCGATTTCTTTGTCTCCTTCTTGTGAAGAAACTAAAATTTATAAGACATAAATGAAAAAAGCAAACGAAAGAATCCGCTAAAATAGAACTCCTCATTCATTGCTAGCTAGGAAAGCCTGGTAATCATGTCCAGTATTAAATATATAAATATGACTTGAATTATAACAATAATAAAATATTAAAAAAAAGAACGATAAGGATACTTATATATCACATTGTCTGCCAAGAAAAAAATGCTAGAAATTGAGTAAAAACAACCAATTAAATTCAATTATGCTAAGAATTGAGTAAAAATGCTAATAAATATTTTTTTAATTGAGTTTAAATTGTTGAGGAGATAAACACCTTGGAAGTTTCCTTGAGTAATTAATTTTTTTTTTTTTTTGATAAATTAATTGAGTAACTAATTTTCAATATAACATATAGAAACACACTTTGACCCAAAAGGCCTAAACCCAATAGGTATGTGCTCAATTATGTTATATTAACTATTCATTATTCTAATCTTTATTCAACGTGGGACTTCACTCACACGTGTACACCCAACATAAATTTTCTATAATTAAAACTTTCTATATTTACAAGCTCTATTAGAATCTTATTTATCATAATAAATATTTTTATGAGATGGGTTCAAGTTACACCTAGTGTAACTTGACAAGAGTTACACCATTTGTAGACCATAGATTTGTAATTGATCTAATGGTTAAAAAAATAATATTAAATGTTAATTGACTTATACCTCATTCACTTAATTAATAGCAATTTTGTTTCTCTCTCCTTATTTATTATTTAAAACCTTTTACATATATTCATTTTTTTGCCAATGACTTTACAAATATATTTGCAATACTTTTTTTTTTTTTTGGTTGAGTTCATACTACTTTTTTTTCTTTTTTTCTTTTTTTCCTTCTTTTAAGCTGGTCATACTCTTATAGTCTTATCAATTGTGAATATATATCCTGTCTCCTTAAAAATAAATAAATGGCAAAGTGTTGTTTAATGACTGACCAAGCTTGTAATTTTTTGATCTGAGATAGAATTTAATCTTCACATAGACAATGCGAGACCAAGGTACTCTGTATTTCCCTCAGCAGTTTTTAATCTAATGACTGACCAAGCTTGTAATTTACCCGATGACACTAGTGCTAATCTAATTTCTGTTAGATTTTTTGTCCCTTCAGAAGATGTGTCTATCATTCGCAATTGTAAATGGGACGTGGTTGGGTTCCTCGAGCTATTTGGATGCCTTTAACTAGGCTTTCCATGTAATGTCTTGCAAAAGTTTGAAGAGAGCTTCCATGACTGAAATTAATTGGGCTTCTGACCTGGATTTAGTTCGAGAAGTAAAATATGACACTCGCATCCATTTTCTGTTTCGTGCACTCAGGAACTCATGGAAATATTTTGAACCATCTGCTGATGTATTTGAAGATTTATGAGAGTATAAAATAGTAACACCAACGAACCCGTGTTTTTGGCAAAACAACCACTTATTCGGGCTGAAACAATGAGCAGCACACTAGAGGAGACAACTTGTCAACTACAAACATGTGAAGGTAATACCATGGAGTTTCTTTTATGTGAAAGAATAAGCCCATTCTGTCCTAACAGCAACAATTATATCCACTCTCCATCCAAGTCTGCAAAAAAAAGCACAACAATTCCAAAGCTAAGGTTTACTTAAAAATGATCTAATAGGAATATTTAAGATATTCCGGGGAAATGTGTAGTAAAACTCAACCCCAAAAAAAAAAAAGTATTGCAAATATATTTGTAAAGTTATTGGAAAAAAAAAAGGAGTATATGTAAAAGGTTTTAAATAATAAATAAGGAGAGAGAAACAAAATTGTTATTAATTAAGTGAATGAAGTGTAAGTCAATTAGCATTTAATGCTATTTTTTAAACCATTAGATCAATTACAAATCTACGGTCTACAAATGATGTAACTTTTGTCAAATTACACCAGGTGTAACTTGAACCCATCTCTATTTTTATATATAAATACAATCATAATAAATTTTTATTATTAACAATCAAAATTATTAAACTCCATCTTTAGATAAATAAATAATAATAAAACATCGATTTTTTTTTTTTAATTTGATTTAAGAGTTACAAAAATTCTAAACTATATTAGTTTATTTTTTTGAGAATTCATAATTTTTTTCATAAAACAGTTCAATACTAAACATGATTAAATTAGGTTTGATCATCTCTAAACAAATTATAATTAAATCCGACAAGTTCTTTTCTACAAAATCTTTTAATTTTACCTTTTATTTATTGATATACTTATTAATTAAATATATCATATATAATTTTTTTGTCATCTTCAGCAAGCACATATAACCTAATACTACAGATAAAGTAACATGAAATTGAATCATATTTTCAAAATGGTACCTCTTCTCTTCTTTCGGGAATGATGTTATTCACTTGTTGGTCAGCAGTATCTTTAAAATAGAAAATTTCTTATTCAGTGATGATCAACAAACCATGTACACAAGCAGCGGAAAAGCTTCCAGATTAATAGGCAACAAAAATGGGAGATTTCTAAATACATCGCCACGTATTTTGAATGAAACACAAACCTGATTGAATTTGAAACGGTTCATCAGGTTCAAAAGTATTCAGATCCTCACAAAATGATGTTCTTCTATAATGTCTCTTAGTGTCTAGATCAGGCAAACCTTCAAAAAATGATGATAAACCTTCATACTCAGGTCTCACAGATTTGGGAGGTGAAAGACCAAAAAAAACTGTTGATGGGCCTTCATGTCGATATCTCTCTAAAGGAGACGGACCTTCAAAAACAAAATGCAAGATTTCTAAATTCATTAATATTCCCATACATTTAAAACGAAAAAAAAAAATAGTAATAATCTTTATCGTGTTAGTAGGAATCAAAGTAGGATAGAGTCCAGATTTATATTGAGGGGCCGAAGTATGAACCATTTTTATTACTATTATTATTCTTTATGATCCAAATTAGCACCAATAAAATAACTATTTCTTAATACACAAAGCAGTTCTTTTAAATCTCGGAAATCATGGATGATTAACTCGTACTAATTGTCGTAACAATTTCCATTTCAATGTAAGAAAATCGAAGTGTGTTAAAAAATCATCTTCAATAAAAAATTAAAGAATCCATTAAGATATTATCTTCCATTTTGTTGTGAAACCTTGTTTTGATAATAAATTAATGGTTAAAAATACTCATTTCATAGTTGTAGTGAAAATTGGAGGATTAAGTATGATTACAGCCATATATACACTCACTCATAAACAAATTGGTAGGCTAATAATTTTCTTGTCCTTACTAGCCATTAACACAACTAAAAAAATATTTGACAATTTTTTGGAAGTTCAAATATCAAACTATATTATGCTTATAATGGTGAAAGTCTATTTTCAATAATAATTTTTCATGATTTATGAATCTTGTTGCAAAAACTTGTTTAAGCATAAAAAAATATTTAATTGATAATAGTGCTCAATCATAAAGTCAATTTACTAATGTGAAATAAAAAATATCCACTAAGTGAAACTAGGCAATTGAATAATACCCAATCGGGTTAACCGTGAACCGATCATGAAACCAATTTTTGATATGCAAGAACTGAGCTTTTAATAGATATGAGAGAATCGTGTGAACCAGGGTTCAACCTAGAAAACCGACCGAACTGTAGGCCGGTTCAACCTAGTCCCATTATAGATATACACATATACAATATCTCATGAAATGCATGGTTTTTAAATGTGGATCGGTCCGACTAGTCCAACTAGGTTAATCGTGAACCGGTCATGAAATTGGTTATGCAAGAACTGGGCTTTTAATAGATATGAGAGAATCGTGTGAATCGAGGATCTTACAATTTTATGATCTCACCTGCCTAAAATGATCTGGATCTTTCAAGGATCTTTGCGATTGTTTAGAATCGTACAGTTCTGACGATCCCAAATGATCCTGATTTCTTGTAATTTTCTTTAACTTGACAGAATGCTTAGTTGGGCCCAAATGAAAAATAGTATCTCAATAGACCAAATTTTACTATTCTAATGTAGAGAGATAGAGTGTCAGTTGGACCCAAATGAAAAATGACACCCAAATAGTGTCACGTTTTAAGGTTTTTGGCCTCTTGATGTATGGTAATTACATCAAATGGATAAATTTTTTTGGTTTTTTATGAATGAATATATAATTTATGTGATTATTTATGATACTAATGTGTTTTTTTCTCTCAAATAATGTAGGATCTTACAATTCACGATCCGATCCTATGATCCAAGATCCCACATACCTCTTACGATCCTACATAAGATCCCAATTTTGATAACCTTGCTAAAGAATGAAACACAGTTTTGAAGCCGATTGAAGAAAAAAAAATTAGTGCTTTGTGCAACATTGAGAGAAAAAAGAAAATGTGATTTTATTTTGCTCAAGACATACAAGGAAGATAAATTAGGGTTTTCTCTAAGACAATTATTTGAGTACTACATCCACATAGAGTTGAAGTATTTGGAGCGGAAAATCTTACTACCAAGTTTTGTGATGAGGTTGTATTTGTTCCAAGAGATATTGTTATATTTTCCCAATTTATTATAAACTCAGGTTTTGGTTATAACTTGACTGTTGTAATCTCTATTTTATTATAATGGATTAATTAGATTTGCCTCGTGATTTTTTTCTCTACACTAGAGGATTTTTCTTGTAATTTTTAGTGTTCTTGTTAGTTGATTTTTTTATCGCTTTAGTAAATTTTTATTTTCACTGTTGTTTGAGTTATATTTAATTTAATTCACGCAGGGATTTATCCTAACACAAGCGAGAGAGAGTTAGTTAACAATAATGTACTTGCATCCTTTCGCAGCCACTGGAATTAAAGCACTTGGGTCGATTCTGTATTGTTCAATTATAAAAATAAAAGCCATTAAATAAATGAAAAGTGATATTGGGAAAAATTAAAACATGGAAACTAGGAGCACATGCATGAACTTGAAATGTATTCAACCCTAATCATTTTTCAGTCTGTGATTGTGAAGTGTGAACGCAATATCGATGGATGAACATATGCTCAAGTATATATTACTGTCATCATCAACTATCAGTACAACATACAGTAAATCAATGAACACTCAATTATTTATCACTTACTTCAAAAAAAAATATCACTTACTTGGTGCAATGCTAATAAATCAATGAACGTTAACGATGGCGGCTCCACTTGTATGTGAGGGTCAGGACAACCCTCACTTGCCAAAAATATATTTTATAGTGACCACTCTGGCTTGAAAAAAAAATTTATTTATGTACTCACAAAAGAAATATTATATATTATATTAATTTATTTTGATCACCCTAATAAAAATGTTAAACAACATAATCTAAAAATCATAAAAATTTGAATTCAACAAAAATAATAGTAATGTTACATCCACAATATTTTCATAATAAATCTTATGTGATAAACTATTACTAATTCTAATTTAGGCTCGATATTGACATGTTTTACCCATCAATAACAGCTTGTTACATAAGATTTATTATGAAATTGTTATGGTCACTTTATTATTTTCATATTAACATTTTCAATTTCCGCTTTATCTCTTATTAATTTTTTTTCTCTCTTTACTAGTAAAAAAAAATTGTAATATTTTATGTATTTGTGTTTTTTTTTTTTTTTTTTTTTTTTTTGTGAACTTGATATATTCAAGTTGCCTCTTTATTAAATTATGTATAACTTAAGTCTCTTAGGACCACCCTAAAAAAAGATTCCTTACCTGCCATGACAAGAAGAAATGAACGAAAAGTGATTTCGAAAGGGAAAGAACTCGTTATTTATATGTAAGATACCTTGATCTGCAGCGAGTTGAAATTGATCGATTTCCATTGTGCATGAATTTGTATGAACTCGAACTGGGTTTTGATCGTTTTCCATAACTTTCAACTTTATGCCTAGCTTGCTGTTAGGCTATAGTTGTTACGTTGTTGTTGGTGCAAAAGTAGTTTGAACGAGAAAGATTAAGCGCAGGGAAAAGAAAAAGAAAAAAAAAGCGCAGGGACAAATAAACAAGAAAAGGAGGATAAAGTTTATATAGAGATTTTTGTATTTGCTTGGCGCGAAGATTGCAAGTGAGTGAAAGAATAGTTTGGTCTAACTTTCGATTTTCTTTCTAATACCTCGTTCTAATTACACTTTTGACTCTTTCTAAGCCACTAATGACTTTCTTTCTAGTAACGCATTCTCTTTTTTTTTTCTTTTTTTAATACCACTTTCTTTCTTTCTTTTTTTTTTTTTTTTTTTTTCTTTCTCTACCTCTGAAACAAAATATCTTGCACAAGAAAGAAAGAAGAAAGAAATGTATTAAGATATAAATTTAATCTATTACATGAAAATTTCAAACTAACATTTATATAACATTAACAAAATATAAACAGAATAAATAAAAATAAAACAACTATTTCTTAATGCATTTCTAACTAACAAAATGAAACTTGAGGTTATTTTAAAAATTGAAATTATTGAGAAGTCTATTTTGACAATATATATTTGTACATGGAATGATGGTAAAATCAAATATTTTAATTGAGAAATTTTCTATAATTTGTAAATCAACTAATAATATTTATTGTCTCAAATGTGTTTAATATCATTTTGTGCAGTCAAGTACAATTTTTTTTAGTCCGAAGGTTAAAATCTAATATATCTATATATACACCATTTAAATAATTTTGAGAGTTATGGCCCCTTGTCTATACATATTTTGTCGGTGTGGACTGTGGACACAAACATTTGTAATCTATGAGACTATGACTGCGTGGCATTATGGCAATTCATGCATATTTATCTCTCTTCTTCTCTTTAAAAAGCATATTTTGTTTCTCTCCTTTTTTTTTTTTTTTTTTTTTTTTCTTTCCTTCTTTTCTGTTCAGACCTGCGGTTTCCCTTCTCCCTTTTTTTTTTTCTTTTTTTTTTTTTTTTGAACTCGATCTCCATGTGACTTCCTGTCTGTTTTAGTGGATTTCGATGGTGGGTCACAAGGGCAGTAATTTGTGAAGATTCCATGTGCGTTTGTTTTGTAATGATTCTGCGTTTGCGTTCGCGTTTGCATTTGGCTAGTTCCATGACATTGTTCATGGACAGCCAAGTACTAAAAACGTGTGAAGAGTTTTTGCTACAGCGTTTTTGCTAATTAAAAAATATTTTATTATAGTGTTTTTAACAATAAGTTTTTAGTTTTTAGCAAATAAGTGGCATCTAAACAGACCCTCCAAAAGCTTTGGACTCTTGTGTGAAGGCAAGGTTGAAAATGACTTTTTAGCTAAACTTAAATTTTTTGTAGTTTAACTTCTTTGTTGTATAAGTATAACACATATTCCACAACCGTATTGGACTTCAATATATAGCTAAAGTAAATTGTCTTTTTGTGACAAATTTAGCATTCACATTAAAGACGGTATAAACGCTAAAAAAAATAAACTATATTTGCAACTAAAAAACTAATAAATAGGTCACAACAAAGGTACTACAGCTAAAAGAAATAATAACATAGCTACAATAAGCTGATATTTTTGACAGCTTACTGTAGCTATATCTTATAAAAAAAAAGATATTATAGTTATTTTTTTAAAAATTGTTTTAGTAGTATTGATTAATATTTTTTAGATTAATTTTACTTTCAATTTTGTCTTTTAATTTTGCTCTCCGACTTAAAATCCTAGCTCCGTTACTGCATACACATGGCAGCTATTAAAATTATCATAAAAATCTTATTCAGAATATGAAATCCAATTCTCCTCTTGCCTTTATTTGAGTATCGTTCATTGTACATTGTCTTGGACACTTTGAGCCTGTTTGGCCAACCATTTTTCATCACTCAATTTCCATCACTCAATTTTCATCACTCATCACTCATCACTCATAACTCATCACTCATCACTCAATTTTTCACACCCGTTTGGCATCATCACCTAATTTCTATCACTCAATATTTTTCACACTATTTGTGGGCCCATACCTGTCAGCCGGTGTAACTTTTTCTCTTTTTTCTTTTTCTTTTTTTGGCTTTCAATACCCAAACTCACTGAAGCTTAAAAAAAAAAAAAAAAAAAAAAAAAAAAAAAAAAAAAAACCAAGAACTGAAGAACGAACAAGTGAAAAAAAAAAAAAAAAAAACCCAGAACTGAAGACCGATCAAGTGAAAAAAAAAAAAAAAAAAAAAAGTCAAAAGGTGGTCAAAAGTTGCGACTGTGGGTCCCTCCATATGTGTTTATTTACGAAAATGCCATTGAATTATGAGTTATGGAAACAGAGTTATCGTTTGGCCAAACAACCTTTTTGCTATAGGTCCCACCATTTTTGAATTATGAATTATGGAAACTGAGAATTGAGTTATCAAAATATTGATTTCAAACAGACTCTAAAGCTGTAGGTTATGTCTCACAGTCATAGTGCGTTGGAGGCAAATTTTTTCAGTGATTTAAAAAGTAAAGGAAAAACACACACTGATAGAAAAAATCAACATGCGGGGTTCTGGAAAAGACGCAAACCTGTTCTTCTTTGAATCAATGTGCTGAAGTGAGTGTTGAAGTTAGTACTGATTTTAGCAATTTGGTTCCAAAAATTACATTTGTTCCCCTCCCTTAGCAATATTTTTGCCCCTGTTAAAAGTTATACAAAAAATTTATGGATCTATTAAAATTAGCAAGCCCACAAAAATCAGCTAACAACAAATTCACCAATAATAAAGCTATAGAAAATTTAGCACAATCATGAATCAACTAATTTTTACCAAAAAAGAAAATCCAGTCCTTAAAAAATTTGAATCAAAACTAATCTATGAACTAAAATCTTTGGTCAATCCATCAAATTCCAACTATGAATGTTATGAAAACTAGCATCTGCAACTAAATGGAAGATGAGTTTTTGACGGACATTTTGATTTTATTCATTAAAAGGAACATCGTTATAACATTTAACATGGAGTCAATCATAAATGATTTCCAATATTTAAAATTAAAAAAATTTAAAAAAAAACATCGAGTTTCTTTTTCATAAATGACTACATGTTTTTATATATATCCGGTGTTAATATGTTCAATTGTTTTAGCATGTGCTACATTAGTAACAATGCTACTTTTTTTTTTCTCTTCTCTCTCCTCTTGCATGTCATGTCTCTGTCTCTTAAGGTTGCAAATGAACCAAGCCGTTTATGAACAACTCTAACTCAGCTTAATAAAAAATTTGTTCATATTTGTTTGTTTATAAATAAGCCAAGCTTGAGCAATAGTTTTAGGTTTGTTTAATAAACAAGACAAGCCCAAGAAAAAAAAAATTTTGTTTATGATCAAGCTCGTGAGTTATAAGGCTTAATACAAAACAATTCAAGTATAGAATAATTTAAGTTTATATGTGTTTGCTAAATAAATTCATTACATATATATCAATAATGACATGGCCAATATGGGAGCACTACCCATATTCTTAATTTTTTCCTTCCCTCTAAACTAATCAAGTATTGTTTAGACTTTAGTTTACATTTATATAAATATATATATATATATATATATATGTGTGTGTGTGTGTGTGTGTGTGTGTGTGTGTGTGTGTAAAATTTAAGTGGGCCATGTATGACCTTTTCCCATCAATAATCTAATATAAAGTTATAAAACATGTTAGTATTTCGTATTCATAATAGTTACAAATGAGTATTTTTCTACTTCTTCACCATCTAACATGAATATAAAAATTGTATTTTAAAATATTGTTGAAATTGTAGACAAGGAATGATGAATAAATGGATTTACTTATGTAAATTTTAAATTTGAATATTGATTAATCATAAGTGTGACTAAAAGCATGATAAAATGAGTATACTTTTTTTTTTACTTGATTTTGGAAATTTAAACATTTTATAATGTAATTTCCTTAGATTTAAAGCTCAAAAACTTGACTTGAGCTCAAGTTTGTGCCAAGCCCAAGCCCAAGCTTAAGCTTAAACTTTTTGGCTTTTCCACAGGCTTAAGCTCAAACATTATTTTAGGCTTGTCACAGGCTCTAGCCAAGCTTGAGCTTTTAACTTTTACTGGCGAGCCAAACTTGAACATGTACTACTTGACAAAGCTCAACTTGTTTACAGCCCTATCTCTCTCTCTTTTCTCTATTGTCTCTCTCCACTGCAGCTAGCTAGCTACTAAAAATGTATAGTGTATTGTCAAATATTATGCTAAAGTAGCAAAAGTAAGTTCTTGGTGCATCAAATTATCATTATTTTTAGCACAGTCAATGCTAGCGCTCTAACTAATTAACACAATTATATTAAAGATTTGGATTGATAAAAGATTTATAAATATTATACATACTAAAATACTTTTTTTTTTTATTTAATATAGAACTCATGAATAAGAGAAAAAAATAGAAAATTTATGCTATTCCAAACCAATGAAAGCAATAAAATATATTTTTTTCATATGACTTTACGGATATATCGTATTTTGTGCTAAATAATTTGTTTTTATTAGTTTGAACTTTCAAGTATCAAGTCAACTATATTTCATTAGTTTCTTTCTTTTCTTTTCTTTTTTTTTTTTTTTTTTGAGAAGAATATTTCATTAGTTTCTAATAATTATTACTTGTTAAAAAGAGGGTTTTTTTGTTGTTCAACTTACAGCAAGTGGAGATTTCATTAGGTATTAAGTTAAGGTTGGCTATTCAGCAAATAAATAAATAAAGTTAGGGTTGTCTAGCTGTGTCCTGTTAGATCATGCGTTACTTTGACTTTAACTTTGTCCGACACCCATCACACTCACATAACTTCATTTGGAAGCCTACTGCAAACTTCAAACATTTGAAAACAAAAACTTTGAAAGCCGGCCCATGCAAAATTTTTTCCTGGGTTACATCATGAAAATGAGGATGCATAAAGTCTAGGAGCTATTTCTAATTTTCTATGAGAAAAGCTAATGATTATTTCATTGAGTATGGAGTATCCGTTTGGATACAGCTACCAGCATCTGCGTTTTGGCCTTTTTTTTTTTTTTTTTTTTTTTAAGAAGAGCGTTTCACGTGATTATGCACTGTTTAGTGGGTTCCATGCTCTGTTCATGAAACCTACAAGTACTTTATTCAAGAAAAAAAACTTTAAAACTGAATCTCACAATACTATTCACATATTTAAAAATTATTTTGGTACAGTATTTTCAGTTTTGGGTATTTAATATTCAGCAAAATAAACGGTATCCAAACATACAAAATAAGTGACCTACTTTTTAACTTTTAAATGTAGGGTTGCTATTGGTTTAAATTATTACTGATTGGAAGACAGGAAACAAAAAAGGGCGAGGTAAAGGGATCCAAATGAATAGCATTCCTATTTGATGACTGTTATCAGGTATCAAGCTTGTTGATACCTTCATGGTTACATTTACAGTTACAAAATGGACTTCATTCAGAAGTAGATGTCAGTTTGCTTTGACTGTACTTTGAGATCTTTCAATTTCTTCAATATGTTTGTGAAATAATCTTGCAAATATTTCTCTAGGGTAACTATATCTTTCACATCCACACCAAGAAGTTTATATGTCTCATTCATTGGAACAGAGAAAATAATGTCACTTGTGAGCACCTACAAAATACAAATGCACCCAATAAGGACATTAGTCGTCTCAATTATGTATGCTCGAGCCATTAACAAAAGAAATGCTCTTTCTAATCAAGATGTTGCAATGTGTCTATGATCAAGCGCTGTATAGCGGTTGAGAACATAACTTCTTAGCAAATTATATGCCATCCCTTCTTCAGCTATGCCGTTCTCTTCCATTTATTTCCTCATTTATTCGGTTCTTAAATAACACAGGAAGCATATTATTCTTTTTATGGGAATAAACAGGAATGAATAATTTATTATCCTGCAAATGTCAATCTGTCAGCAAAATCATTTGTCCACTCAAAAAACCGAGTCACCTGTCGAGTCAATCTCAACACAGAGACTGGGACAACAGTAACATTTGCATCTTGCCCTGCAAGCCTCTCGCACAATGTTATCACCTAAAACAAGAACAAACTTTTAATGTACAATAAGAAAGAGACTGTACATTCACTTTTATCCAAAGCCATTGATCATTTATTACTCTCTCTCTCTCTCTCATCTATACACACACACTCACACATAGAGGAGGCCACTTAGTATAGGATTTACCCTTCAACACAGGGTGCATAAAAGTACTGCTGTTACCAAAAGTTAATCAGTTACATACAATTTGTTTAAAAAGAAATGAAAAGTTAGCCACTCATAAATATATTCTGGTTTGAGAGCGTGGACAAAAACATTTGTAATTTATGACTGAATGACAATTTCATGTAATCAGTTTTTTTATTATTATTATTATTATTTTTTTAATTTTTAATATAAAGACAATTATAATATTCTGCTAATTCTGTTGTAGGAAAGCGCCTCCGGATAGCACTCCTACCTCAATATTGATTGTGAAAATATTATGATTATAGAAAGATCTCCAAGAAATAAACAACAGGAATGAAGCAAACCCAAAATCTGAAAATAAATAAACACACACAAACAAATGAAACATCAAGGACTTACGTGGTTCGGCTTTTGGCCTACATCCACAGGTAACAACGAAGAAATTCCACTAATCAAATATGGAGAAATACAGGTTGGTGTATCAATATTCTCACACACACCCAATCCCCAATACACCCAATAGCTCTCTCACAAATACAAGGAATAGAGAAAACCTTGCATCCTATGCTAAATTAGAGAACTCTCACAATAATATGCAGCAGCCAAAACTCTCTATTTCTCTCTCTTTTTACACTCATTTTCCCATCTCTACAATTGCCGCAACACCTCTCCTTGTATAGAATATCAAGTTGGCAAAGATGAGTCCTTGTAGCAATAGAATTGTATTCCATGCAACTTCCTTACATACACGTGCAAATACTAATCCAAGCAACTGTAAGTAGAATACTTTGAGCACATGAGGTCCAACACATCAATTCCAAATAGAATTGGATATGTAAGCCGGTTGGGAATTCAACATGCTATGAAAACTACTCCTAAAACAATTAGGAAGTAGTGTTGTACTTAGTGGTGGAGCCAAGATTTCAACTTAGAGGGAGCAAGATTAAATGACACCTTGATACTCATTTTATATATATATATATATATATATATATATATATTTCATATCATTCAAATAAAGAAATTATGCAACATATTACTTGATGTAAAAATGCATTATTTTGAATTTACAACTTATATCAAGAATGAACTCAGTTAAACTTATTAATACTTATTCAATAATTTTAAAATTATACAAATCCTAACATTGGTATCTAAAACAAAATAACACAAAGATAAGTAAAACAAATACACAAGTTTTATTTTTACACAATATTAGCATTCCAAAATAAATTTTAAAAAAAAAAAATTACAAATGACTTATTGCATAACTCATTTGATAAAGAATAAAAACATATAAGAAAGTTACAATTTTGAAAATTAATTTCATAATTTATTATCAATTGTGGTTGGCACTCTACTTCAATTTGAGATATACATTAAAGTTTGATTGCTTACTTATTTATACATGGTCTTTTTTATGAAGATCATATCATTGTTAAGTAGCATACACTCTAAGAAATATCATAATTTATTTTGAAAAGCCGTTTATTTTGAACATAAATTGTTAAAAAATAGGTCTAAACATTCATAATTTATGCTAATTTGATACTTTGGCTTTATTATTTTCACACTTGTGAATGTGTCTCACACATGTCTACAATTTTAAATCTGTTTTTAACTCTACTATAACTAGATTATCTTGGCATGTACTTTGCTATTTGATATCTAAATTTTTTTAATAATTACAGAATGCTCAACCATTTATCTTTCAATTAATTTGCATGCAGTTATGTAAATGTATCAATTGTTTCCTTGAAGCTCACAATAAACAATTAAACCAATATTGTCTTAATTTCACTATTTTTTTTTTACCAAAAAAAAAAAGTTAAAAAAAAATGGTTCAGGTTTGGGTCAGGTCGGGTTGACCCGCAAAAAACACGGGTCAACCCGTTTTTCCTTCGGGTAAAAAAAATCCGGTTTAAGTTAGGTATTTTTCGAGTCGGGTCGAGTCGGGTCGGAAAATTCTGACTCATTTTGCCAAGTCTAAAATAATAATAATAAAAATAATCTAAATACATAATGTTGAAATTAAAATAAATTGAGAAAATAAATTAATGTAGGAGTGTTAGGAATATTATAATATACCTATAAAGTTGTATTAATGTTCCAGTGCCTTGCATTCTGTTAGGTTCTAAAGTCTTAGGATTTTATGTATTTAGAACTCTAATTTGTATTGTTGGCAAACCATGATCAAAACAATGTGTTTAGAAATGTTTTAGACTAGCTCAAAGTTATGCATTTATGTAAAGTTGGAATTGAGTTAAAGCAGGAAAGCATTGTGCCTTTCGGCCTGGCTCGATCGATCGAAAGATAGGCTCGATCGATCGAAGCTCGGGCAGAATGATTTTCTGCAGATTTTTACAACTCAGCCCTAAGTGTTTTAAAATGTTTTTAGGGTTTCTTATTTGTCCTAAGTATAAAAGCAAAACCCTAGCCACGTTTTAGTATTGCTCATAATTGCAGTTTGTGTAAATCTCTTGTGAGATCTAGAGGAGCTTTCCTTTACACAAACTTAGGGTTTTCAAGGAGAAGATTTATCTACACCTTGATGATTAATTAAGTTGCTGCCATTGAAGTTTAAAGAAAACACAAGCAGGTGTACTTGTATCTGGTGGTGAATCCAAGAAAGAAGGAGTCCGTGGATTCGGAGCTTACACGTGGTCGTGTCAGTAAGTTCTACTGGTTGGTAGCAATAAGAAGTCGAGCGTGGGGGCTTATAGGTCTTATTGTATGAACTTCGATTCTTTCAAGATAGTGGATTCAAGTTTACCTTGAGGATAACTAGGTCAAATCCTCTCCAGGTTTTTATCGGTTTGGTTTCCTGGGTAATCATATCTTGTGTTATTTATTTTCCGCTGCTTTGCATGATATGATCTTTGTTATTGTGATAACCTAAATTTGTTAAATTGGACTAAGTAACAACTTAGCTAATTACCTAGGTTAAATCAATTGTTTTAAGGGGTCTAAAAACCATCAAGTGGTATCAGAGCGGGTAGCTCTTTTGTTGTTGATCCTTGGATCACTGAGCTAATCCTTGACCCCTGTTGTCATGGAACACGGACACTTTCTATTTATTCCTCCTCATTTTGATAGGAATAATTATGCTTATTGGAAAGTAAGGATGAAAGCATTCTTGAAATCCATTGATGAGAGAGTGTTGAACTCCGTTGAATATGGATGGGAGAAGCCCACTACTCCTGTTAGTGAGTGGGAAACTTCTCGAAAAGAAGCAGCTGTGTTTAATAGCAAGGTTATGAATGCGATCTTTAACGCTGTTTCTATGGAGGAATTTAAGAGAATCTCTAATGTTGAGATTGCTCATACTGCTTGGAATATCCTCCAGACTGTGCATGAAGGCACAAAGGTTGTCAAAATCAATAAATTGCAACAATTGACTTCTAAATTTGAAAGCATTAGGATGTCTGATGATGAATCTTTTGATGAATTCTATACTAAATTGAATGATATTGTTAATTATGCTTTTAACTTGGGTGAAATCTATGATCAACCTAAAATTGTTAGGAAGATTCTTAGATCTTTAACTGAAGACTTTAGACCCAAAGTGACTGCCATTACTGAAAGTAAGGATGTGGACTCCATCTCTGTTGATGAACTTGTAGGATCTCTTCAATCTTATGAGTTGGATCTACCCAAAACTACCAAATCCAAATCAATGGCTCTTAAGTCAGTTGATAATGTTGAAGGTGGTGGATTTGATGATGAACTCTCTGCTACAGAGATTGCCTACCTTACTAAGAACTTTAAAAACTTTCTCAGGAATAGTAATAGAAAGGCAAGAGGCACAAACACTGCTGAACTTAGAAACTTTAGGAAGCATGATCCCACTAAGGTTAACAATAATGATAAACCTAGAGAAAAAGTAGGTCAATCTTCCAATAATTCTTTGGACTCTCAGTGTTTTGGATGTCAAGGGTATGGACACATGAAATCTGAATGTCCTACCTATTTGAAGTCTAAGGGTAAGGCTATGGCTGTAACCCTTAGTGATGGTGAAGTTTCTGATAATGAGTCTGATTGTGATGAGGATGGAAACTTCATTGCTTTCACCGCTACTACTGTAGTCGATGAGAGCATAACTGTTGAAGAGAACCCTTCTGATGGGGAACTCTCTGAAGATGCAGATCTTCAAGAGGCCTATAATAAACTTTGCAAAGTTGCTGCAAAAGATGTTATGAATGTTAAACTTAGCCTGAAGAAAATTGAATCTCTTAAGCTTGAAAAGAAGAGTTTGCTTGTTAAACTGTTTGATGCTAAGATTAGGGTTGATCTGAAAGAGTCTAAGTCTAAGAAGCCTACCCTATCTAAGGACAAGACACATGATAAGCCTGCATGGGTTTGTCACTTTTGTGGAAAGTCTGAACACATTCGTCCAAACTGTTACAAGCTGCAAGCTGCAAAGAGAGCAAACAAACCAAAAGTACATGTGCCTCAAGCACAAGATCCTATGGTACTTATTGATGAATTGGTAAAGGCTTTAAACCTTTATTCCAATCCTAGAGTTAGTAATCATTCTCATGTGAATAAGAACTCCAATGCTCATGGTGCATCTAAAAGGTTTTTGATGCAAAAGACTCGAACTAACTGAGTCTTTCTGACATGGTTCTTGTGCTTCATTGTTCTACCCTTTATGATCATTGTTCTTAGGCTTTGTTTTTGTTTTGTTTTTTTTTTTTTTTTTTTTTTTTTTTTTTTTTTTTTTTTTTTTTCTAGGATTTGCATTGCATGACATTCATGCATTTCATTCTAGGTGTTTTTTTTTTTAATAAAAAAAAAAAGAGGAGAAGAAAAAGGAAGCAAATTTTGTTTTGTACTATTCTTCTTGGTTTTTGAGAACAAGGTTGGTCAATTTATTTTCACATAACATGTTTTTTGTACCTTGTTTAGCTTTGATGAGCTTACTCATTGCACTTTACTAGTTGAAGTTTTGTAGTGCATGTTGTGTGGGAAAGATGTTTATGGTTCTTGATTATTTTGTCTTAATCTTGAAGTCACATGTTTTTGAATGTTTGACTTGAACTTTTAGAGGAAGGCATAAATAACCATCTCACCACTGTTCACTAGCCAATCATGAATACCTTAGTGCATATCATAAGATTTTGTGCTCGAGAAAGTGTAGCACATGCACAAAAAGAACATAAGGTGAAACCTCGGTTTAAATTACTTAATACTTAAAATTGGTGTGTACTATTAGGCTTGATGCCAAACTCACATGACATAAAATTGATATGTATATTATGAGGCATAAATTCAAGAAACCTACATGATTGCAAGCTTATGATCAAGGAGATGTGGGAGTTATATGATGTAACTCTTTAGGTGATAATCTCTTTTAAATTCTTTGCGATGAATTTTGTAGACTTTGTGATTGATTGCTATTCACATATCACTTCACATGTATCTCAAGTTTTTGCTAGTTGCACACACTACACGAGTTACTCTTTGCTAAACTTTGTACATGTTATTGTGTGTATTTATGGTCTGACCAACCAAGTTTTGCAAATACTTTGATTTTTGTGCAAAATTAATTTGTTGCTTGAAAATTTGTGGAGAATGCAAGAAATTTTGTTTTCGGGGAATTTGCGCTTAAAATTTTTTTCGAAAATCATATCATCACATACTCATGCATTTTATTCTTAAATTTCAATGCTTTGAGTTGATTCTAAATGTTTTAAAAAAAAAAAAACTGTGCTTTTTCCTCAAATTTAGTGCGACTCTGCCCATTTCGATCGATCCATTCTGTTTTTCGATCGATCGAAAATTTTTAAATATGTTCGAGAGAGCCTCTGTCTGTTTCGATCGATCGAACTCTTTTCAAAAAATTTTAATAGAGTCTTTGTCTGTTTCGATCGATCGAGGCTGTTTTTCGATCGATCGAAACTCGTGAAACATGTTTTTAAAAGGTCAGATTGTTTTTTTTCGAAAGGACTTTTTCAAAAAGTTTTTCAACCTTTCCTCTCTCTCCGACTTGGCTAAGGCTCCACCAAAGATTTTTTGTCATTTTCCTCCGGATTTTTTGCAAGGTTTTTGTCTTCCAAAGCTGGTAAGTCCTTTTTGCCCTTCCTTTTGCATTTTATTTCATGATTTCATGCATTTTTCATGCATTGTATTGGGTATTTTCGGCACTTTTCATATATTGGCATTTTTTGATGATTCAAACCTTTTTCTGGTGAAATTGATCAATAGGTTTTTGTTCTAGGATGCTATATTGATGATTCTTGTAGATTAATTTGATCAATTTTGTGGTTTTTGAAAAATTGGAAATTCTAGGGTTTGAAATTGATCCGATTTGGGGATTTTGCCAAAATTGGGTTAAATTGATGAAATTGGCTTGTTAAATTGATGTATTTGGTCATTATTTTTTAAACTCTATCATGTCTAATGATCAATTCGTCAATTTCTTTCAAATTGAACAAGTGGTTTTCAAAATTTTGGGGTTTTTGTGTTAATACCTCTATGTTCAAGCCAATTTTGTGAATTTGAACTTTTTGGACTTAATTGCACTACATTAGAACATGCATCATACCATTTAAATTGTTCGTGCATCATCTAGATTTTTATTCTATATTTTTTTTGTGCTAACTTGCAGTCTGCCCTTGGTTTTGTCTTTTGTGTTTTTGTTCTTTTGCTCTGTGTTTTGGTCCTTATCTTAGCACTATGCCTAGGAAAACTAGAGCCAATAGGACCCCTTCCACTTCCTCTGTGTCTCTCTCTAGGAGTGAGGAGTTTAGGAATGATAAGTGTAGAGAGGCCTTTGAGAATTTGAACCGTAAGCGTAAGATTTGGGCTGAGCGTGCTGTGATTTTAGATGAGCTTGATCCGGCCATTAGGGCTAACTTTGAGTCTAGAGGTTGGCTGCCTCTCTTAGAGATAGATCATCCACCCCCGACCACCCTGATTAGAGAGTTCTTCTCGAACCTCTCTTGCCACGTCTATGATTCCAACACCCTTGTTAGGAGTTGGATACGAGGTGTTGAGTTTACCATTACCCCTCGGGTAGTGGCTGAGGCTCTTGGGGTTCCGGTTGTTCGGGAGCCTGACTATCCCTATGATGAGTCACCCTCATTAGATGTTGTCATGTCATACATCACTGGGTCATTTATTCAGTGGGGTTCTGATCCTCGGATCACGTCCGCTGAGCTTACCGAGACTGCCTATCTTTTCTTTAGGATAACGTGTCATTCGTTGTGGCCTATTTCTCACTTCCACACCATCCCTTTAGAGCGATGTGTGTTTTTGTATGGCTTTGTTTCTAGAGCGTTTATCAACTTTCCTCACTTGTTCCTTCGTTCTTTGAACGAGGTTCATAGGAGTTCTGCCGTAGGGCATGCGCTTATTCATCCTATTTTCATTCATAAGATTTTGCTCTTTTTAGGTCTAGATGGTTTTCCGTTTGGTGAGCCTGTTCATGTTGTTGCTCCTATAGGTGCCACCTTTTTTAAACAGAGGGCTACTCACTTGTGAGTTGCTCCTTCACGTCCTAGAGGTGCGTCATCTAGTGGTGTTCCCCCTCCTCCCTCTTCTACAGGTACTGATGCTGCTAAGACATCGGGTGCTGCTACTGCTGATGATATTCCTCCACCGACTACTTCGGATGATTCAGACATTCGTCGTACGTTGGATCATGTCTTGACCGTTTAGGCGGCTCATGGACAGATTTTGGTGGACATGCTCAATGAGATCCGTGCCTTGCGTACGAAGTTGGCGCAGTTTAGACCACCTCCCTTTTAATGATAGATTCTGTTTGCCCTTTGACATTCCGTCACAAAAATGGAGAGTACTTTGTAGAATTTTTGCTTTTAGGGGGAGTATATGTTTTTTGGTTAGAGCTTGTGGAGTTTAGATTGTATCTAGGTGCTTCACTTTGTACTTTACCTTTTTAGCTCTTGCCATGTTTTTGTTGGGATATTCATGTTAGGGGGAGTTTTTTTTTTTTTATTGGTATTTTATATGTTTCTTGTTTCAAACTGTTTATTGATTTATATTTATGAGTTATTCATTGATATATGTCTTTATTGTGTGTTGTTTGAAATCAAGAATTTATTTTGTTTACTTGTATTGTTTCCACACATGCGGTTATGCATTTTGTTTAGTGTTTCAGGAAATATACAGGTTGATTCAATTGAGCTGCTGTCTATACTTGCAACTGATGGATAGTAGTTAGGATTGAATTTGTTTTATGAGCAATATTTTGTAAATGGCTTTTTATTTTGTAAACTTTGAGCTTCTAGTTGTGTTTTGTCATGGATTGCCAAAGGGGGAGTTTGTTAGGTTCTAAAGTCTTAGGATTTTATGTATTTAGAACTCTAATTTGTATTGTTGACAAACCATGATCAAAATAATGTATTTAGAAGTGTTTTAGACTAGCTCAAAGTTATGCATTTATGTAAAGTTGGAATTGAGTTAAAGCAAGAAAGCATTGTGTCTTTCGACCTGGCTCGATTGATCGAAAGATAGGCTCGATCGATTGAAGCTCGGGCAGAATGATTTTCTGCAGATTTTTCCAACTCAGCCCTAAGTGTTTTAAAACGTTTTTAGGGTTTCTTATTTGTCCTAAGTATAAAAGGCAAACTCTAGCCACGTTTTAGTGTTGCTCATAATTGCGGTTTGTGTAAATCTCTTGTGAGATCTAGAGGAGCTTTCCTTTACACAAACTTAGGGTTTTCAAGGAGAAGATTTATCTACACCTTGATGATCAATTCAGTTGCTACCATTGAAGTTTAAAGAAAACACAAGCGGGTGTGCTTGTATCTGGTGGTGAATCCAAGAAAGAAGGAGTCCGTGGATTCAGAGCTTGCACGTAGTCGTGTCAGTAAGTTCTACTGGTTGGTAGCAATAAGAAGTCGAGTGTGGGGGCTTGTAAGTCTTATTGTATGAACTTCGATTCTTTCAAGATAGTGGATTCAAGTTTACCTTGAGGATAGCTAGGTCAAATCCTCCCCAGGTTTTTACCGGTTTGGTTTCCTGGGTGATCATATCTTGTGTTATTTATTTTCCGCTGCTTTGCATGATATGATCTTTGTTATTGTGATAACTTAGATTTGTTAAATTGGACTAAGTAACAACTTGGCTAATTACCTAGGTTAAATCAATTGTTTTAAGGGGTCTAAAAACCATCACATTCTATTAAAATTTTTTGTAGAATTAAGCATATGTTTCTTTATTTGTTTAAGTAGTTAAAATTAAGATTTATAGAAAGAGTATGAAACTGTGAAAAATTAGAAGAAAATATGACTCATGTCAAGGATACAATAAAAATTCACAGCAATTTCACAACTAGGACTGTAAACGAACCAAGCCATTCATGAACAACTCAGGCTCAACTCGATAAAAAGCCTGTTCATATTCGTTTGTTTACAAAGAAGCCAAGTTTGAGCCTTAGTTTTAGGCTTGTTTGACAAACAAGCCGACCTCAAGCAAAAAAAATTATTCGTGAACAATAAGGCTCGATACAAAACATGCTGAGTTTAATCTCGTTTATAGCTTGATATATGTTTACTAATTAAACTTATAATTATGACATTACACATATGTTTTGGAATGTTAATTTATTTAGATTTGTGAAGATTATAGTTGTACAAATGACAAATGTGGATGTAAAAATTGTATTTTGAAAAATTACTCAAGCTATAGACAATAAATGATGATGGATGGATTTAATTTTGTAAAATTGTAATTTGAACAAATTATAATCATAGGTGTTAGAAGCATGATAAAATGAGTATATTATATATATATATATATGTGTGTGTGTGTGTGTGTGTGTGTGTGTGTGTGTGTGTATTTGTTTACTTGATTTTTGGTGATATAAGCATTTGATGATGCAATTTTTTTGGATCCCAAGCTATAAAGCTTGACTTGAGCTCGAGTTTGAGCTTGATATTAAGCTCGAGCTTAACTTGACTAATTAATCGAGCCGAGTCGAGCCGAGCTCAAACTTTTTGGCATTCTTACAAGCTCAAGTTCAAACATTGCTTTTAGGCTTGTCTAGCTCAAGCTTAGCTCAACCTCAAGCTCAAGCTCAAGCTCAAGCCAGGCTTGAGCATTTGATTTTTATTGATGAGCCAAGCTCAAACACACACTACTCGGCAAAGCTTAGCTCATTTATAGCCTTCACAACATTCATCAAATTAGCACATCATCTCATACATGTGGGTCATTAAAAAAAATTTAAATCATATATTGTGGTTTATATTTTGAATGGAAAGAACACAAAATAGATTTCTTTAATGCTCTACACACAAAAAGAAGGTGATTTCAATTTTTTCATCATTGACCTTTTTTATGTCTAAAACATACCAATCTGTAATTTGTAGTTTTGTACTATATACTGTGACCCTGTGAGAAGCAAAGAAATTCTATAATAGTGAATTTAACTATTTAAATGGCACACTAGGAAAAGATAAAAACTAGTATGGTGATTGTTTTTTTTTTTTTTTTTTTTTTTTTTCTCTTATAGTAACATGCTTTCTGATATGTGTAGGGGGGCAATTGAAGCTTTCTAATATCAAACTCTAGTATTATACTATTATATACAAATTCTAGGACAGGTCAAGGGGGTAGCGGCTCCCTCTCGACCCCCCTTGGCTCTGCCCCTAGTTGTACTTGAAATAGGAATTCAAGTCTAGCATACCACTTCAAAACAATTTGAATTAGGATAAGTCAAGCCACCATTCAACTACAAAACCCTTAGCATGCAATTAAGGTAAATGTTTCATCATTAAGCCCGTAGAAAAAAAGGTGAATGTTTCATCGACTAACTATAATCACGCAAACCTATTTTTTCTTAATTCATTAATACTTTTTAGAATACCTGTCTCCGCACACCATCAATATCAATCATGTCATTACCATTGGTTAACGAGAAAAAATTGTCATTTTTTTTTTTTTTTTGCTGAATGAGAAAAAATTGTCATTAACTAGTGGAGAAACGGAATTCGGCATGAGATCGAGAGAATAAAGTGTGGGGATACAAGTGAGTTTAAATGTAGATAGGTGCCGTACGTACGTGCATGGATCACTTGGCAATAAAAAGAGTGACGGAAAGCACCTTTTGACAATTCTCAAAAGCTGCTTATTCATAAACAAGCAATAATTTGAACAAGAAAGTAAGGAGTATTTTCATCTTTTTGCACATTCATGTTTGTCTTTTTCCGCTTTTTTGAGATAATTATGTATAAGGATGGTTATGGGTAGGGTATGGATCGGGTATATCTATACCCTACTCGAAAAGTTTGCTTATGGATACTCGAATATCAATACTCATTAGTATTTATACCTAAATCTTATCCGAATATATTATTCATAGATATCCATACCCTACCCGAAACCCATTTAATTTATTATTATTATTATTATTATTATTATTTAAAATAAATCCGAATACAACAACTTCTTCGTCAATTCTATTTTTGTCTTTTTTTTCCTTAAATTCTCACTCTCTCTCAATTCTCATCTCATAGTATATTTATGATATATCTGTTTTTTTTCCCCCCACAGTTTTTTGAGAAACAAATAGAGTGATAGAGAGAGAATGGAGTGATGTCATCTCCTCCTCCTCCTCCTCCTCCTCTGCCACCGCCGCCTCCTCCTCTGCCGTCGAAGCCGCCGAAGATGGACATGTTGATAAGGATGGGGATAGTAGACGAGAATGGAGTGATGTCGACGGATTTCAAGGTTGGCGAGATCAATGAGGGTTTTGATCGGCGAGATCTCCAACCCTTGCCTGACTCGTCCGTGACTGGCAGCTCAAGCACTGGAAAAGCCAAGATGTGTTGGGAAGAGGAAGTACAACAAGATGGTGGCATGGATGAGCTCTTAGCTGTGTTGTGTTACCAAGTTCGAGCTTCAGACATGGCTGAGGTTGCCCAGAAGCTCAAATTGCTCGAGGATTTGATGGAAAATGCTCAAGGTGATGGCCTCTCTCATCTCGCCTCTGAGACTGTCCATTACAACCCTTCTAATCTTAATGCCAGAGAGAGTGTAGTGACGGTGAGAGAGGTTGGGTTTTTTTTTTTTTTTTTTTTTTTTTTTTTTTTTTTTTTTTTTACAGGTCGGGTTTAGATAATATCCATACCCTACCCGAACAATTCGGGTAATATCCATACCCTACCCGGTTAAGCTCTACCCATGAAGAACCGGATATTACCCGGAACATTTGGATCGGTTAGGGTTGGATATCCATTACTGGGTATGACCATCCCTAATTATGTATAATAAACATCAAAATTTTACTTTAGCTTAAATTAAATTTTTTTTTTTTAATTTAGTGTTAGAAATGTACAAATTGATCGTATCTTTACTAAACTGTTTATATATTGGTTTTTATGGGTTAAAAAAAAAAAAGCATTTTCTTATCAACTCATGAATAAGATGAAGAAAATTAGATAATTATTGGTATTTCCAAAATACCATACTCACATGCATGATACTCCAAACTAATAAAATGTTACCATTTATTATAAAAATTTGTGTTTGTATCATTATAAGTTTGAACTTGAAGTATGAAGTATCGTGTCAACTATATTTCGTTTGCTTCTTATAATAACTTACTTGAAGAAAAGAAAGATATGTTGCTCAACTAGCAGCAAGCGGGAGGAGATTTGTGGGAATAAAAGTGTTAATTCAATCATATATGTGGAAATAAAAACCCCAGCCTTTGGATGCACATTTTGTTAAATATTTGTGAAAAATGTATATAATTTAAAATTTGGTTCAGTTAAAGAGTATCCTTAAGACATTTGTTAATTGACCATTTTATAAAAGTTTTTATTAGAAAATATATCAAATTTTTTTTTTTCATTTTCAACGAAAAATTAAACCAATATACCTTAGGGCATCTATTAACTTTTTCCTTAAAAATTAACCAAACATCATTTTCTTTGAGGTGCACATTTTATATTTCTAGGAAAATTAATGTGCAAATCAAAGTTTCCAATCGTGTTGCACATTGCTTGACTCATCAGCTAGTTTTAAATTGAATTTTATGCTCATGCATGCTGCAATGCATTCATAAATAATGCTGTTCGGTAAAATGAAACTAGTAAGACACACATCATCCATCATTTTTATTTTATTTTTTACCTTTCATCGGCTCAAATTATAGCCACCTGAGTATGAAATAAGCTTGTTATAAAGGAGGCTTGTGATGTTGATAATGATGTCTATCATTATAAAATGAGTTATCCTAAAGGTCCCAAAATCTAATTTGACATCATAACTAAGGGTGAGTGGTTCATTAATAAAAGATTACTTCTATATGGTTTGGTTGGGCCAATATTTTAACCTTCAAAGACACAATGTCGGTCCACTCAATATTGTTACTTATAAATGCTTATGGGATTCCGATTCAGCTAAGGTTAACTTATTATTGTATTCACTTAAGTGAGCATTTACAAAACCGATTCATATAGTTTATCTCACTTTGGCGGCATTGTAAAAGACAAATGGTATTTTGCTTCTTATTTTTCAAAGTTAACTTATTCTTATGTACGAAGGTACTGTAATATTGTAGTTCACTCGCTTGTGAGACAAGCAATTTTTTTTTCTTCTTTACAAGTCTAGATAGAAGATATACCATCAAATATTATAGATGTACTTCAGGCTGATTTTAACAGGCTTTGTTAATTAAAATATATTGTTTTTCTTCCCCAAAAAAAAAAAAAAAAAAAAAAAAAAAAAAAAGTGAGCATTTACAATTCCTCATTTTCAAAGAGTAAGTTTGTTCACCAATTGGCCATCGATAAACGATGAATATCCCTAGTTTAAATCCTTTAAGCATTGGTTACTCAGTTTATTCTATTAGGGCATATGTGATTCAATGATAGGAACATATGTCACTATTTTATGTAATTGGCTAATCCTTTGACAAAACGCACTTTACTTGTAATTGAGTAGATCTAGGATGTGTTTAATGCTTCAAAAAACAAGGTTTCAAGTTCAAGTGTTAAAGCCATGCAAGTCTGTCTAAGAATCAAGTTAGGAAGTACAGGATTTTAAAACTCGACAGCTAACATCTATCCAAATTTAGATGCTACTGAAGCCCGTGGCTTGACAGCTAGCTCGATAGATGGCTATCTATTGAGGTTTATGAAGTTCAGTTTTTCAAGCTGATTTTCATCCAATCCATGAAGGTATGTTTGGGCTTTCTTTTCTCATAACACTAAACATATATAAAGATTATTTTAAGGGCCATAATAGGTTACAAAAGTTGCACAAGAGCACAATTCCACAATGTGAAGAAAGGTGTGATCGGAAACTTAGTTTTGCCCTAGTTCTTAAAGAAGTTGTTGTGTTTGTACACCATAGAGTTTTGTGACTAAGCAACTTCATGATCTTCATCGTGTGATGAACTGAAGAACTTTGCAGCCAACATCCTTCTCTAGTTTGTGATCAAGTCACGTATTGAAATCCATGCAATTAGTTAGTCATGTACTGGGAGTCATGCATTGAATAGAGAGATTTTCACTACAGAACAAGTCCAATTGGGTATTGGAGTAAGGGTTCAATTGTAAGTTGGTATAAGGTACTGAGATTCCTTTATTTGTAACCGCTTGTTTTGATAATAATGGATTTTCAGAACTGATGACCTTAAAATCACCCGGTGGGGTTTTTGCTATGTAAGTTTTCCCCATTCGTAAAAAAATCACCTTGTCAATTTATTTTCCGCTGCATACTTTAGTTAGTTAGTGATTTATTTGTGCTACCACGTACAATTACATGTTAATCTAATTAATTAATAAACTTGGCTAATTAATCTAGGGGTGTGTCGGTTCAGTTTGGGTCAGTTTTCTAAGTCTTGGCCAACTGAAACCGAAATTTTCGGTTTGTGAAATTCTCAACCGAAACTGACCGAAGTAATTGGAATCAAATCAGTTTCGGTTGGATTTCGGTTTCGGTGGGTTTTTTCAGTTTCCTCATCATTTATTTTCTAAGAAAGCAAACAAGGAAAAAAAATATAAACAAGTTTTTTCGGTTTCCTCAAGTTTGTGCTTAATATTAAGCTCAAGCTTGGCTTGACTAACTATTCGAGCCAAGCTCAAGCTTTTTGGCTTTCCCACAAGCTCAAACTCAAACATTATTTTAGGCTTATCACAAGCTCTAGCCAAGCTTGAGCTTTTAATTTTTATTGGCGAGCCAAACTTGAACATGTACTACTCGACGAAGCTCGGCTCGTTTACAGCCCTATGTCTCTCTCTTTCCTCTATTGTCTCTCTCCACTACAACTAGCTGGCTAGTAAAAACGCATAGTGTATTGTCAAATATTATGCTAAAGTAGCAAAAGTAAGTTTTTGGTGCATTAAATTATCATTATTTTTTAGCACAGTCAATGCTAGCGCTCTAACTAATTAACACAATTATATATATTACAAATTTGGATTGATAAAAGATTTATAAATATTATACATACTAAAATATATTTTTCATGTAATATAGAATTCATGAATAAGAGGAAAAAATTGAAAATTTATGCTATTCCAAACCAATGAAAGCAATAAAAATTAATTTTTTTTCATGACTTTACGGTTATATCGTATTTTGTGCTAAATAATTTGTTTTTATTAGTTTGAACTTTCAAGTATCAAGTCAACTATATTTCATTAGTTTCTTTTTTTCTTTTTTGAGAAGAATATTTCATTAGTTTCTAATAATTATTACTTGTTAAAAAGAGGGTTTTCTTGTTGTTCAACTTACAGCAAGCGGAGATTTCTAGCTGAGTCCTGTTAGATCAAGTGTTACTTGACTTTAACTTTGTCCAACACCCATCACACTCCCGTAACTTCAAACATTTGGAAACACAAACTTTGAAGGCCGACCCATGCAAAAAATTTTCCCTGGTTATATCAGCCCAATCCCATGAAAATGGGGGTGCATAAAGTCAAGGAGTTATTTCTAATTTTCTACGAGAAACGCTAATGATTATTTCATTGAGCTTATAAGGAATAAGTGACCCTACTTTTTAACTTTTAAGTGTAGGGTTGCTATCGGTTTAAATTATTACTGATTGGAAGACAGGAAACAAAAAAGGGGGAGGTAAAGGGATCGATCCAAATGACTAGCATTCCTCTTTGATGACTCCTATCAGGTATCAAACTTGTTAATACATTCATGGTTACATTTACAGTTACAAAATGGACTTCATTCAGAAGTAGATGTCAGTTTGCTTTGACTGTACGTGCTTTGAGATCTTTCAATTTCTTCAATATGTTTGTGAAATAATCTTGCAAATATTTCTCTAGGGTAACTACATCTTTCACATCCACACCAGGAAGTTTATATGTCTCATTCATTGGAACAGAGAAAACAAATGTCACTACTGAGCACCTACAAAATACAAATGCACCCAATAAGGACATTAGTCGTCTCAATTATGTATACTTGAGCCATTAACAAAAGAAATGCTCCTTCTAATCAAGATGTTGCAATGTGCCTATGATCAAGCACTGTATAGCAGTTGAGAACATAACTTCTTAACATATTATATGCAGTCCCTTCTTAAGCTATGCTGTTCTCTTCCATTTATTTCCCCATTTTATGTTTTTCAAGTACACAAGAAGCAAATTATATTAATTTTTTGGGAACAAACAGGAATGAATAATTTATTACCTCTGAAAATGTCAATCTGTCAGCAACATCATTTGCCCACTCAAAAAACCGAGTCACCTGGCGAGTCAATCTCAACACAGAGACTGGGACAATAGTAACATTTGCATCTTGCCCTACAAGCCTCTCGCACAATGTTATCACCTAAAACAAGAACGCACTTTTTAATGTACAATAAGAAAGAGACTGTATATTCACTTTTATCCAAAGCCTAGGGTATTGCACGAGGTGCAATAGTTCTAACTTTAGCCTTTGATTTAATCCAACGGTTGTAAAGAGTTGTCACGTCATCGATCCGTGTCTCACTAATTTTTTACTCCACTTTCTTGCCCTTTCACTTCCCTTTCTCTTTCAGATTCACCAAATTTCAAAATTTTTCTCTCTTCCACCAAACCAAACCTTGCTGTATGTGAGACACCAGCGTTGATTCTCCATGACCATGGCTACAACTGGAAGCCTCCAAGGCTCACACAACCACCACCGACGGTGCTTGCTGGCTTGACCTTCTCCTCTCTTTAGGTCTATGTTTTTTCGCTCTCTTAAGTCTAGCCGTGGCCAAGCTTCTACTTGCACCGCGACACCACCATTTCTGGTGATGCTTCTCACCATTTATACCGCCATTGGTAGAAATATAACAATAATTCATTTTCATCATTTGGGTTTGGCAGTAACACAATGTTCTATTTTATCTTAATTGTTAAGGACATATTTTGTGTAATTGGCTAATCATTTGACAAAACGCACTTTACTTGTAATTGGGTAGATTTAGATGGTGATGACAAAACGCACAGAAAAAGACCAATAAAATATAATAAAACTCTAAAAAAGAAAATAAACAAGTATGCACATATCCAACAAGTATGCACAAATGAAGTCACATTATTAGAAGAGTAAATCTCATCCCTTTTATCCAATCAGTGAGCAAACAAGAGGAAAAAAAACCCACATACCAAAACAACATAAATTGACAAAAGCCCTGTTGAATTCCATACAAGCTTTGAAGATACATCAATGGTGGAATGAAAACTCAGAGAGAGAGAGAAAAGAATGATGTCAAACTTGTATATTGAATTAATTGATTAGTTTACAATGCTCTGTTCTTTATATATTGAGAACAGAGACGGGAAAGCTGAGTAACAGAGTAACAGAAAAATAACTGCCTAACCAATCCAAACTGTACACGTGGAATAAGAGCTAACAAACTCATTAACCTGTATACAAAACGACAACCGTTTATGGTTATGGCTATCTAAACTAATCTAAACTAAACTACTGTAGCTTAGCTCTATATTTACAAAAATACAATGCTTTGTAATACAAACACTGATATCTATAACAAACTCAATACTCCCCCTCAAGATGAACCATAGATGTTGATTAGGTTCATCTTGGATAGAAGGAAGTAAAATTGCTTGTATCCAAGGGCTTTGGTGAAGAAGTCAGCGATCTGGTGTCTAGTAGGCACATGAAAAGTTTTAATCACCCCATCTTGAATCTTACTTCGAATATAGTGACAGTCAACCTCTATGTGCTTTGTACGTTCGTGAAATACTGGATTTGCAGCAATATAGAGAGCTGCCTGTTTATCACAGTACAAAGAGGTTGGATGATTGTGATCTAAACCAAAAGTTCTAAGTAATGCCAACAACCAGACAAGCTCACTTGTGACAGTAGCTATTGCACGATACTCAGATTCTGCTGATGATCTGGACACTACTTGTTGCTTTTTACATTTCCAGGATATAAGGGAGTCACCAAGGAAGACACAAAATCCTGAAACTGATCGTCTAGTGTCCGGGCAAGCTGCCCAATCAGCATCACAGTATGCTTTGAGCTTCAACTCAGAGCTTGCAGATAGAAATAAACCCTGCCCTGGTGTCTTCTTAAGATACTTAAGTATCTTATAAACTGCTTGTAAATGAGGAATCTGAGGTGAACTCATAAACTGACTCAGTTTGTGCACTGAGTAACAAATATTAGGTCTGGTTAGAGTCAGATAGAGCAGTTTGCCTATAATTCTTCTATACAAAGATGGATCTGGTGCAACCTCTCCCATTGAACTCCTAAATTTGGTTGATTGATCCATAGGCACATTAGCAGGCTTGCTTGCTAGCAGACCTGTATCAGATAGCAGCTCGAAAACAAACTTCCTTTGACATAAACTAATACCTTTCTCAGTCCTAGCAACCTCAAGGCCTAAGAAATACTTCAAAGTACCAAGATCCTTGAGTTTGAACTTGGCATCTAGGAAAACCTTGAAGGTATTGACTGCCTCCACATTATTGCTAGCTATCAAAATGTCATCCACATAGATTAGCAAGATGAGAATTGAACCCTTGCTAACCTTAGTGAAGACAGAGTAATCTGATTTAGATTGAATAAAACCATGATCAAGGAGAGCAGATGAGAGCTTAGCAAACCATTGTCTACTGGCCTGTTTCAATCCATAAAGGGATTTAGTGAGTTTGCACACCTCCCCCTTGCTGCCAAATCCAGGAGGAGGGACCATATACACTTCCTCAGTCAATTTCCCATGTAAGAAGGCATTGTTTACATCTAATTGGGACAGATGCCAACCATACACAGCAGCCATAGCCAAAAGGGTCCTAACAGTCACAAATTTCACCACAAGAGAGAAGGTCTCAAAGTAATCAACTCCCTCAGTTTGAGTAAAACCTTTAGCAACCAATCTAGCCTTGTACCTCTCAATGGATCCATCAGCTTTAAGCTTGATTTTGTAGACCCACTTGCACCCAATTGGCACTTTACCAGGAGGCAGTTTGACCATGACCCAAGTCTTGTTAGCCTGAAGTGCATCAATCTCAGCCTTCATGGCAGCTTGCCACAATGGATTAAGTAAAGCTTCAGCATAGGAAGTGGGTTCCTTGGCAATAGACAAGGCAATAGAGAAGACTCTATGTGCAGTAGACAGCTTAGAATAAGAAAGAGTTGAGGAAAGTGGATAAAGGATACCTGGACTGTCACTGGAGATTGAATCATAGGAAGGTAGAGAAGTGGAAGCCAAGTTGCAGTGATGATTAGGAATGAGAGTGGAAGCTAAATTACAGTGGTAGTCATGAAGATATGAAGGAGTTTTATGAGTCCTAGTGGACTTTCTAACAAGAGGTAAGTCAGGTTGAACAATAGGGAAGTTAGGTTGAATGGGAGGTTCTTGTTGATGAGGAATAACAGGATTAGGATGAGAAGAATCCAGATCAGGGTGAACAAGATCTGGAAATTCATCAGGAGGTATAGCTGTATCAACAGAACTAAAAGGAAGAGAAAATTCAGCAGAAATGGAAGCAATAGAATCTGGAAAATGTGACTGAGATGGAAAGATATTGTGAGAAATTGAAGGAGAACTAGGAATGGGTTTAGAATGCCAGTGTTTAAAGGGAAAAACATTCTCTTTGAAGATAACATCTCTTGACAGAAACATAGTTCTTGTGGACAAATCATACAACTTATACCCTTTAGTCCCAAAAGGATAACCAAGAAATATGCATGCCTTTGCTCTAGGATCAAATTTTGATCTGTTCCTAGTTAAAGTAGAGGCATAGCATAGGCAACCAAAAGATTTAAGGTGCTGATATGAAGGAGAATGACCTAAAAGTTTCTGGTATGGTGTAAGATTGCCTAAAAGAGGACTAGGAAGCCTGTTGATGAGATATGTGGCTGTGAGAACACAATCTCCCCAGAATTTTAAAGGTAAGTTGGCATGAAATCTCAAGGCTCTAGCAACATTCAACAGATGCTGGTGTTTTCTTTCAACAACAGCATTTTGCTGTGGAGTTTCAACACAGGACAGTTGATGTAAAACACCTTTGGAAGCATAAAATGAAGAAAGAGCAAATTCAAGACCATTATCACTCCGAATGACCTTAATGGACACTTTGAATTGATTAAGAATCATTTGAAAGAAGGTTTGAAGTAGGGAAGAAGCATTAGATTTGTACTTCATTAAATAAACCCAAGTGCATCTACTATGGTCATCAACCAAAGTAAGAAAGTATTTTGAGCCATTTAAGGAAGGAGTAGAATAGGGTCCCCAAATATCAGCATGGATTAAATCAAAACAAGCTAAGGAAACACTTGTGGATTTAGAAAAAGGTAATTTGTGCTGTTTAGCTAAAGGGCAGATATGACAATCAAAAGAGTTGTTATTATTACAGGGAGTCAGATTAGGTACAATAGGTTTCAACAAAGCTAATCTTTGTGAAGAGGGATGACCCAATCTATAATGCCACAATCTAACAACATCATTTGAAGTAGCAACAGAAGGAAATGAATCAAGATTACAAGCATTGACACGTTTGTTACAAAAGAAAGAAGGTAATTTGGATAGAACTTCTAAAACAGAAGATGGCAAGGTGATGGAATCATTGCACTGCAAGATATACAGCCCTCCATGTCTCTTACCCAACCCAATCATCTTCCAATGCAGTAAGTCCTGGAGAAAACAGTAATGAGAAAGGAAGATGCAACAACATGAAGGGTTTTGGGTTAGTTTGCTTATGGAAATAAGATTGAAAGAAAAGGTAGGAATGCAAAGAACATTTTCTAGAATCAATGTGGCTGAGATTTTAATAGTTCCAACATGAGTCACCTTAACCATTTCACCATTAAGGAGTCTAACAGAAATCTGAACAGAAGAAGTGACAGAAGTGAAGAAGTGAATGGAATGTACTATGTGGTCTGTTGCACCACTATCAAGAATCCAATCATATGAACTAATATGAGAGGTATTTGCACTGGAAGAAAAGACTGAATGCTCAAGGGAAGGGGAAAAACAAATACCTGAGAAGGTTTGGGCTTGAACATCCATTGAAGGTTGAGTAATGATGGTGGCAACTTGATGAGCATTTGCTAAACATGCCTCTGGTGGTGCTTGAGTGCCAAAGTGACATTGAGAGTTCAGCAGACCAATCAATTGCTGATATTGAGCCTTGGTTAGAGCAACAGGTTCACTGATATGATCTTCAGCAACAACAACAGTGTTTGCAAAAGGTTGACCACCTTTGTTTTTGAACTTATACCCAGGAGGATATCCATGTAACTTGTAGCACTTGTTAACAACATGCCCCATGGCTCCACAATGAGTGCATTGTGGCCTGCCATTCTTGAACTTAACAAAGGTCTTGGTGTTACCAGGTTTAGACCCAAAAGCTGCTAAAGCTGTTGATGTATCAACCAAAGCCTTCTTCCCAGCACCTACTTTTCTCTGCTTCTCATCTTGCATTAGAAGAGAAAACACTTTGCTTAAGGGAGGCACAGGCTTCATAAGCAAAATTTGGCTCCTAACAGCTGCATATGTCTCATTCAACCCCATCAAGAATGACATGGTACATTCCTCAACTTGATGACCACATGTACATGTCCTATAATTGGAGAATTCATCCCAAAGACCTTTAAATTTGGCATAATACGCATTGATTGTTAAATCCTCTTGAGTCAATGAACTAATTTCCTTTCTCAAGTCAAAAATTGTAGGTCCATTTCCTTGCCCAAACCTGTTTTGCAGATCAATCCATACATCTCTGGCAGTCTTGAAATAAACTATACTTGACTGCAACTCCTTGGAAACAGAATTAAACAGCCAAGCTAGGACTGTACTATTGCATTTATTCCATGTTGTGTAATTTGGGTGATCAACAGATTAAGGCTTAGGGATAGAACCATCAATGAAGCCCAATTTAGTTTTGGCATCCAAAGAAATAAGGATCGCCCTACTCCAGATGTTATAGTTTTCTTCAGTGAGGTGTTGAACCACCAAAGAAACTCCTGGATTATCACCACTGGATAGAAAATAGGGGCTAGATGTGTTTTCCCAAGGTTGGACAGTAGGAACAGTAGCACTAGAGGTACTCTCAGTCATGCTTATCAAGGAGAAAAGACGAAAATTCAAGGTCTCAAGCAACTAAAACCAAGAATTGAAAAGAAAAATCAAGAATTGATTTTCTTTGAGAATTCTTCAAGAACCAAGAATTTTGATTCTGTGTGACAATCAAGATGTAATTCACAATCTTGATGAGATCACAAGAAAACAGTGAATTGGAAATGGAATAACCCTAGGATCGAGAAGAAAAAAAAATTTTGAATTGAAAACCCTAAGATTGAAGATTTCAATTTCAATTATCAACGGAAGAACAAAACAAGATTTCAACACACTAAAGAAATTGAAACCTCAAAGATGATGAACTTAATGCAAGAATCAACAGAAATACAACAAGTAAATTTCTAGTTGATCTGAAAGAGGCACTAAGAAATCAAAGAAGAACGTAATTGAACTAAGAAATTCAGAATACCATACTTGAATGATCTCTGACCTAGTTCAGGCTCTGATACCATGTTGAATTCCATACAAGCTTTGAAGATACATCAATGGTGGAATGAAAACTCAGAGAGAGAGAGAAAAGAATGATGTCAAACTTGCATATTGAATTAATTGATTAGTTTACAATGCTCTGTTCTTTATATAGTGAGAACAGAGACGGGAAAGCTAAGTAACAGAGTAACAGAAAAATAACTGCCTAACCAATCCAAACTGTACACGTGGAATAAGAGCTAACAAACTCATTAACCTGTATACAAAACGACAACCGTTTATGGTTATGGCTATCTAAACTAATCTAAACTAAACTACTGTAGCTTAGCTCTATATTTACAAAAATACAATGCTTTGTAATACAAACACTGATATCTATAACAAACTCAATAAGCCCCAAATATTTTTATCCAAAGCCATTGATCATTTACTCTCTCTCTCGCTCTACACACACACACCCACACATAGAGGAGGCCACATAGTATGGAAAAATATGAATATGAAATGTCTGAACTCTGAACCATTGAAATTATGGGTTTTGGTTTCTTTCTTTATTTCTAATTTTTATCGGGAACTATTCCTGTGAAATTATAAGTTAAAAAAAATTATGAAGTACAAACTAACTGGAATTGACATTTATAAAATTGACATCACAGTCACATGAATTAGATCATTTGTCGAATCAATGGAAAAAAGTGTTTGACTCTTTATCTTTTACCTCTTTGCACTGGTAGATTGGTTCAAGACTTCAAGTGCTAGCCAATGTATAAAAAGAAGTAAAGAACAAGCACAAGTTAACACAAAAGAGCCAGTATAGTCAAGACGATGCAATCACTATGTATTATCATTTTTGAGTTTTACCCCCCTTTTCTTGCTAAGCACTATATGTTAATGTTATGACTTTAATAAGTTATGAGTTCTGCAGTATTCTCTTTTCCTTTAGGGATAATTACAGTAAACTCATCTGAGGTTTGACCCGTTTGTACTTTGTCTACCCGTAGTTTAAAACTTTACATTTTACCCACCTGTACTTCAATTTGTTAGCCCCCCCCCCCCCCCCAACCCCCATTACCCACCTCACCCTCAAACGTTAGAAAAACACCTTTTTATTCTAAATTAGAACATAACACGGATTGAAGTACACGAACTCACTCTCTTTTCCTCACAAGCCCTAGAAACGTGAAAATCCAAGTAGATTCCCCATTCTGCATCTGATATTGACACAGTGTTGCAAGTGTAAACCTAGACGAGCAATGGGTTGCTCGGCGGACTAAAATCCTGGTAAGAAATCAGTCACTGTTTGGGTTTTTACTTTGGGCTTGTGGTTGTTTTATTGTTTTTTGAGTAATCAATCAATGGTCAATGTTACATATAATGGAATGAGAATATTGGTTGTATTTGTTGATATTTATGAAAAATGTGACCACCTGTTCTTTGGATTTGTGTTTGTTTATGGGCATTTTGTCTATCGTGGTCATTGCGTCTCACAGCAGATCCAAGTTTCTATTGGGTTTAAATTTTAGTGTTTGCATGTGCTATTCAGTACAACAGAATCAAAAGCAAAGCAGAAAATGTGGTCCCTCTGTGTGTGTTGCATCCCAAAAGCAAAACAGAAACATGCAAGTGTTTACTCTCTTGTTGTTTACAATTCTTTAATTGTTAATTGTATACGTGTCAAATGGTAATTTGTTATTGCAGATGGAAGATGAAGAAGTGAAATTGGAGGTACATTATAGGGGTGCTTTTCTGTGGAACCCTAGTTTAGAATACTTTGGTGGGAAAGTTGAAATAGTGTATAAGAATCCTGATAGGCTTAGTTATTTTGAAATAAAAGGTATATGTGAGGAATTGGGGATTGATGAACTGTGTAGGGTTCATTATTTAGGTCCTGGGGGCAACTTGGAGCAAGACTTAAGGCTCATACAAGATGATCAAGATGTGGTGCCCATGTATAAGCCTAATGAGGGAGGGCTAAGAGACACCATCATAATGTATGTGGAAAATGGTAATGTTCCACTTGCAGTTGAAGTTCCTGAAGGTGGAAGGGTTGGTGTAGGAGCTGGTGTAGGGGTTAGTGTAGGGGGTGGTACAAGAGCTGCTACAGGGGGTGATGGTCTGGAGAAGGAGTTTGATTGGTTGAATGAAGGTCTGGAAGAAGAAGACTTTGCTGATGACATTTTTGGTGAGTCTTCTCCACCTCACACAGTGCCATATGAGCCTAACACTATTCCAACCACTAATACACCTCATCCAAACACTAATACACCTCAGCCAAACACAGATGCACCTTGCCCAAGAAATGTTCCTCCTCCGAACATAGATTTAGATGAAGAGTGAGTTGAACCAGTTTTAAAGGATGATATTACAAGTGTGGATGGTTCTGATGATGAGTAGAGGCTTGGCAATTTGGAGTTCAATGAGAGGACTGATATAGAAAATGTTAAATTGGCAAAAGGGATGAAGTTCCCAAACTCCCAGCTGTTTAGGAAGGCTTTAAGGGAGTATGCTGATGAGCCGAACCCTTATAAGATGTCTAGAGCAAACAGGCCAGTGAGATGTGGAAGATGTCAAAAGGAAGGGCACAATGCAAGGGGATGCAAGGCCAATGTCACTGGTGAGACACCATGGGAGAGGAGGTAGAGATTGCAGGGAAGTGGAAGGCCTTCTATACACAAACAAGGATCCCAGGCCCCATCTTCATCACAGACCCAATCCTCAGCTCAGCCCCCACCAACACATCAGCCTTACACTATGGCCTCATCCTCATCCAACCAGGCAGTAAGGTCACAGCCACCAGCTCCATGGTCACAGAACCCAAGTCAGTGGTACTCTTTAGACTTCAGGTACACAGTTAAAGGAGTTCCTTGGTTCTCTTCAAGCTAGCCAGCACCACACACCCCTACAGAAACATGGGACAATAGAGCACCATCATCATAGGTACTGTAGTGTTAAGTTTGATTTTTTATTCATAAAACTGTGATACTGGTAGCTAACATGTGAATTCTTGGACTTTGTAGCCTACAAGACCACCTGCTACCAGAGGAGCTACTTTGAGAGGAAGGGGTGATGCAGCTAGGGCTCAGAAATGTAGAACAAGAGGTGGAAAGGCCAGCTGTGGTGGGAGAGATAGGGGCCGGGGCAGGGGCAGTAAATAAAGACTAAGTCAAGACACTTTTGTTGTTATGTATTAGGGTTATGTAGTGTTAGGGTTTTATGTAGTTTTTAGACAATAGCAGGGCAGACAATGGCAAGACACTTTTTTATATAGTTGTTCAAACACTTTTTGTATTTTTGTAAGTTTTGTAAACATTGGGTAGTTGCAACTGTTTTGGTTGTTGTACCAAATGCCTTATATTTACTGGTGGTTGATGAAAGACTATTCAATGCCACCTTAAAATATGTATACAATTTCCCAACTTAGTGACAGGTGTTCAGGATTATTATTCTGATTATTACAGTTTGTTATATGAGTTATTATTATATGAGTTTTTTTATGTGTGCAGGGTATATGTGTTGAATAGCAGGTGTATGTGTTGAATAGTATATGTATGTGTGCATTTGTTGTCTTTTCTTGCAAGTTGATAGATTGTCATGTACTTTAAATTCACTTTCAACACAACTGTTTTCACACAATGCACTTTATGCACAAACCAACACAGCTCACAACAGCCAACAAAACACCAACACCAACAGCTCACAGCTCACAAGTAGCCAATTCACTTTAAACAAAAATACCAACAGCATCTAACATAAATAACACTTTGTCTTAAAAAAGATTATATTATTAAGTGGCTTCAAGCCAACAGCATCTACCACCTTACATGGTTCTCATTCTCAAAAAATTCTTTCATAGTTCTTGTAGGGTTTTTTTTTTTTTTTTTTTGGGCCCAGGCCCAGCAAGTAGGTGATTCTGGCCTAAAGAACCCTAGACAATGAATTTGTAGAGAGCGGGTTACAGAACTAGGACTTGACGAAGGGAATGTTAGTTAATTTTAGACCATGCAGCGGTTTGGACGTAAGAATATCTCCTTTATGTCCACTGGATGCACGGTCCGAGGGGACGTATGGGTGCACCTCTGTTCTGATTAAAGGCTATGATCTTTCTCTCTCTCTATATATCCTTCTTTCTTCCCTTTTTTCCAATCTCTTTTTCATGGGGATGCTTTTCTCTTATATAGCCTCCTTAAAGTAATAAGAGCCTTACACTTGTTGATCATCTGGACCTTCACTTGAGTGCCTATCCCATCGGACATCCACCCTACCTTTCTGTGAGTTACAGTGGCCAAGGCAACATTGTTCGCCTGTCTTCTCCACATTAATGCGGCCAGAAAAGTAGCTTCCTTGCATTTAATGCGGCAGTTGTGTTCTCCCCTTGGACATCCTATACTCTCTTCCTTTTCCATGCTTTGTGAGGCTCATCCTTACTACCAATATTCGTTTGGAGTGATTCCTCATTATGGGTAGGGTGCACGTTGGGCCCATATTTGGTACGTCCGAGGAGGCATTCCTCCTCGGACGTCTTTTAAATAAGTTTGGACTTAACAGGGTTGGGCCGGAAGTCTTTTGGCGCCCCATTTTCTCCTTGGTCGTGGCTGGACTCTGTATGGGGCCCAAGGCCCATTGTTTGACTTGAAAACATTACCCTTACAATAGCCCCTCAAAATTCCGGTTCTTTCTCTCTTATCCGAGGAGAAAAGGCAAGATTTTGACATTCATATGGTCATTTATTGTGGATTCCTGTTTCACCCGTGTGGAAGTTTGCTCCCCACATGCCTCATTACTGCTAAAGGCGTTTCGTAACCCACGAGGCGCTAATTATTGCGCTTAGCGGCTTTATATCCTTTCAATCCAACGGTGGGGCGCCAGATCAACGATTGACATTCTTTCCATTTCTCTGGGCGGGAGTAAGTCCGTTTAGCTTCTCCCGTGTATATAAGATTTTTAAAGGAACTTACTCCCATTTTTTGGAAAAGCACTCAGAGCACTCCAGCACCTTCTCTTTCAACGCGTTCAAACCTCTACAGACATTCCCTTGAAGATTCCCAGTGAGTTCCTCATCTGTAAGTGCCCATTTCCTTTCCGCTGCCTTTCCCGGCGTCTTTCCTTAAGTAAATCATCTTCGTGTCACCTAGGATTAGGGGGATGGGTAAGCTTGAGAAAATGGTAGATTCTCCGACCGGTATGGAAGGCTTCAGGGCTAAGTACCATATTCCGTCGGAAGTAGGTCTAGAGTATTGTTCTTTGGAGGAAATCTTGATCAAGAGAAGGACGGGGCAGGTCGCCATTCCAATGATAGCCTTTGTGAAAGGAGGAATGACCATCCCTATAGGGAAGATAACTAGGGATTATTTGCGTGGTCATAGGTTGGCCCCTCACCAGTGCGTCGCGAACATGTTTCGGATCCTGGGGTGCATAGGCGTCTTGAACGATCAGATGAACCTCGGCCTTTCATGGCACGACGTGGTTCATCTATATGAATGTCATAGCCTCAATGAGTCATATTACCTAAAATCCAGGTCCGAAGAGGTGAGGTTGATATCCTTCCTTCCCAAGTCCAACAAAGGCTTGAAGGACGACCTTTTGATTGTCTCCGAACCATGGCACGACGGTATTCACTGCTCGGTCAAGGCAGGAACACCAAGTGGGGCACCGTAGAATTAGATCCCCTGGAGGGGACCTTAGCCCTGAGTTTTCTTTTCTTTGTTTCAGTTTTGGTTTTGCTTATTTACCTCCTCGGACTAACGTAACCCTTCTTTTGGGCTTCGCAGACAAGGAGCGAACGTCTCCTTGGCTAAGTTTGGTCAACGTCCCGGCACTCAATTTCCTCCTGAGGTCTGAAATCTTCATGAGCGCGAACGGGCAACTGCGGGCTGCTCCTCTAATCTTGGACTACGAGCCCCTTTTGCGCGCTTTAGTGGATGCTGGTCAAGCCATCAGGGCTGGTAGTCTGCGATTAGCACGCATTGACGTCTCCATACCAAGATTTCTCGCCTCTAGAGACTTACCTCCCATCCAACTGCTTGTTCAGCGTGCTCTTCCCGCAGCAGTTGTCCCAGGCGAAGAAGCTGGTTCCTCGCATTCGTCCTTCGAAGATCAAATAGACCAGTTCCACTTCACCGAGGAGGGAGAGGTGTCGGTCAGGCCAGTAGAGCTTTCGGACTCCAATTCAGACTTAGATCGTGCTTCGGTAGCCCCCAATCTTGGTTTGGTAATTGCCCAAGTCGATACCAGCCAAGAAATTGAGGAAGAAGGCATGGATCTGAAACCAAGGTCTGGTCTCAGAGGCCTCATTTCTAACAGGAATAAGGAGCAGACTTCCAAGGATGCCCCAAAGGAACAGACCACCTCCAAGGCTCCTCCTCCCCTTCCTCCCACGTCAGATGCAGCGCTACAGCCTATGCCCAATTTGAGGCGGAAGAGGCCCGTGGAAGACTTGAAGGAGGGCGAGGTTAGCCCTGAAAAGGCCAAGCACCAGAAGAAGGCCAAAGAGCCTAAGGAGAAGAAGACCAGGTCCGTTGACAGCCGAGACGAGGCGGCTATTCGGAGGGAACAGCGGACCTAGTCACCACGGCTCGAGTTGGATGGCACTCCAATTTATTGGGATGCAACTCTATGGGAGTCCCAGCGAGGACAGACGTCATTCCTGGCTGAGGCCCTGCAACAGCCCCTCCTTTTGCCTTGCGATATGGAGGGTCTCCGGGCTACTCGGCAACCAGACCTTTTCATGTCGCTGAAGAGAGACATGGCTATGGTAAGTAAGATTTCTCTTATCTAGCTTTCTTATTCCGTATCTGTTTATTCGTCATTTTCCTTTAATTAGGCCTCTATTTTTTGGCGCAGGTCACTCAACAAATTTTTGTTGCCGAGGAGTGGGCCAAGATGGCTCGCGAGGACCTACACAGTGAAGCTCAGTCCCGCCTCGCTGCTGAAAAGGCTACTGGCGCCCTTAGGCAGGAAAAGGATCGCCTGAGCAGCGAAGTGAAGGAGGCGCAGAAGGGTCGCGCGAGCGCCAAGGCTGGATTGAAAAACACTACCAAGCAGGCTGAGGATCTGCGCCAACAGCTCCATCAGTCCGAGGCAAAGCTCGCAACAGAGAAGCAGACGGTCTTAGATCTCACGGCCGAGCTGGCAAAGGTCAAGGAAGCGGCTCACGTGGCCAGGGAGGCGGCTGAGTCTGCGGTGGCGACCTCATACGATCGTGGAGTTAGGGATACCGAGGTTAGGCTAACCGAGGAGGTGGCCGCCGTATGCAGGGATTACATTACCATGTCTTAGGGTGTAGCCTTGGATCGGGCGGCAATTCCAGCGAACTCCGATCTCCGGAAATTTGAGAATATCTTTTTTTCAGAAGATATTCGTGAGATTCCGGACTCAGTTGCCCTTGAGGAGCCTCTCTCTTCGAAGGCCTTAGCCTCGGACTCCCCTATGCCTGAAGCTGAGGACACGCAGCCGACTGCGAAGGACAAATCGCCCGAGGACAGTCTCTCAATCAGGGATGTTGTCGCGCAAGCTAAGGAGGCTGTTCCGGGACCTCAGGCAGGAGATGATCAACCTGAGCCTACTCAGGGTTTAGACTTAGGAAAGTAGTGTAGGATTTTATTTGTAGCTGCTTTCTTTACCCTTTACATTTTGTTCTGTTAATTTTTGTAAAAGAATGCTTTTGGATTTCAATGAATGATGTTGTATTCCTTTAAATTTTGTTGTTCTGCTTCTTTTTCTGCTTTCATCATGAATGAATGTCTATTCTACCACTAACTGTTGAGAACCAAGCATGAATGAATATGTAAAAAATGATAGTCAATAATTAGATAAGACTACTTCGAGGTTAATTTCCCCCAAGCCTGTGGTCCGAGGGGCCAAGCAGGACTTGGGTTCTGTCTAACACTTAGCGAAAATGGTTGAGTCATTAATTTCCCCCAAGCCTGTGGTCCGAGGAGCCAGGCAGGACTTGGGTTCTGTTTAACACTTAGTGAAAATGGCTTCGAGGTTAATTTCCCCCGAGCCTGTGGTCCGAGGAGCCAAGCAAGACTTGGGTTCTGTTTAACACTTAGTGAAAATGGCTTCGGGTTCTGTTTAACACTTAGTGAAAATGGCTTCGAGGTTAATTTCCCCCAAGCCTGTGGTCCGAGGAGCCAGACAGGACTTGGGTTCTGTTTAACACTTAGTGAAAATGGCTTCAAGGTTAATTTCCCCCAAGCCTATGGTCCGAGGAGCCAGGCAGGACTTGGGTTCTGTTTAACACTTAGTGAAAATGGTTTCGAGGTTAATTTCCCCCAAGCCTGTGGTCCGAGGAGCCAGGCAGGACTTGGGTTCTGTTTAACACTTAGTCCAAGTAGCTGTACAGTAGTGTGGCGCCAAGAATTATGTCTTTCATTAATAACAGTACCTTTTCAGGTTATTTACATTCCAAGGGCGTAGCACTACACGTTCATCCAAATCTTCCAAAAAGTAGGCTCCTATACCGGCTATGGAGGTGATACGATACGGGCCTTCCCAATTTGGTCCAAGTTTTCCCTATGCAGGGTTTCTCGCAGTGTCCAGGACCTTCCTCAGTAACAGATCCCCAGGCGCTAAGGGCCTTAGCTTTACCTTGGCATCGTAACCTTGCTTGAGCTTTTGCTGATAGTGGGCAAGCTAGACCATTGCGCTTTCCCTTCTTTCCTCGATGAGGTCCAAGCTTTTTTCCAAAAGTCCGTTGTTGGCACTAGGGCAGAATGCAGTGGTCCTTTGTGTTGGGAAGTTTACCTCTAGCGGAATGACAGCCTCGGCCCCGTAAGTCATCAAAAAGGGGGTTTCCCCTGTGGACCTGCGAGGTGTGGTGCGATATGTCCACAAGACATGGGCCAACTCTTGTCCCCACCTCCCTTTCGCGTCGTCCATCCTCTTTTTCAGCCCATTCACTATAGTTTTATTGATGGCTTCCGCCTGCCCATTACCCTGCGGGTAAGCCAGTTTGGAGTATCTGTTGGTAATTTCCAGCTCGCTGCAATATCTTCTGAAATCTTTACTGTCAAACTGGAGGCCGTTGTCCGAGATTAGTGTGTGAGGGATTCCGAATCTAGTGACGATATTTTTCCAAACAAATTTCTTGGCATCAACATCCATAATATTTGCCAGCGCCTCGGCTTCGACCCATTTTGTAAAATAATCCGTACCAATGAAAAGAAATCTCTTGTTCCCTGCTGCTTTAGGGAATGGCCCTAGGATGTCTAGGCCCCACTGTGCGAATGGCCAAGGGCTGGACAGCGGGTTAAGGTTTCCGTCTGGCTGGTGTATGTTCGGGGCGAACCTTTGACACTGGTCGCACTTCTTCACATATTCCTGCGCCTCTTTTTGCATGCTCGGCCACCAGTAACCCTGCGTTATGGCCCTATGGGACAGGGACCTACCCCCCGTATGAATTCCACAAATTCCTTCGTGTAATTCATCCAAGATGAGTTCAGTGGCATCTGGGTGCACACACAGCAAGTACGGCCCTGAGAATGAGCGCCTGTACAGTTTGGAGTCCTCGGATAACCAGAATCCAGAGGCCTTCCTTCTGATCTTGTCGGCCTCGGTCCTATCGTCTGGTAAGGTGTCGTGCTTTAAGAACAGCACTAGAGGATCCATCCAACTAGGTCCAGCCTTGACGTTGTGGACCTGTATTTTGTTGGCCCTCGCAGTCGTTGGGCGGTAGAGATCCTCTACTAGAATAACCCGGGGAAGTGGCTGGGCCGAGGAGGTGGCTAGCGTTGCAAGAGAATCAGCATGGGTGTTCCCGCTCCTGGACACGTGCGCCAGATTGAAGTGACAAAAATGGGTCTGCAAGCATTTAACTTGGACTAGGTACTCTTGCATTCTTTCATCCTTTGCCTCCAACTCCCCGTTTACTTGTCCCACGACGAGTCTTGAATCTGAGAACATGTTCGCGGATTTTCCACCCAGTTTCTGGATCATTGACATTCCTTCCAATAGTGCCTCATACTCTGCTTCGTTATTCGTGGCTGAGAAACCAAGCCTTAGTGATTTTTTGATGGTGAACCCTTCGGGGGAGACCAGGACGAGCCCCACACCTGAGCCCCTTTGGTTGGCTGCGCCGTCGATGTGTGCTTTCCACCAACTGGGCTCTTGCTGAGTGATTGCGCTAATCAGTTTCCCGTCAGGGCTTAGTGACCCTCCTCCTCCTTCTAGTGTGGGCTCCGTAAATTCGGCTACTAGATCTGCGAGGACATGACCCTTCACAACAATGCGAGGCATGTACCTAATATCAAAGGTGCCCAGAATTGTTCCCCATTTTGCAATTCTGCCCGTGTAGTCGGCGCTCCGGAGAATGGCCCTCAGCAGAAGTTGGGTTAGTACAACTACAGTATGTGCCTGGAAATAGTGGGGGAGCTTTCGCGTGACTTGCACAATTGCCAAGATGGCCTTTTCGAGGGGGAGGTAACGGATCTCTACCTCGTGCAGCGATTTGCTTACGTAGTAGACGGGCCGTTGCGTGCCATTGTCTTCTCGGATTAGCACTAAGCTCATTGCATGAGAGGCTACAACAATGTAGGCGAAAAGCACCTCGTCGGCCTTAGGACTGGACATAATTGGTGGTCGGACGAGGTATTCCTTAAGCTGTTGGAAAGCTAAAGTACACTCCTCAGTCCACTCGAAGTCCTTCCACTTGTTTAATAGGAGGAAGAAAGGTATGCATCTGTCCGCTGAGCGTGTAATGAAACGGTTTAAAGCGGCGATCATGCCGGTGAGCTTTTGGACCTCTTTGGGATTCCGAGGGGGCTGCAGGCTATGTATAGCCCTAATTTGGTCAGGGTTAACTTCGATGCCTCTGTGGGTCACCATGTAACCTAATAATTTCCCTGATCCCACCCCAAATGAACACTTGGACGCGTTGAGTCGCAGCTTGTACTGTCTCAGAATTCGAAAGATGTCGTCGAGGTCTCTGACGTGGTTGGCCACTAATTTGCTTTTTACCACCATGTCGTCTATATAAATTTCAATGCTCTTACCCATCTGCTATTCAAACATCCTGGTCATCATCCTTTGGTAGGTCGACCCGGTATTCTTTAAGCCAAAGGGCATCACCTTATAATGATAATTTCTGACGAGGGTGACAAAAGCAGTTTTTTCTTGGTCCTCAGTAGCCAGGGGTATCTGATGGTAGCCCTAGAAGGCATCCAAAAAACTCATTCAAGGGTGTCCGACGGTCGAATCCATCAATCGATCTATCCGCGGCATGGGGAAGGGATCCTTCGAGCAGGCCTTGTTTAGGTCCGTGAAATCTATGCAGACCCGCCATTTCCCATTCTTCTTTTTTACCACGACTGTGTTGGCTAACCATTCGGGGTAGAATACCTCCTTGATAGCCCCCACTTTCTTCAATTTTATGACCTCCTCTCTCTCGGCGTCTGCATGTTCTTTCGACGGTCACCGAGGAGGCTGCTTCTTAGGTGTTACAGCTGGGTTAATATTAAGGTGATGGCAGATGAAATCTGGATCAACCCCAGGGGCTTCGTAGGCGTCCCAAGCGAATACGTCCACATTCTGTCTGAGAAAATCAATTAGTGTTGACTTCTCTTGGGGTGGTAATTCTGAGCCGACCTGAAAACACCGCTTTGGGTCTGATCCGACAAGTACTTTCTCCAGATCCTCGCAACTCACCTCCATGGCTGGTCCTCCACTACCCGAAGCTGGGATCGGGGTCATTAATTGCTATAAGTCGTTCTCGGCTGAGGTGGAAGGTTCACTATTTGGTCGTCGTGAAATTGCTGACACCATGCATTACCTGGCCATTACCTGGCTCCCTATTACTTCTTTCACTTGACCTCCTGACGGATACTTCACTTTTTGGTGTAAGGTTGATGACACAGCCCCTAGTGCGTGAAGCCACGGTCGGGCCACGATGGCTGTGTAGGGGGAGTATGCATCTACCACAATGAAGTCCACCTCCACCACGTTTGAATCTGTTTGTACAAGCAACCTGATCATGCCTTTCAGGGTGACGGTTTTTCCTTCAAAACTGACCAAAGGGGAGTCGTATGCCGACAAGTCCTCTGGCTTCAGGTTCAATCCTTTATACAAGTCAGGATACATTACTTCCACGGCTCTGCCTTGATCAACTAGCACCCTCTTCACGTCATAGCCTCCAATTCTGAGCGTGACGACTAGGGCATCATCGTGGGGTTGAAAGGTTCCCTTTTTGTCTTCATCCGAGAATCCGATTAAGGGCGTGGCAATTGCTCTGGCCCTCTTGGATTCCCTGTCGTCCGCTTCAGCCGGGAGCCTGCCCACTGACATCACTCTGAAAGGATTGGAATTGGTCCTTCCAGGTGCGGCAAGAATGACATTTATTGTGCCAATGGGTGGCCTTAATGTGCTTTGTCTGGTTTCGGTGTTTGATTGTTCCTGCCATCCCACAGGGTGATGTGATAGATGCCTCAACTTCCCTTCTCGGACAAGCCGGTCTAAATGGTTTTTCAGATTCCTGCAATCATCGGTGGTGTGACCCGGCTCTTGGTGGTACACGTAATACAGATTCTAATTACATTTCAAGGGGTCACCTGCCAGCCTGCTTGGCCATTGAAAGAACGGTTCGTGCTTTACCTTCTCTAGGATCTTGTGTAATGGTTCTTGGAACACAGCATGGACTGTCTGCGCCCCAGTGGATCCAGACTGTTCCGAGTAATCTCTTCTCAGCCTGTTACTATTGATAATACGGTCCGACCTGAAGTCCCTCCTCTCCTGAAGGACAGCCTTCGTTTTGCCCTTTCCCGTCTGCTGGTCTTCCTCGACCCTTTTATACTTGTCAATTCTGTCCATGAGTTGGCGCACACTAGTGACCGGCTTCCCAGTCAGGGACTTCCTTAAGCCATGCTCTGTCGGCAGGCCCCTCTTGAACGTACTAATGGCAACGTCATCGTAATTTCCCTCTATCTCATTATACATTTCCCAGTACCTGTCTAAATAGGCCTTCAGTGTCTCTCCTTCTCGCATGGATAAGGATAGGAGGGAATCTAGGGGCCGAGGGACTCTGCTGCTGGTAATGAAGTGGGAACCAAAAGCCTGTGTCAGCTGCTTAAAGGAATTTATGGAATTTGGTTTAAGGCCATCAAACCATCTCATCGCCATAGGTCCCAAGCTGGACGGAAACACCTTACACATCAACACCTCATCCCTAGAATGGACAGCCAACGCCTCGTCCCTAGAATGGACAGTCATCCTCTGATTAAACTGGCTTACGTGCTCTACTGGGTTAGTCCGACCATTGTATATGGCAAATGTTGGTTGATGGAACCGCCGAGGAAGGTCTGCTCCCTCTATTCTACGCGTGAAAGGCGACTGGGAGATGCGATCCAGGGCCTTGCTCATGGCATTGTTGGCCAGGCCTTGGTAAGATGGGCTTTTGTGGCCGCGTTTGCGAGGTTGCTCTTCCTCATAGGAAAAAGTCTCGCTTGGAGGGGTTCTTGATCTCCGCCTGTATTCATTGTCCTCATCACTACTGGTGTCCAAGTCGGGTGAAGGACGTTTTCGCTGCGCTCGGCGTAACTTCTTCTTCAAGTCATCAATTTCTTGTTGTAAAGCCTTTCGATCGTTTCGCTTATGGGATGCATGGCCTTTCCCTTTCGAGCGACTTCTGCTCGTGTGGGAGGTGTTCACACTGCCCTCTCGCTGCTTGTCTTGATCTTTCTCCCGTTCGAGATTCAAAAAGTTGTCCTGCCGTTAGGAATCTGTGCGTCCGGTTTGGCGCGGACCTGATCCTTCCATTTCTTATTGTTTCACTTGTCGAGACACAAGTTCCCCCCACAGACGGTGCCAATTGTAGGGTCTGTTTTTTTTTTGGGTCCAGGCCCAGCAAGTAGGTGATTCTGGCTCAAAGAACCCTAGACAATGAATTTGTAGAGAGCGGGTTACAGAACTAGGACTTGATGAAGGGAATGTTAGTTAATTTTAGACCATGCAGCAATTTGGACGTAAGAATATCTCCTTTATGTCCACTGGATGCTTGGTCCGAGGGGACGTATGGGTGCACCTCTGTTTCTGATTAAAGGCTATGATCCTTATTTCTTCCCTTTTTTTTGATCCCTTCTTCATGGGGATGCTTTTCTCCTATATAGCCTCCTTAAAGTAATAAGAGCCTTACACTTGTTGATCATCTGGACCTTCACTTGAGTGCCTGTCCCATCGGACATCCACCCTACCTTTCTGTGAGTTGCAGTGGTCAAGGCAACACTGTTCGCCTGTCTTTTCCACATTAATGCGGCCAGAAAAGCAGCTTCCTTGCATTTAATGCGGCAGTTGTGTTCTCCCACATGGTTTGACCGTTACTTCCAACTCACAAGCAACGGTCACATGGTTTGACCCAACAACTTCATTGAAGTTTAGATCAATCTTGTTTTCTTTGGCAAGCTTCATGATTTGTTCTTTGAAGACGAAGCATTTTTGTATTGGGTGGCCAATGATGCGATGATATTTGCAGTAGTTAGGGTCATCAACTTTCCCCATGTCTTCTGGTCGCCTGCATTCTGGCAATTCAATTAGCTTCAATTGTAATAGTTGTTCTAAGATGTTTGGCACATCTTCATCGGGGAACGGATATACTTTTTGCTCACGTTCCTTAAAGGTCAGGCGACGCACTTCATTCTTTTGCCACCCTTCAAGCTGTTTTTCATTTACATTTGCTCCTCTTCTTGGAACTTTGACTTCGGCATTGTTAACAACCATTGGGTCTTTGAGGCTGACTTTTGCATTTCTGACATTCCTCCTTGCTTCCTTGATGCTTTCCTCTAATATGGGAGGGTTTGTACTTCCGTGGTTAGCAATGCTCAACTCCATGTCATGCGCACGAGTCGCTAACTCTTCAAATGTTCGGGGCTTTATCCCTTGAAGGATGTAAAGAAGTCCCCAATGCATGCCTTGAATGCACATCTCTATAGCAGATATTTCAGTAAGTCTATCCTTACAATCTAGACTCAAAGAATGCCACCGATTGATATAATCGATCACTGGCTCATTTTCCCATTGCTTGGTATTAGTAAGCTCCATCATACTCACCGTGCGACGTGTGCTATAGAATCGGTCAAGAAACTCTCTTTCGAGTTGCTCCCAACTGTCAATTGACTCAGGTTCTAAGTCTGTATACCAATCAAATGCATTTCCTTTAAGTGAATGGACAAATTGCTTTACAAGGAGGCTTCCTTGAGTTCCTGCGTTCTCACAAGTTTCTACAAAGTGAGCAATGTGTTGCTTAGGATTTCCTTTACCATCAAACTGCAAGAACTTGGGGGGTTAATACCCATTTGGCATTCTCATGTTGTCGATGCGCTTTGTGTAGGGTTTTGAATATGTGAGAGAACTTGTAGAAGAACCTCCATATTGTGCTCGGATAGTATTTGTTATCATGTCTTGTAATTGTTGGACTGACAACGAAGCAACCGAAGTAGATTGTTCTCATCGGGGAGTGTTTTCAATTTCTCTCCCTTCGTCATCTTTTGTAAATGTGAATTTATGGCCATAGCTTGATTCACCAAGATCTTGCACTTCGAGTTTGTTCATCAAAGTTGCAATTTGGAGGTCCTTATCTTCAATTGCTTTTGTAAGAAGGACAACCCTTTGTTCCATTTCGGCCATCTTTTCTTCCATGGTAGAGGTGTTAGTCATCATGACTGACACAACTTCCCAAGATGATGGAGAAGAAAGTGATTTGATGTGAGCACGTGGAATCTCATCTTTTAGGTTCTCTTTGATGGGAGAGAAATCGTGCGACCAACTTCTTGTGTAGGAAGAAGGGGATTTGCCCCCATACTTGAGGTGTTCCAAGGTGGAGACGTCCTTGTTGATGACCTTGTTTCTTGTAAGAGGGTCTAAGGAGATGATTGTCTGGACCTTGGCTTCCTTGGTTGTTTGATATTGAAGTTGATTGTTTGCTTTGGGTTGGCTACAATTGATTACACCAATGCAGTCGTTGGTGGTAGTCGTACCAAGTTTAGTTGAAGCAGCTATTGTTGAAGCTTGAATGTTCTTGCTAGAAGCCATTGAAGTAGGCAGCAAGATGATGTTGATTTCTTTCTTTGAAGGAGAATGAGATGAGAGGCAGAGAGGTCCCACTGGGCGTGCCAGAATTTGTAAGCGACTAAATTTCTCGGTTCGAAATGAGTCAAACAAGTAAAATAGTTTCACAAATGCGAATTTGTATTGATGATTGTGTGGTACAATTCTCTGTGATTACAAAAGAGTTATCCTCTGATTCGATCTCCTTAAAAGACTTGTTCATTGGATTTGTAGTAATGTGATTTTGATTCGAACACCCAATATACTTCAATTTGGTTGAAGAATGGATAGAAGATCTTTGGAACAGAATTACAATGAATCTCTGGCTATGAGCTTGTTGGAAATCCTTTGTTCTTCACGTTCTTCACGTTCTTCGTGTTCTTCGTGTTCTTCGTGTTCTTCGTGTTCTTCGTGTGTTCTTCGTCTTCGAAGGTTTGTTGTGGAAGTTCTCCGGGGCTTTAGAGGCTTGAATCCATGGAGCTTCACTGCTTTGTGGTTGTTTAAGGTTTCTGGAGACTTTTGAGCTTGATTCCAGTGAACTTTGAGATCTAGGCAGATAGTTTGGATGATTCTGCTTTGAATGTTCTTTGTATTTGAAGATTTGTGGTGGAAGTTCTCCGAGGCTTTGGAGGCTTGAATCCGTAGAACTTCACTGATTTGTGATTTGATGATGTTTTCGGACCTTTGAGCTTGATTCCCGTGAACTTTAGGATCTAGGCAGATGATCTGGATGATTCTGCTTCGAATGTTCTTCGATTTTGGGGTTGAAGTTCTTGAAGTTCCTGGAGGCTTTGGGGCTTGATCTTCGCAGAGCTTTTTCCCTTCTGAATCCTGGTCCCCCTAAATGTCTCAGGAAGGCTTCTATTTATAGGAGTTTTGGGGTGGGTGAGCGACACGTGGCGGAGCTTGATTGGTGACACATGTCACAGCTTGATTGGTCCGCTTAAGTCATCGCTTACACGTGCGAGGTTGCTTGAGTCATCGCTTACACGTGCGAGGCTGCTTGAGTCATTGCTTACACGTGCGAGGCTGCTTGAGTCATCGCTTACACGTGCGAGGCTGCTTGAGTCATCGCTTACACGTGCGAGGATGCGTGATTGGCTCTTGCATGACACTTGGCAAATTTCTGTTGGCTTCTGAATAGTGATAGCAAAACCTAGCAGCAATACATGGTGTTCTGTAATTGGCTGTATTTTGTGGACTTGGTAATGTGATGTGTCAGCTTGTGATAGGTCGGGAATTTTCCCTCTCTACAGATCTATCTTCGAATATTCAATGCCTCAAGACAACCCAAAGTCAGAACCTCACCCTCACACGAAAGCACAATTAGAAAAATCAAAAACCCAGCTCAGTACAAGGGATTTTCGCGTTTTAAGGGCTCGTGAGGAAAAGAGAGTGAGTTCGTGTTGTTTGATCCGTATTATGTTCTAATTTAGAATAAAAATGTGTTTTTCTAACGTCTGAGGATGAGGTGGGTAACGGGGGGGTAACGGATTGAAGTACGGGTGGGCAAAGTGTAAAGTTTTAAACCATGGGTAGGCAAAGCATAAACGGGCCAAACCTCAGGTGAGTTTAATGTAATTATCCCTTTCCTTTAATTTTACGAATGATAGACTTTTATTACAAAAAATGAAAAAATTAAAAAAAAAAAAAATCTAAGATCACAATCTATCTCACAACGTTTTTGTCACAATTATGATATAGTATAGCATGACTTGTAGGGAAAAAATGATGATCTATGTATAGTGAAAGATAACAAGCTTGAAGCTTTAACAATGGTGGATTGAGAAAGAGCAGAGAGAAAAAAATGATGAATCAAGAAACGATTTCTATTCAAGCTTGTTTAAAATGAATACAACCCACACACCCTCTATTTATACATTACATAAATGGTAACCACTCTGGAAGCTTCTAGAAGATTCTAATCTAACAACCTGTAACAAAATCCTACCAAATTAACTGAAGATTACAGTTGTACACCATAGATAAATATCTATTCTATTCATAAGTGAACACAAGAAAGGAGAAACAGAGCACGTCTAGAATCTTAAGAGGGAAGAGAGTTTGATCAAACGACACTGTCTAGTTTAAAGGTATAATGTGACATGCATGTATAAGTGTAAAACAACGCCATGTCTCATTAAAGTGAAACGCTCCCGTTTAACTCTCACAAACTAGTTGTTGCAAATATAGCCGTTAGTTTTGCTCTGTTTCTCCTACCTCTTACTGTTTTGTTTCTTCAACTTATGTAATTCTACTTTCATCCCCCCTCAAAACCAAGGGATCAAGAGACACCATGGTTTTGGAACGTAACTAGAGAAAACGAGAGGAAGGGAGACTCTTTGTAAAAATATCAGCAAGCTGGTCACCAGTGGCCACATAACAAATCTGAAGATCTCTGCGAAGCACCCTCTCACAGACAAAATGATAATCAACCTCCACATGCTTGGTGCGAGCATGAAATACTGGATTAGAGGCAATGGCAAAAGCAAAGACATTGTCACACCAGAGCTTAGGAGCAAATGAAAGAAAAATGCCAAGATCTTTCAAGACTTGATGAATCCAAACTAACTCAGCTGTAGTAGTGGCAAGAGCACGGTACTCAAACTCCATGGAAGAGCAAGAAACAGTGTCTTGTTTCTTAGCACTCCAAGTAATTGAGTTTAAACCAAGGTACACCAAGAACCCAGTAGTGGATCAACGATCATAGGGATCCCCAGCCCAGTCTGAGTCTGAGAAGGCAGAAAGGGATAAAGGACCATGTTGGAAGAAGATCCCCAAATTAAGAGTGCCACTCACATACCTCAAAATATGTTTGGCTGCAATTAAATGATGCGATAAAGATGAGGATCAGCTAGCAAGGACCCTGAGGCAGGAACCAACTTGAGATTGAGAGCACAGGGAGTCTTAGTAGGCTTAGCAGAAAGCATGTTGTGTCTCTGAAGGAGGTCATGGGCATACTTGGATTGATTGAGAAAAAGACCAGCAGAAGTCCTAGTAATTTGCAACCTAAGGAAGTAGTGTAAAGGACCAAGGTCTTTAAGCTCAAATTCAGAGCTCAATTGAAGAATTAGAGACTGCAAGAAAGAAAGGCAATTGCCAGTAAGGACTATGTCATCAACATAGACCAGCAGGTAAACCAAGAACTTCCCATGCCTCAAGATGAAAAGAGAGGAATTGGCCAAAGAAGCCAGAAACCCCAAATGAAGAAGGTGAGATGAGAACCTCTCAAACCAAGCCCTTGGTGCTTGTTTGAGACCATAAAGTGATTTCTTGAGTCTACAAACATGATTGGGGAAAATAGAATCTATATATCCTTGCAGCTGAACCATATACACCTCCTCTTTCAATACACCATGAAGAAAGGCATTTCGAACATCTAATTGTCTGAGAGGCCAATTGAATTGGATAGCAAGAGATAAGATAATTCTAATAGTGGGAGGCTTGATCACAGGACTAAAGGTTTCATCAAAGTCAATACCATACTGTTTATGAAATCCCTTAGCCACAAGTCTAGCCTTGTACCTGTTGATGTTGCCATCACTGTTGTGCTTCAACTTAAAGACCCATTTACAACCCACTACATTTTGTGTTGGTGAGGGAGGCACTAAAACCTAAGTGCCTTGTCTAGTGAGAGCATCAAATTCTTCATCCATAGCAGTACACCACTATTTATACTTAGTAGCAACTTTAAATGATGGAGGCTCAGTGATGGTGTAATCAATTTGAGCAGCCTTGGATTTTGATGTGCCAAAAGCTTTAGGCTTGAAAATACCTACTTTGGACCTGGTGGTCATAGGATGAACATTTTGAATAGTCACAGAAGTTGGTACAAACAAGGCAACAGATGGAATGGAACTGGATTGAGGAGCAGGTTGGGTGGACTGCATAAGCAAGACTGACTGAACAGATGTAGATGCAGGTAAGGCTGACTAAACAGGTATAGGGTCAAGTAAGGGTGATGAAACAGGTATAGGGTCAATGGAGGTGGGCTAGTCAAGTATAGGGGCAGGTGAGATAGACTGAACAGATAGGGAAGTAGATTGAGAAGTTGATATTGGGAGATGTGAGAAATTGTTTAAAGGTAAATTGGAGAGAAAAGATAACCAATGAGTAAGGGAATAAGAGTCAGTGAGTGAAGGGGAATGAGAAGATGAATCTAAGACTGAAATGGAGGATTTTGTAGAGAGAAACTCAGTTTCATTGAAAAGAACATGCCTAAAGATATATATCCTATGAGTGCTAGGCTCTAGGCATATATAGCCTTTAGAATGGGTAGGGTAGCCAAGAAAGATGCAAAGTTTGGTATGAGGTTGGAGCTTGTGTTTATTGTACGGTCTAAGAAGGGGGAAACAAGTGTAGCCAAAAGTTCTAAGACAGAGCAAGTCAGGTTTAGATTGGAACAGAACTTCCTAAGGAGATTTGTGATGAAGTAAAGGTGTGAGAAGTTTATTAATGATGTGTGCAGCTGTGGACACAGCATAAGACTAGTAAGACAAGGGTAATGAAGAGTGGGAAAGCATAGTAAGGGAGCACTCTACAAGATGTCTATGTTTCCTTTCAACTGTGCCATTTTTTTGTGGGGTATGAGGGCAGGGTGTTTGATGGATTATACCATGGCTAGAACAAAACTGGTGGAAGGCAGTTAAGGTAAACTCACCCCTTCCATCAATTCTTAAAATTTTGAGAGTGGTGTGAAGTTGATTTTCAATAAAGGCTCTAAAGTACTTAAACACATCAGACTTATGTTTAAAAAGATACAGCCAAGAAAATTTAGAGTAATCATCAACAAACACTTGGTAATATCAAAAATAATTGATGGAAGTAACAGGTGCTGGTCCCCATACGTCACTGTGAACAAGTTCATAGGTAATTGGTTCACTCCTAGTACGGATTGTTGAACAAAAGTGAGCAAAATCTTTAGGTAAACCTCGAAGAACAATGCAGATGAGTTCTTCATTATCCACCACTACTCCAACTGCAAGAAGTTTATCACGAGCTATCTTAATCTTTTGCAGAAAATTGTTCATTGAATCTGAACCTTTCTTGAGACTTTAAAGTTCCAACTTCAGATTAAGAATTTTTGCCCTTGAGGTTGAGGTAAACCTCTGCTCTAGAGTATTCCACACTTCTCTTGAAGTGGTGATTCCAACCACGAGAGAGAAAACTTGTGGAGTGAGTGTTGAATTGATCAAAGAAAGAAGAGCCTTATCTTTGATTTTCCAGGTTTGGAACTCTAGATTCACATTTGTGGTCAAGTGTCCTTGAGCATCAAGAAGAAACTGACCAGGTTGTGAAGTTGAACCATTAATGTGTTCAACTAAAGAGTAAGCTTCCAGTATTGTGATCAACTGGTGCCTCCATGGAATGTAGTTCGTATAATCAAGCTTGATTGACATCAAGTTTGACATATTAGATAGTAATAATAATGGTGAGGGTGCTTGAGTAGTGACCTGTGGTGATGGAAGAGTAGTGTTTGTAGGAGTAGTGGAAGCCATGGATTCTGGCTCTGATACCATGAAAGATAACAAGCTTGAAGCTTTAACAATGGCGGATTGAGAAAGAGTAGAGAGAAAAAAATGATGAATCAAGAAACAATTTCTATTCAAGCTTGCTTAAAATGAATACAACCCACACACCCTCTATTTATACATTACATAAATGGTAACTGCTTTGGAAGCTTCTAGAAGATTCTAATCTAACAACCTGTAACAAACTCCTACTAGACTAACTGAAGATTACAGCTGTACACCATAGATAAATATCTATTCTATTCATAAGTGAACACAGGAGAGGAGAAACAGAGCACGTTCAAAATCTCAAGAGGGAAAAGAGTTTGATCAAACGACACCGTCTGGTTTAAAAGTATAATGTGACACGCGTGTATAAGTGTAAAACGATGCCGTGTCTCATTAAAGTGAAACGCTCCCATTTAACTCTCACAAACTAGCCGTTGCAAATATAGCTGTTAGTTTTGCTCTATTTCTTCAACCTCTGACTGTTTTGTTTCTTCAACTTCTGTAATTCTACTTTCATATAGGTCATAGACAACCATTTACTATTTGCTACATTAGAGATGTGACCAAAAAAAAAAAGTTGTAATTTTAGAACCAGAATAACAAATAAGTTGTACAGAGTTCCTAAAAATTGACTATAATCTCTTTTAGAAAAAAAGAGCAGAAGCAGAGATTTTTTGGGATGGACTGAAATTTTCAGTTTATTTTCAATTTTAGTTTATTTTTGTTATTATTTATAGATCTCACTACACTTTTTGATATTATTTATAAGTTTTATTGTACTATTTAACTTTTCTTTTTAACTTTTTTTTTTATATACTTTTAGCAAAAAAAAAATTAATTTTAACTAAATAGACTGTCTAGGGACCGGATTACATGGGATATGAATGCTGGTAAACCTTCTATTTGAGAGAGACAGTGAATTGGAATTGGAATTGGAATACCATGTGTGTTTTGCACATTGTTCAATATTTTGCTACGCTTTTCAAGGAATGCTTACAAAACTTTCAGCAGGAATGTGCACAGGTATGGTGGTATGTCTAAGATTGGCCCTAGCACATGTCACTTATGACACTCCATCAATCAGATTTCATTTCTTTCTTCTTCTTTTTCTTTCTTTCTTGGACTACACTTTGTTTTTGTTAAAAAAATGAAAATCAAAACATTTGTTTGGCTATGATTTGAAGCAATCGGAAGAGAAAGCTGGTTTCCAATCAAAACTTTATAACGTTGCCATGATTACTTGCTGGTGACTGGTGAGTGGGCTGATTGTTGGCACTCTTATATTTTTTGGACTATATTAAGCCACTTGGCACTATTTTTGGTTCATAAATCATAAAAAACATCCAATTATTATTTTGTCACATCTTGATTATTATTTTTTTTGTGGTCATATATTGTTAATCATTCAAGTAGCCCTCATTTTACTTCCTCACCTAAAGTGTAATTATTTCAAAATTGATAAGGCAATCGACCAAAGGGCCCAACCCAATGCTCAAGCCTTATCGTTGTTTGAGATGACCCACCTTGTAATTGTCCCTTCACCTTTAATCCATTAGGTGACCCACCTGAATTGCTGCCTTTTATTCTAATATAAGTCTTCCAATCTTATGATTGAATTGAGAGGTACGACAAAAAAAAAAAACTACATTTTGAGAAAAAAAAACCAAGCTATATAGGTGCATTTGGATTCATGTTTTGCACGTTCACGTTTTGCGTTTTTTTTTTTTTTTTAGCCGCAATTGACTTTTCTTTAGTATACAGTGCACATTTTAGCAACACAAGTGGGTCCCGTATACTATTCACAAGATCCACAAACTTCACTTTTTAACAACTTTTTCATTAAAAATAGGTTCTACGGTACTATTCACACATTTAAAAATTATTTTATTACAATATTTTCAATTTTTAGCAAAATAAGCGGTATCCAAACGGACCCATAGAGTTAGAGGCATCTTATCTTCAAAGAAAAGCTTGCAAGAGGAACTGTTTTTTGGCTTACAATAATTGGGGGATTCAAACCCAAGTTCTCATATTCTCTAACTTCCAAGTTTCATTGTCCTTTTCATTACGCATGGTTTTGAATCCCGGACCGGACCATACTGTCTGACCGGAAAAACCTTCAACCGTTCATCTTTGCGGTTCTTAGTAAGAACCGTTCTATGTGAAAAATGCATGAAACCGCTCGAACTGCGGTCAAACCGTACGGTTCTGAGAACCATGGACGGTTTTAGAGATTCGCACGGTTCCATTTTTTTACTATATTTGGCCGGAAAACTGATCTCAGTCCATAAAGAATTTGAATATAAAAAATACAAAAACAAATTGCGAGAGAGAAAAAGAAAACAAAGACCGGGTCTTACGGCTCAAGCCAAGCTCTTAAAAAAAAAAAAAAACACCTAACCCATCTCAGACGGCGCAGCTCCTTCTTCTTCGTTTCTTCACTACTTCTTTCGTTCTTCTTGGTCTCCTGCCTTCAGTTTAAGTAGATGACTTCTTTCAACATTATTTTTGCTTTTTAGCTTGGTAAGCCTAGCACGTGTGACATGACAAAGCCTTGGAAATGACAAAAATGAGTTTTAAAGTTTCTGACTCATTGCCCCTTCCCAACGTGAATATTAACCGGACCCTTGACACGATGCATCCATTTATTCTTTACAACCACATGCCATAAACATAGTCAAGTAAAGTATGTAGGCTAGGCTTGAATAGGCTTTGAAGATGATTGACAGCTTGCTTTCTGTCAACCACTCTTTTTAAAATTTTGTTGGTCCCCTTATTTAATCAATTTTGTATAGCTTTAAGAGCATTCACATCAGATCGTGTAAATTTATCATTTATTTTACATTGAAAAAGCTACTTTTTCTATTTTACACATCTATTTTTACAAAACACTCACATCAGTTCATCTATTATACACTATATTTTATATAAATAATATTTTTATATTCTTTTTTTAATATTATTTTACCTACCGTTTCTTTTTCCAATACATCCTTTTCTTTCTTCTTTCTTTCTTTTTCTTTTATCTCTGCCGTTTCCTCTTTCTTTTCTTCATCTTCTTTCTTCTTCTTTCTCTCACGGTCAAACCCAGAGGCACCAGAGCAAGGACTCCATCAAAACACAGCCATCACAAGGACCACAACACCTCTCCAATCCACCCAGAAGCACCATCACAAGCACTACATTAACACCGATCTCCGTCAACCCAGAAGCACCATCACAAGCACTCCATCAACACCGATCTCCATTAAAATCGATCTCCATCAACACCGATCTCTCCATCAACACCGATCTCCATTAAAACCGATCTCCATCAACATCAATCTCCGTCAACCCATCACCGATCTCCATCAACACCGATCTCCATCAACACCGATCCAAATCGCCTCTCCAATCCACGATCCACAATCACTGATCACCGATCAAACGATTTTGTTCTAGTGGTTGATTTTGTTGTTGATTTTGTGGTTGATTTTTTATGTTTGTTGTTGATTTTTGATTTTGTGTCTGTGGGAGTGTGTATCAGAGGAAGAAAGAACATGATGAGGGATGGTTAGTTGTGCAGATGGAGAAGAGAGAGAAAAAAAAAAAAGAGCGAATCAGAAATTATTAAAATATTGTATACACGAGCTACAGTAACCGTGTATATATTCACGGTTACTGTAGCTCGTGGATAAATATACATGATTATACAAGACTTTGGAAGCACTGATGTAGAGTAATTTTGAGACAAAATGTGTAAAAATGGAGGTTTTTTCTATTATACAAGAGTTTCCACCCACTGATGTGGATGCTCTAAGTATTTATCCGGCCACTCCTTTAGCTTTTGTTTATTTTTTTATTTTAAAAATTTTCATAAAGAGTTGAATATTCAAATGGGCTTTGGCATAAAACAATTGATTGGATGGTCTAATGGGCTTGAGCATAACCTGAGATAATTTAGACATAAACTCTTATAAAAAGATTTAAAAAAAAGTAAAATATTGAGTTTTATCAAACAATATTTATGTTTGCTTAAGATTTCATATTTTTTATTTGCCTTATGAAAGTTGTGATATAAAAAAGACATTTAAAAATTAGATCTTTATTTTTATTTAGACTATTTTAGTTCATTTTTCTACTTATATTAATTTAATATATTAATTCATATTTTAAATAGTTATTAAATTAATTATGACGTCATCACGGTTCGACCCCGGTTCGATCCCAGTTCGACCTCAAAACCCTTGAACCTCTCTTTTTTATGGTTCAATGAACGGTCCGGGTCTAAAAACCTTGTTCATTAGTGCTGTTTGACTAGCTTATTCGCTTAAGGGTAAGATTTAAAAAAAAGAAAAAGGAGAGAGAGAGAGAGAGAGAGAGAGAGAGAGAGAGAGAGAGAGAGAAAATAAGAAGAAGAAGAAGAAGAAGAAGAATATGTTACCTTAAAGCAGATAGGCATGTGGGAGTGTGTTGGTACGTTAGGCTAATTGGAAAAGGTTAGCTTAGGCCTGTTAAAGGATTTGTTGCTTTGACTTTAACTTTAGTCCAATATCCATCACACTCACAAGAAGTTCTTGGAAACAGAGGTGGACATGGACTCTCTAACTAAATAAATAAAAAAAGAGGCGGACATGGAATGGGCTGGGTGTATCAGATTTCAAATGAATTGTGATTGTCATATAGTTCCAGCCTAGTTCAACCTTTTTGAAACACAAAACTTTGAAGGCCGGCCCATGCCAACCCTTTTCTTGGGCAACATCAGCCAGAACCGGCTGAATACTAGAGCAAAAAATGCGATAGCCTAAAACTCCAAGTAGAAAAAAAGCCCTCAAATTTTAACCAATAGGGTTATTTATAATCAATAAATAAAATAATATTTTTTAACAGATGAAAAAAAAAATAAAAAATAGAGAAAAATGTAATGTTCACAATATTTTTCATAACACTTTTACAACTAATGTTAAGTAGTAGGTTGTTATTGATGGCAAAAAAAATAACTATAGTGATATTTTCAAATAAAAAACAAAAAGCAACCTAAAACCTAGGATATGTTGTAAAAAAATATAATGAATGTTGCACTTCTTAAAAAAAAAATAATAATAATAATAAGAGTTGAGTTAGCAAACTTTTACTAGTTCTCGTCTAAATTTACTACTAACACCGCTTTTTTACTTACCACTATCAATCTACCACATTAACAAGTATGAAAAATTTTGTCAAACTTTTTCTATTTATAAAATTTCTATAAAAAGAAAAAATTCTACGTAGTTCATATTAATTAGTAGTAATTTTTCATCTAATACAAGATAATCAATTTTTGCCTTAGACCCCCAAATGCATCAAGCCGCCCCTGACATCAGCCAAATCCCTGAAAATTGTGCAATAATGGGCTAAACGATCACTGGTTGGAAGACAGTGCTCTCTCTCTCTCTCTCTCTTTCTCCACATGAATTCACATTGGTTTTTGGCTTCATTATTGTCCATGTTGAATTTTCTTGGCTTCGTTTTTATTCTCCACCATTATTCTCTGCATTAGGGTGTTTTAGGCTCAAACCCAGGCAAGTTTATAACATTCTTGCTAATTTGCTTCACCACCTCCTCATCCAACATCCATTTCTGACTTTGCTCATACAACCGTTCCCATTCTTGTGATTGCTTTGTCTCCTTCTTCTGAAGAAATTAAAAATATTTATAAGGATATAAAATACTATAAAAGAAGAGAAAAGCAAATTAACGAAAGAATCCGCTAAAATATTAGACATTAGTTGCTACCGAGGAGAGCCTGGAAATCATGTCTAGCATTAAATATATATATATATATATATATATATATGTCCTCTACACGGGCAAATATGAATATAATTATAACAATAATAAAAATACAAAATAAAAAAGAACGATGAGGATGGTTATATATCACACTCACACAACAAATTAATTAATAGGATTTGATATGATTTTCTTTTATCAAGAGTCTTGTAGTTCAATTAGGGATGACAATTCGTGTTAGCTGGTCATATTCGTATTGTGTCAAGGTATAAATATTCGAATCAATAGTTCAATCCTAACTCAACTTATTTAATAACCGTGCCAAACCCTCTCAACTCTAATTAGCTTGTTGAAATAACACGACGCATTTGAACCAGTTTAATACACTATATTATGAAAGAAAAAAAAAAGTAAAATTTTTTTTTCTACAAAATCTTTAATTTTACTTTTTATTTATTAATACTTATTAATTAAATATATCATATATAAATACATTTTTTTGTCATATTTTCTAGTGCATTGTACAAGTTAGTGATATTAATTCTTGTGTTCTTGATATTAATTTTGCTAATGGTCCTTCGTATATATTAACTATGCTGGCATACTCAGCTGAGACCAGTTGGTTTGCCACCTTCAGCAATCACATCATCACATGTAAATGATGTAAGTGTAACCTAAATACTACAGATAAAGTAACATGAAATTGAATCATATTTTCAAAATGGTACCTCTTCTCTTCTTTCGGTTTCGGTAATGATGCTATTCACTTGTTGGTGAGCAGTATCTACACAATAGAAAATTTCTAATTCAGTGATGATCAACAAATCATGTACACAAGTAGCGGAAAAGCTTCAAGATTAATAGACAACAAAAATGGGAGATTTCTAAATACATCGCCACGCATTTTGAATGAAACACAAACCTGATTGAATTTGAAACAGTTCATCAGCTTCAAAAGTAGACAGACCCTCAAAAAATGATGATGGTCTATAATGTCTCTTAGATTCTAGATCAGACAAACCTTCAAAAAGTGATGATGAACCTTCATGCTCAGGTCTCTCAGATTCAAGAGGTGAAAGACATTCAAAAACTCGCGATGGCCCTTCATGTCCATATCTCTCTGACTCTAAAGAAGATGGACCTTCAAAAATAAAGAGCAAGACTTAGGTATAGTACTTAGTTGCTGTTCCTTAGGTTCCTCTCTTAAGATTCTGCCATGTAGCTTTTTTCTCATGGATGGAAGTGTATTTTTTGAGTTAAGTAGTCACATAACAGAATTTTAAAAAGAGAACCTTAGGAACAACATCTAAGGTACTGTACATAAGTTTTGTCCAAAAACAAAATGCAAGATTTCTAAATTCATTCCCATGCATTTAGAATGAAAAAAATAGTAATAATCTTTATCGTATTAGTAGGAATCAAAGTAGGGTATTAGTAGGAATCAAAGTAGGGTAGGTTTTAGATTTCTATTGAGGGGCCGAAGTATGATCCATTATTTTTATTATTCTTTATGATCCAAATTAGCACCCATAAAATAACTATTTCTTAATATACAAAGCAATTCTTTTAAATCTTGGAAATCATGGATAATTAACTCGTACTAATTGTCGTAACAATTTCCATTTCAATGTAAGAAAATAGAAGTGTGTTAAAAAAATCATCTTCAATTACAAAATTTAAAGTCCATTAAGATATTATCTTCCATTTTGTTGTGAAACCTAGTTTTGATAATAAATTAATGGTTGAAAATACTCATTTCATAGTTGTAGTGAAAATTGGAGGATTAAGTATGATTACAACTATATATATACTCACTCTATAAATAAATTGGTGGGCTACTAATTTTCTTGTCCTTACTAGCCATTAACACAACTAAAAAATATTTGACAATTTTTTGGGAGTTCAAATATCAAACTATATTATGCTTATAATGGTGAAAGTCTATTTTCAATAGTAATTTTTCATGATTTATGAATCTTGTTGCTAAAACTTGTTTAAGCATAAAAAAATATTTAATTGATAATAGTGCTCAATCGTAAAGTCAATTTACTAATGTGAAATAAAAAAAAAATATCCACTAAATGATACTAGGCAATTGAATAATACCCAAATTTCAAAAGTCTCAAACTTTTAATATTGGGTCCCAAAATAAGCAAACAACCACAAACTTTTTTGTTAATAAGAGATTGAAGGAGTTTTTCTTAATATTGGGTCCCAAATTTCATAAGTCTCAAACTTTTTTTTAAGAGTTTTTTTTTTTTTTTTTTTTTTTGGTTAATAAGAGATTTTTTTTTTAGTTAATAAAAGTGAATTTTTTTTTTTGAAAGGGACCACCAATCACAAATATAGGTTAGATGACCATTTTAATTAATTTTGAGTTTTCTTTTGGCTTAAATGACCTTGAGATTGAAGCAGCAGGAGTCGCATAACAGCTTGGTTTGGGTCCATGTTACAATCTCTAAGAACATTGTAGATTTGCTCCTCCGTACAGTGCTTCGCAGTCTCCTTAACTCTCTGCACCAATTGGTCCAACTCCTTATTAATTGAGTCTTTTTGTTTCTTTTTCTCCTTCAAATGAGAATTGATAAAATAAAAAATAAAAACATCATTAAGCCTATAAAAATAAATCGAGAAATTTAATAATAAATAAACATGCCAAAAATTGAGAAGAAATAATAAACAAAAATAAGACCATTTGCAATTATAGACGAAAATCACATGCCAGCACAGAGGGTTAAAAAATCATAGTTTCAAAAGGCATCTCTTTTTTTCCTTTTTGTATGGGAAATGAACAAATTAACAAAGGGTACCTCCTCTCTTCCACAATTGCTCTTCGCTTTGTGAGAAGTATCTACACAACAGAAAATATATTACCTATTCAATGATGATCAACAACCATTTACACAAGTAGTTAACACGAAAATAATGCAGAAAAATTAAAATTCCTTGCTTAAAGCCTTTTCCTAAACGGTGTTGTAGTTGATTCAACTCATCAAATTTCTTATAGTTGAAAAAGGGATTTGGATACAAAATTACAAAAATATTAAACAACACATAACTCCCATATTAAACATCGAAAAACTAGTCCCATTATAGATATACACATGTACAATACCTCATGAAATGCATGATTTTTAAACCCGGACCCAACCGGTTGGTTTGACCGGGTTAGCTGTGAACCGGTTATGAAACCAGTTTTTTATATGCAAGATATGAGCTTTTAATAGATATGAGAGAATCGTGTGAATCGGGGTTCAATCTGAAAAACTGACCGAACCGTAGGTTGGTTCAACCTAGTCCTATTATAGATATACACATGTACAATACCTCATGAAATGCATGATTTTTAAACCCGGACCCAACCAGTTGGTTCGACCGGGTTAGCCGTGAACCGATTATGAAACCAATTTTTTATATGCAAGAACCAAGCTTTTAATAGATATGAGAGAATCGTGTGAATCGGGGTTCAATCTGAAAAACTGACCGAACCGTAGGTTGGTTCAACCTGGTCCCATTATAGATATACACACATACAATACCTCATAAAATGCATGGTTTTTAAACCCGGACCGAACCGATTGATTCGACTAGGTTAACCGTGAACTGGTCATGAAACCGGTTTTTTATATGCAAGAACCGGGCTTTTAATAAATATGAGAGAATCGTGTGAACTGGGAATCTTACGATTTTACAATCCCACCTGCCCAAAACGATTCGGATCTTTCAAGGATCTTTACGATTGTTTAGAATCGGTGAGATAGCATGATTCTGACGATCCTAAATGATCCTTGTTTCTTGTAATTTTCTTTAACTTGACAGAAGGCTCAGTTGTGCCCAAATAAAAAATAACATCCCAATAGACCAAATTTTGCTATTCTAATGTAGAGAGATAGAGTGTCAGTTGGACCCAAATGAAAAATAACATTTCAATAGTGTCACGTTTTGAGATTTTTGGCATCTTCAAATGATGCTTACAAATGGTTATAGTAATGTATGGTAATTACATCAAATAGATGCAAATTTTTAGTTTTTTATGAATCAATATATAATTTATGTGATTATTTAAGATACTAATGTGTTTTTTTTCTCTCAAATAATGTAGGATCTTACGATCCACAATCCAATTCTATGATCCACAATCCTACCTATCTCTCATGATCCTACGTAAAATCCCAATTTTGACAACCTTGCCAAAGAGTAAAACACAATTTTGAAGCCGATTGAAGAAAAAAGATTAGTACTTTGTGCAACACTAATAGAAAAAAGAAAATATGATTTTTCTTTTTCTTAAGACACACAAGGATAATAAATTGGGATTTTCTCTAATACAATTATTTGAGTACTGCAAGTCTGCAACCACATAGAGTTGGAAGTATTCGGAGTAGAAGATCTTACTACCAAGTTTTGTGGTGAGATTGTATTTGTTCCAAAAGATGTTGTTGTATTTTTCCAATTTATTGTAAACTCGGGTTTTGGTTATAACTTGAGTGTCGTAATCTCTATTTTATTATAGTGGATTGATTGGATTTGCTTCATGATTTTTTTCTCTACACTGGAGGGTTTTTTTTTGTAATTTTTGGTGTTTTTGTTGATTGATTTCTTTTATCGTCTCAGTACATTTCTATTTTCTCTAGTGCTAGAGTTATATTTAATTTAATTTACACGTAGGTAGGGATTTATCCTAACACAAGTGAGAGAGAGTTAACTTCGCACGAAAACGTACAGGAGAGTCAGTTAATTAACAATAATGTACTTGCATCCTTTCGCAGCCAATGGAATTAAAGCACTTGGGTCGATTCTATTGTTCAATTATAAAAACCATTAAATAAATGAAAAGTGATATTGGGAAAAATTAAAACATGGAAAATAGGAGCACATGCATGAACTTGAAATGTATTCAACCCTAATCATTTTTCACTCTGTGATTGTGAAGTGAACGCAACACCGATGGATGAACTGATACTCAAGTATATGTTCATCAACTATCAGCATCAGTACAACATACAGTAAATCCATGAACATTCAATAACTTATCACTTAACTTGGTGCAATGCTAATATATCAATGAACATTAACAGTGGCGGCTCCACTTGTATGTGAGGGTCACTTGCCAAAAATATATTTTATATTTAGTATAAAAATATATATATATATATATATATATATAATTTGTTTAAATTAATCTGTTCAGTGACCATCCTGATTTGAAAAAAAAAATGTATATATATACTTACAAAAAAAATATTCTATATCATATTAACTTATTTTGACCACCTTAATAAAAATGTTAAACAACATAATCTGAGAATCATAAGAATCTGAATTTAATAAAAATAATAATAATGCTACATCCACAATATTTTCACAATAAATTTTATGTGGTAAGCTGTTACTAATTCTAATTAGGTCATGCTAACAAGTGCCCTTAGGGTATTGGTTAACAATTCATTTTAAAAAAGTTTTTTTTTTTTTTAGATAAGTTTTTAGAATAGTTTTGACACCACTTTTATGAGAAACTAGCCGCAAACCCACGCAATGCGTGGGAATATAAATATTATGTAATAAGGTGTAATATATAAAAAATGACCATTACTTCAAGTATTGTCTATTTAAAAAAAAAAAAAAAAGATTTCTACAAGTTTTTTTTTTTTTTATCTTTTCATCTCTACAAATATATCATTTTTTTATTATTATTTTTTATGTTTGATCAATATTTTTTTAAGGTGAACCATATTCTTCTAACTTCTATTATGGTGTATTATATTTGCTTAATATACAACTAAACTTTATAAGTTTCAAATTTAATATTCAAATTTCTCATCTCTTAAGGAATAAAGAAATTATAATAATAATCAAAACTCATTACAAAATTACAATGTTATCTTAGCCAAAATTAAAATGAAACTAAAGGAATAAATAATAGGCTTTATAATAATGCATTAGTCAAACAATTGGTATGCATATTCAAATTATTGTTTCTAAAAAAACTAAGTATTAACCCAAACTAAAATTCAACCAAAGATATATAAGGGAAAGAAAAGACTTTCTGACGGGATATTAACAAAAAAACATAATACCAAAACACACACACCCACATATATATATATATATATATATATATCTCAAACTTAATTAGAGTTATAAGAAAGAACAAAAATTCACCGAAAGAAAGTAGAGAGAGTATTCACAGTTTTGTATGGAAAAATTATGGATTGAATAGAAAAATGATATCAAATTTATACAAAATAAAATGGGTAGAAGAAGAGTCAAAATATAAAAAAGAGGAAGGAAGTATAACGGTAAAGTAGTGGGGGAGATAAAGAGGTAAAAAAGAAAGAGAAATGTTGGAAGAAGTGTATCAATAGGTGCGTGAACTAATAGGGAGAAGAAAAGTTTTTTTTTTTTTTTTTTTTGAAAATAGGGAGAAAAAAAGTTTAAATAAAGAAAATATATATAAAAATAAAATAAAATAAAATAAAAAGGAAAGAAGTATAGCTGTAAAGTAGTAGGAAGATAAAGAGGTAAAAAAGAAAAGGAAAGGTTGGAAGAAGTGTAACAATAGGTGCGTGAACTAATAGGGAGAAGAAAAGTTTTTTTTTTTTTTTTTGAAAATAGGGGGAAGAAAAGTTTAAATAGAGAAAAGAAAATATAAAAAATAAATGAATGAAGTCGCTGCTGATGTGGCTCAATAGGAGCATAGCAATAATAAATGTTACGCTTCAATTTTTAGTAATATATAGAAAGTGACCATTACTTCAAGTATTGTCTATTTAAAATAAAATAAAAGATTTCTACAAGTATTTTTTTTTTTATCTTTTTATCTCTACAAATATATCATTTTATTATTATTATTTATGTTTGATTAATATTTTTTTAAGGTGAACATATTCTTCTAACTTCTATTATAGTATATTATATTTTCTTAATATACAACTAAATTTTATAAGTTTCAAATTTAATATTCAAATTTCTCATCTCTTAAGGAATAAGGAAATTATCATAATAATCAAAACTCATTACAAAATTACAATGTTATTTTAGCCAAAACTAAAATGAAACTAAAGGAATAAATAATAGACTTTATAATAATGTATTACTCAAACAATTGGTATGCATATTCAAATTATTGTTTCTAAAAAAACTAAGTATTAACCCAAACTAAAATTCAACCAAAGATATAAAAGGGAAAGAAAAGACTTTCTGACCGGATATTAACAAAAAAACATAATACCAAAACACACACACACACACATATATATATATATATATATATATATATATCTCAAACTTAATTAGAGTTATAAAAACAAAAAAACAAAAATTCACCGAAAGAAAGTAGAGAGACAGAGAAAGAGTACTCACAGTTTTGTGTGGGAAAAATATGGATTGAATGAAAAAATGATATCAAATTTATACAAAATAAATTGGGTAAAAGAAGAGTCAAAATATAAAAAAGAGGAATGAAGTATAACGGTAAAGTAGTGAGGAGATAAAGAGGCAAAAAAGAAAGGGAAAGGTTAGAAGAAGTGTATCAGTAGGTGCGTGAACTAATTGAGAAAAGAAGAGTTTTTTTTTTTTTTTTTTTTTTTTGAAAATAGGGAGAAGAAAAGTTTAAATAGAGAAAAAAATATATAAAAAAGAGGAAAGAAGTATAACGGTAAAGTAGTAGAGAGATAAACAAGTAAAAAAAAAAAAAAAAGTTGGAAGAAGTGTAACAATAGGTGTGCAAAACTAATAGGAAGAAAAAGAGTTTTTTTTTTTTTTTTGAAAATAGGGGGAAAAGTTTAAATAGTGAAAAAATAAATGAATGAAGTAGTTGCTGATGTAGCTCAATAGAAGCGTAGTAATAATAAATGTTACACTTCAGCTTTTAGTAATATATATATAAAAATATATATAGATAGAGATAAAAAAAAACTGTTAAAACATTAATTGTTTTTTTTTCTTTTCTTATAAAAACTTTTTTAAATGGATTGTTAACCAATGCTTTAAGAGTATTCGTTAGTATTTCATATTAACATTTTCAATTTCCACTTTATCTTTTATTAGTCTTTTTTTTTTTTTCTCTTTACTAATACAAAAAATTGTAATATTTTATGTATTTGATTTTTTTTTTTTTTTTTTTGGAACTTTATACGTTAGGTGTATAACTTAAGTTTCTTAGGACCACCCTAAAAAAATTCCTTGTCTGCTATGACAAGAAGAAATGGACGAAAAGTGAACTTTTTTTTGAACTTGATATTTAAGTGTATAACTTAGGACCACCCTAAAAAATTTCCTTATCGGCCATGACAAGAAGAAATGAACGAAAAGTGATTTTTTTTTTAACTTGATATGTTAAGTGTATAATTTAAGAGGCCATTTCGTACGATATTTTAAGCAACATTTTTTAGTTTTTAAACAACATTACACATATTTTCACACACTTTTTTATTCACACGTATTTTTAAAAAATATAAACAACATTAACAAATGTGCCTTAAGTTTCTTAGGACCACCTAAAAAAATTCCTTATCTGCCATGACAAAAGAAATGAACAAAAGTGATTTCGTAAGGGAAAGAACTCGTTATTTACATGTACGATACCTTGACCTGCAACGAGTTGACATTCATCGATTTCCATTGTGCATGGATTTGTATGAACTCGAACTGGGTTTTGATCGCTTTCCATAACTTTCAACTTTATGATGCCTAGCTTGCTGTCAGGGCTACAGTTGTTACGTTGTTGTTAATAAAACAATGTTACCAAATGGGCCTTTAAGTTTCTTAGGACCACCTAAAAAAATTCCTTATCTGCCATGACAAGAAGAAATGAACAAAAGTGATTTCGTAAGGGAAAGAACTCGTTATTTACATGTACGATACCTTGATCTGCAGCGAGTTGACATTCATCGATTTCCATTGTGCATGGATTTGTATGAACTCGAACTGGGTTTTGATCGTTTTACATAACTTTCAACTTTATGATGCCTAGCTTGCTGTCAGGGCTACAGTTGTTACGTTGTTGTTGGAGCCAGAGTGATTTGAACAAGAAAGAACGAATGAAGAGAACACTAAATAAGAAATGAAGATTGAAAAAATAGGGTTTATATAGAGATTTTTGTACTAGATTGGCTGAAGATTGAAAAAAGAGTTTGGTCTTACTTTTGACTTTCTTTCTAATACCACGTTCAAATACCACGTCCTTTAATTTGTTTTGCTCCTTTCTCTACATCTTTTCTAGTACCGCTTTCTTTTCTTTTTATTTTTTATTTTTTTCTTTCTCTTTACATCTTTCTAATACCACTTTTTTTTTTCTTTCTCTACCTCTGAAACAAAAATTGAAATATTAAGAAAGAAAGAAATGTATTAAGATATAAATTTAAACTATTACATGAAAATTTGGAACTAACATTTATTTAATATTAACAAAATATAAACAGAAAAAATAAAATAAAACAACTATTTCTTAATACATTTCTAACTAACAAAATGAAACTTGAGGTTATTTTAAAAATTGAAATTATTGAGAAGTCTATTTTGACAATATATATTTTTGTACATGGAATGATGGTAAAATCAAATATTTTAATTGAGAAATTTTCTATAATTTGTAAATCAACTAATAATATTTAGTCTCTCAAATGTATTTAAATAATTTTGGGAGTTATGGGCCCCTTGTCTATACATATTTTGTCGGTGTGGACACAAACATCCGTATCTAGTTTTTAGTAAAAGGCGAAAGAATAGTTCGCTCTGTGCTCACCGCGTGGCCGCGTAAAAGACATTTGTAATCTATGAGACTATGACTGCCACCATCGAAAATCACGGTGGCGATGATTTGTAAAGATTCCAGAAGCTTGGACTCCTGTGTGAAGGAAAATAATTTCTGTTGACACAAAAAGATATACTTTAGTTAGCTATGTATTGAACACCTGTGAAGTTGAAAATGACTTTCTAGCTAAACTTAAATTTTTTTAAGTTTATCTTCTTTGTTGTATAACACATTTCCACAACCGTATTGGACTTCAAATCTTCAATACATAGCTAAAGTAGATTTTCTTTTTGTGCCAAATTTAGCGTTCACATTAAAGATGGTATAAACGCTCAAAAACTAATAAGTAGGTCACAAAAAGGTACTACAGCTAAAAGAAATAAGAACTTACAGGGGGTGGAGCTGCACTTAGCAATGGGGGGCCATGCCTTTTTAAAAACTTCATAATGTATGTATATTTTACCATTGTTTAAAATATTAGACCTTCAAATCAATATTTGGCCCCTCCAAAAAATAAGAGCTGGCCCCTGCAAAAAAGAATTGAACAACTAATTGTTGGGTTCCAAAAAATAGTTGTTAAGAACAACAAACTATCCACCTTGTAACATAAATAGTTGTTACTTTCAAATTTTTAGTTTTTTCCTCTCTTAATTGGTAAGTTTTGTTTGTCGAGTTCAAATAGTAAGTTTTTAATAAAATATATTTCTGTTAGAGTTATTTTATTTGAGACTAAGTCTTTTGTTGGTTTTGTTAAGTTTCAAATTGTTTGTCAATACTTAATTAGTTAGTCACAAAGCATCAAATGAAAAAAATAAATAAATAAACTAAGGATATGTAATGTTAGGGAGTGACAATACTTAAAAAACAATTTTCTCTTGGACACACACACACACACACAATTTTTATATTTAATTTTCAATTTGGGACTAAGTCTTTTATTGTTATTGTTGTTGTTAAGTTTCTAATTTTTTTTCAATGCTTGATCTAGACTAAACATGTTGAATGAAAAAAAAGTAGAGGATAATTAATGTTAGGGGGGTAAAAATGTAGTTATGTAAATGTATGTATGAATATGTAATTCGGCCCCCAAACCAAACTAAAAATCTTGGCTACGCCCCTGATAACTTAGCTACATTAAGTTGTTATCTATGACAGTTTACTGTAGCTATATCTTATAAAAAATATATATATTATAGTCATTTATTTATTTTGTTATTAGTATTTATTAATATTTCTTAGATTAATTTTACTTTCAATCTTGTCTTTTAATTTTGCCCTCTAACTTAATATCCTAGCTCTGTTACTGCGTACACATGGCAGCTATTAAAATTATCATAAAAATCTTATTCAGAATATGAAATCCACTAATAAGTAAAAATATGGTATTTAGCATATCCAATTCTCCTCTTGCCTTTATTTGAGTATCGTCCATTGTAGATTGTCTTGGACACTAAAGCTGTTGGTTATGTCCCACAGTCGTAGTGCATTAGAGGCTAATTTGTTAGGCTCCAAGTAATTATGCAAAGCCACATTGGTTTGTTGTATACTTGGCTATGTTCACTTTATGTTATAAATGAATAAATTAAGATTATTGTCATTTAATAAATTTGTTAACAGTAAAGAGGATCATTGAATCATATAATTTGACTAATTAATCAACTTGGGTATCTTGCCTAATACACCAATTGATTCTTAATATGGGCAATAATTGAACCCTAAAAATTTTACTTAAGGACAAGAGACTTTATTGGTTAAATTATTTAGAACCTACGTCATGTAGATTAGATTAATTTAAAGAGAACATGATTGGCGAAATTACAATATTGGTCTCTCAAGTTTACCATGTGTATGCAATTAGTCCCTCAAGTTTAAAAATTGAGTTGTGTTAATCCTTTTACTAACTGCCGTTAGTGATATTACTTACATGGCTAATAGAAAAATGACTTGGTATTTTTTAAAATGACTTGACATTTTTTAAATTAAAAATTACAATAACTAATTTCCACGTAAGATTTTAGTGACCTGGTTGAAATCAAATTTTAAATTATCACCTTGTAACAAATTAAACCCATTTATTATCTAATTTTTGTTTCACACAAACACACAACGGCACCAAAGAGAGAAAGAGGTAAGAGAGATTGACACCTGCCACGACGCTGCCACCCTCTGACCCACCGCTGATGGAGACCCAAGTCTTAGTCGTTGCCGGCGACAACCCAAATGTTACCAGTTGTGAATGTTAACATAGGTTTGACATTGAGTTCTCTACTTTTATTTAGATATTGCCAACTTGATCTAAATGTTTTGATATGATATCTTACTTCGGATTATTGAAGATATTTCAATATCTAAATATTCCCTTATTGTTTTGTTGATTGTTGTCACAGAATGTTCACCGACTCTTGTAGGAGGCTAAGGATCATGAAGGGCTCCAAGGCAATTATTTCTTTTTGTTAAATGGGTAAGATTAATTCCTTTTCTCGTTTCCCTTGTTAATTTCATTTTCTAAGTCAATTTGATTTGTGGGTTTTTTTTTTTTTTTTTTTTTTTTTTGGAGTTTAGGCATGTTTGAAATTTTACTATTGATGTGTATGCACGTTGTGACTTGGGGTTGGATCATGAATAAAATTGCAGTATATTCTTTGATATTTGTGATTTAGTCTGCACTTTTTTTTTTCTAACTGATTGACGAATGCAAGCTTCACTTTTTTATATGAGTACAGAATATTCTTAGTTGTTTCTTATACACACCAGTATAATGCAGATGAGTTATAATAATGTACATTAGGTATTACACTTTTTCCTTTGCTTTTGCAACCCAGTTTTGGTATCTTGCCGACCCATAGGTGTTTTTCTTTTCCTCTCTCTTTGTGGCTGTGCAATTCATTTAGGACTTGTATGAAATTTTGTGTTTTAGGGTCTATTTGGATAGAATTTATTTTGCTGAAATTGAAAACTGAAAATACTATAATAAAATAATTTTTAAATATAAGAATAGTACCGTAGGATCCATTTTTAATAAAAAAATTGATGAAAAGTGAGATTTGTGGGTTAAAACTTAAAATAGTCAAAAGTTGCGGTTACTGCTTATAAATAGTGCATGAACAGTAACCGTTGTCCCCTGAAATGAGTGCTGCAGCAAAAAAAAAAAAAAAAGAAGTTGAAAACGCAGGAAACGCAACACGTATCCAAACCTCCTCTTAGTGTCTTTGTCAGTTAAAGTGTAATTTAATACTTTTCCTCTTTCTTTTGAAAATATAAACTGTCAGATTATTTTATGCAAATATATTTGTATAGCTCAGAAAAGTTTATTTTAAAATAAACCTATGTATGTCAATACCACATCTCAATAGTGGTGGACCCTTTGTGTTTGTTAGTTTGTGTTTGTTAGTGAGTTAATGCTACAGAAGGAGAAGGACCACATATTGTTTATTGTTTAAATTCTATTATGTTCATGCATAGTATTAGATAGAATTCCTTGCTTGTCAAACAATTCAGCCATTTGTCAAACAATTCATTGTTTAAATTGTAGAATAACTTTTTTTAAAAAAAATAATTCAGCCATTTGCAATGTCACTTTTTAATAGTAAATTCCTTGCTCTTGTTGTAGGGATGGACGACTTTGACTTCACAATTGCTCTTTACTAGGAAGATTAGGAATAATCCATATAGATACGAAGGAGGGGAGGTAAAGATATACGAAGACAATAATTCCGATGAAATGTCACTTGTTGAGATATGGAATAAGGCCAAAAATTTTGGGTATGGTGAAAATGATGTATTTATGTACAGAGTGCCTACTATGCCATTTGTAGGTGGTTTAAAACCTTTGGAGAATAATGTTAATGTAATGAACATGGTGAAGTGTATTAGAGGTTATAATGAAGTGGAAGTGTATGTTATGTTCTTAGATAATTATGAGAGTGCTATTGGTAATGAGGGAGATGGGGGAGGTGGTGATAATGAGGAGGGTAATTTTGACAAGGGAGATAAAGTAGATGGGGCTGTTAGTGAAGAGGATAGTGCTCATAGGGTTCATTTTGGATGCAGTGAAAGTGATGACGATGATATGTTCGCACAGTATATTAGTAGTGATGAAATAGCCTCCAAGGTAAAAGGCTTACCTGATAAGACCTTGTGTCTTAGAAAAGATAAGCAGGTGAAACTCAAAGAGGGGAGAAAGGGAAAGACTAGTGCATGTGGGGTTAGTCCTAGTAGGGTTGATGGTAGTGGGGTTGATCCTAGTGGTGTTGGTCAGAGTGAGGCTGGTGCAAGTGGTGTTGGTCCTACTAGGATTGATGCAAGAGGTGTTGATCCTACATGGGTTGATGCAAGTGGGGTTAATCCTAGAGCAAGTGCGCTTGTTGCATTTGGAGCTGAAAGAGATGAAGATAAGTGGGAGTCAGAGATGTCTGCAAGTCTAGTTAGTTCATCTGATGATGAAACTAGGCATAGGTATCCTCAATACCATCCACCAGAATCCTTCTCTGAGGTGCACTTTGAACTTGAGATGCAGTTTACCACCAAAAAGGATGTCATAGATGTTATCAAACTCTACTCTATTTTCAAAGGGGTTCCAATAAAGTTTAAAAAGAATGACAAAGTAAGGGTAAGAGTAAAATGCACAGATAGATGTCCTTTTGAGTTGTATTGTGGAAAGATGAAAAATGAAGATACTTTGATAGTGAAGAAATTGAATCCAGAACATAATTGTGGGAGGCGATTGAGGAATAGATTTGCATCTTCAAATTGGCTTGGGAAGTATCTGGTGGATGATGTGAGGAATGACCCAAACGTGAAGATATTCGTTATTAAATATTGAGTTGTAAATAAGTTTAAGGTTCATATTAGTAGGTATCAAGCATCTAGAGCAAAAGGTATGGCTAAAGAATTAGTGCATGGAACTTTTACAAAACAATATGCTTAGTTGGGGGATTACTGTGAAAAATTGTTGAGAAGCAACCCTAGGTCTACTACACTAATCTCTATCAATAGACCTCAACCACACTTGCAACCAAAATTTGAGAGATTATATGTATGTTTGGATGCTTGTAAGAGAGGGTTTTTAGCTGCTTGTAGGCCTTTTATTGGTGTTGATGGATGTCATTTGAAGGGTGAGTATCCAGGACAGATATTGACAGCAGTTGGCAAGGATGACAATAATGGTGTTAACCCAATTGCATTTTCCATGGTTGAGGCAGAAACAAAGGACTCGTGGACATGGTTCATGAAAAGGTTGCTTGATGATATTGGAAGTTTAAGGGATGAAGGGTGGACCTTCATGTCTAACCAGTAGGTAAATTGAACTTTCATTTTATTTTATTCTTTAAATTTGGATGATGGAACAGACCTCACGTAGCTAAACCAAGATTAAAAAAAAAAATCCATAAAAATTTTAAAATAAAATAAATACTAAAAGAAAAGAAAAATAAGAGGACTATGACGACCAATAGTAAAACTAGGAAAAAAAAAAAAAAAACAACAACAACCCTTGAGCATTTGTTTTGACTTTAATCTATCTAAATCCATTGGAGCATTGACAACGTTGTTGTTGTTAAATTCACCAAGTCCGAATCTTATGGTCACCAAACTATGATACAAATTATCCCAAAAACTTTGGATCTAAATCTTACATGGACCTAAATTGAGGTGAGATACCATAGGAAAAAGTGTAATACCTGAGATGGGAGGAGGGAGGCAGGTCAATGGTTGTGCGAGGGGAGGATGGAGGTGGGTCAATGGTTGTGCGAGAGAAGTAGGGACGTGGGTCAGTGGCTATCGACGACGGCGATTAGGGCTTGGGCTGTCGCCGACGGCAGCTAGGGCTTGGGTCTCCACCGGTGGCGAGTCAGAGGGAGGCGGCATTACGAGCATCAATCTCTCTTTCCCCTTTCTCTCTCTCTCTGGCGTCGTTGTGCATTTGTGTGAAACCAAAATTAGATAATAAATGGGTTTAATTTGTAACCGGGTTACAATTTAAAATTTGATTTCAACCAGGTCACTAAAATCTTATATGGAAATTAGTTATTGTAATTTTTTAATTTAAAAAATGTCATGTCATTTAAAAAAATGCCTAGTCATTGTTCCGTTAGTTACGTAAGTAACATCACTAACGGTAGTTAATAAAAATATTAATACAACTCATTTTTTAAACTTGAGGAACCAATTACACATATAAGGTAAACTTAAGGGACCAATATTATAGTTTCGCCAACATGATTGGTCTCATGCAAGTTACCGGTGGGTGGAGAAAGCATTCATTATGATTTTAAAGTGGGTATATAATTATATATCGAATATTATTTAACAATGCTCAAACATCATACAAGCAAGTTACAGATATAATGATAGCTATGCAATCATTTTTGTTAGGATATTTGTGTTAGCTATTGGCATTATTTCCATGTATTTAAAATTTTTTCCATTTGTAATTGTATTTTGTCAAAAGAGGATCAAGTAAGATAAAAGTGTACAAAGTGCTATAGCAAGATATTTGTTTGAGTGAAAATCCCTATTAGGTGAGTTCAACAGATTTTAAAAAGTTTTGCACAGAAACATTCGCCTAAAATTGGCTCGAGCGAATTTTCACTAGAGACAAAATTTTAGATTTTTTTTCTTTGTTGATCTTATATATATCCAATCAAGCCTCAATTATGACACATATATCTACAAAAATTAACCCTAATTAAAATTCAAACAGAAGTTTGAGACTTCCAAACTCCTTTTAGGGAGAAATTATTATAGCCTCTATATCTACACTTAGGAATTAGGATGCATAGACATTTCATTTGTGATGTCGTACCTGTGTCAGATTCATGTCATAACAATGTCCAATCAACTGTATCATGTTACAATTTTTCAAAAAAAAATTGTTATCACCATATTGTGCATGTACCCAAATCCATACTTGTGTTCATATATGTGCATCCTAGCCTACATCCTCTCTAAATTGACTTATCCTTTAGATAACCCAACCAAACACTCCTGATTCTCTTGAGCATATTGGATTGGTGTTAAAAACCACATAAGCACTCCCAAACCTTCAAGTGCACTGAAAGTTGAAAGTATCTAAGAGATTAGGTTTGGTAGTTGGTGTCTTGAATTGCGAATCCAAATGCTATTAAAGAGAAGCAACCAGTGCAGCCTATTGCTAACAGAAGCGGGGAGCTTGGAGACAAGATCATCTACATAAAACTAGAGGGTTTTGTAAGTTGTTTAATTTGTTTTGCTACTATGTCCGTAATAGTTTAGTTTGCCAGGTTAGCAGGGCCGACTGAATGGTAGAGCAAGAGATGCAGTCACCTAAGGCTTCAAGTAAAAAAAAAAAGGCTCTCAAATTTTAACCAATAAGGTTATTTATAATCAATAAATAAAATATTTATTTTTTTTACCCAATAAAAAAAATAAAAATGCAATGTCCACAATACTTTTCACAACATTTTTACAACTAATGAGTAGCAAGTTGTTCAGCCTGTTATTGATAGCAAAAAAATAATTATAGTAATATTTTAAGATAAAAAAAATATAAAAAAAAAAAAAAAAAAAAGCAACTTAAATCCTAGAATTTGATGTAAAAAATATTGTAAATGTTGCACTTCTAAAAAAAATAAGAATAAAAATAAGAGTTTAGTTAGCAAACTTTTACTAGTTCTCATCTAAGTATGCGTTTAGATACCGCTTATTTTGCTGAAAACTGAAAACTAAAAACAATAAAAAATAATAATTTTCAATTACTATTCACACAAAAATACTGTTCATTTGCCTTAATGCATTGTCCTATGAACAATGCAAGAGGCGTTGATCCTTAAAATAAAAAATAAAAATAAAAAGCCAAAAACGCAGACTCCTTGGACGCAGACGCCAATCCAAATAAAGTTTAAGTCTACCACTAACACCATTCTTTTAACAAGTATGAAAAATTTTGTCAAATTTTTTCTGTCTATAAAATTTCTAAAAAAAAAAAAAAAAAAAAAAATTCTACATTGTTCATGTTAATTAGTAGTAATTTTACATCTAAAATAAGATAATCAATTTTCGCCTTAAGTCCTCAAATGCATCAAGCCGCCCGTGGGTTAGGTCTTGAAGAGATTTTGCCGTTACGGATTTTTTTTCCGTAAACACATAATTGTTTGGGTGCAATAGTGGTTTGTTGTGATATATTATTTTATTCTTGTTAATTAAATTGTTATTGGTTAATCACTTTGACTTAATTTATCACTTTGACTTAATTTGTTGCTTCCTATTACCCCATCTCTGTTATTGGCTCATCACATCCTCCTATATCAAAAAGAATGATACTAAAGGTGCGGTTTGGATCTGCGTTTGCTGTGTACACATTTGCTGCAATGCGTGTTTCAGCTTTTTTTTTTTTTTTTTAGCTGCAAAGGTTGACTTTTCAACTATGAACAGTGCATCTATGCACTGTTCATAGACCCACAAATATCACTTTTTAACAACTTTTTCATTAAAAATAGGTGTCGTGAGTATGTTTGGACTGAACTTATTTTTGTTGAAACTGAAATCTGAAAACACTATAACAAAATAATTTTTAAATATATGAATAGTACTGGGTATCATTTTTAATATTTTTTTGGGATAATTACAGTAAACCCACCTGGGGTTAGGCCCGATTACACTGTGCCTACCCGTGGTTCAAAACTTATCACTTTACCCACCTGAGGTGCCTTCCGTTAGGGATCTGTTACCCACCTCTCCGTTTGCCGTTAGAAAAACACATTTTTAAAGAAAAACAAACATAACAAAGATTAAAAAGTTAGGACTTTTTATTGCTTAAGAACTTGTTTGAGAACAAAACACAGGAATAGCACAGATCAAATGCTATTCCTGATTAAAAGTGATATCATTGAGCATTTGTTTTTTTATTCTTGTTTTTTTTTTATAGATCTCTCCAACTTTTATTCAAACCAAACCAAACCCAAAAAAAAAAAAAAAAAAAAAAAATTCCAGAAAACACAAGCCAAATTCCAGAAAATCATATCTCGCCGGTGCGATCTCGCGAGCACAATCTCGCGACGCTTCGCGAGATTGCGCCGTCGATCGCGATCTCGATCCGGCGCGATCTCGCGAAGGCAAGATCGCGATCAACGTCGCGATCTCGCGACGGCGCGATCTCACGTTCGCGAGATCGCAACGTCGATCGCAATCTCATGTTCCGTCGCGAGATTGCGACGTTGATCGCGATCTCGCCTTCGCGAGATCGCGCCGGATCGAGATCGCGATCGACGGCGCGATCTCGCGACGGCGCAATCCCGCCGGCGCGAGATATGATTTTCTGGAATTTGGCTTGTGTTTTCTGGGATTTGGCTTGTGTTTTCTGGATTTTTTTTTTTTTTTTGGGTTTGGTTTGGTTTGAATAAAAGTTGGAGAGATCTATAAAAAAAAACAAGAATAAAAAACAAATTCTCAATGATATCACTTTTAATCAGGAATAGCATTTGATCTGTGCTATTCCTGTGTTTTGTTCTCAAACAAGTTCTTAAATAATAAAAAGTCCTAACTTTTTTATCTTTGTTATGTTTGTTTTTCTTTAAAAATGTGTTTTTCTAACGGCAAACGGAGAGGTGGGTAACGGATCCCTAACGGAAGGCACCTCAGGTGGGCAAAGTGATAAGTTTTGAACCACGGGTAGGTTTAGTGTAAACGGGCCTAACCTCAGGTGGGTTTACTGTAATTATCCCTTTTTTTTTTAATAAAGTAGTTATGGGTCTCTCGTGAACAGTATTGTTACAGTGTATAAACAGTTTGAATACTGTTTATGAACAATGGATTTTGTCTCCAAAAGGGGAAACAAGTGCACCAAAAAAAAAAAAATGGTTAGAAAACACAAACTTGTATATGCAGACGTCCCATCCAAACTGCGCCTAAGAAGATTTCCTTTTGTCCTTTATTATGAACGGCCAGCATTGACGACCTAATCATATGGGTCCTACATTGACGACCAAAGCAAAGGACTTTGAAATTATTAAACCATGCTATTTCTTGAGTTTCTGAGCGGAGTGGCCATCACGTTAAGGTCACAGAAGGATCATAAAACTGTCACATTACATGCAGACAGGGACGGTTGCCCATACTTTGAATATCCATATAAATATACATTTTAGTACATGGGTACTGATTTTAGTAATTTGGTTCCAAAAATTACATTTGTTCCCCTCCCTTATTGAAATCCGACCATCTAATGAACCATAAAAAGAAGAAGTTCAAGATTTTTGAGATTGGACCGAAATTGAATTGTGATGATATCATAATTAATTTAATAATTATTTAAAAAATAAAAAAAATATATATTAAATTAGTAAAATTTGAAATTTTAACTAAAATAAGGATAAATACTTTTAGGATTTTACTAATGTACATTCATTTTTATTTTTGAAAAAAAATTTCTCAAAAATTAAAAAAGTAATGACAGCTGTAGGGACACGATTTTCTTAACGGCCCAATAATGATGCTGGGCTCGAACATGAAAGATCCCTCACAATATGATTTGTAGAGAGTGGGCTTGAAAGGCTTGCCTTTGATCACGGGGTGATGGTCCGGTCCTGTTTTTAGAGAAATTCATGTGGAAGATAAGAGTTGGATTTGAACATTTAGGCCCTATATCATTACATCCTGAGGGGTTGGACTCCTCGGACTTAGTCCGAGGATCATTAAGATCTTCCTCCGGTTATCCGGCGGTAATTTTTGTGGTATGCATACATCTTTAAGTGATTTTCACCCATGGAGTCTTTTTCCTTGAGGTGGGATGGGAATCCCTGGTTTCTTGTCCATTCTTCCCCCCCTTTACCCAGATTACTTACTTTCTCTTTTATACTAGCCTACGTTCGCTGTCCTTCGTCCACGTGTAGGGTCAACTTTTACAAGACTGATATTTATCCCGTCAGTCTAATCCCAGAATTGTTGGGGATGGTTGATAAAGCCGAAGAATCCGGCTCTGCTGGATGCTGAGTTTTATCTGGGAAGGATAATGAGGGCAGCTTTCCCGAGATATTTTAGATCTCCTTTCCAGTCTGGTCCTATACCGTTTTTGCCCCTCTTTTTTGGTGGAATTTTGGGTCTACCGAGGACCGAACTGTCCTCGGCAACATCTCCGGGCCATTTGGGCTTTATGTTATTGAGCTTGGGCCGTAGCTGTCTTTGGCTTGGGCCCTTGGACTTCCCACGAGCAAATGGATCTGACCCATAAATTATTGGGCCCCACAACAGTATTTTCAATTCTCAAGAAAATGTCTTCAAAAATAGAAAACTTAATATGTGCCTTAAGGGCATACATTAACCGGACCCATAATTTTATATGTATATACACGTAACATTTTTGTTGGAGCTATTAAGTCATGACAAATCTCATTTGAGTACCCAATAATTTTTATTTTTAATTTTATGAGACCCATAAAATGGTTAAGATAAAAATTGGTCTGTCTGCCATAGCCAAGCCTATTTGACAACCCAATCAAAAAAAGTTTTATGCCCAAGCCCATTTAAATAATCAACCATTTATGAATTAATATATATATATATATATAGGGGAATCCTATTGAATGCCCGCCTTTTTTTTTTTTTTTTTTAACTGAAACAGCCAAACAGTAGAATCATTTTATTAAAAGAAAAAAGTAATATAAGTACAATAGGCTGATCAGCTAGCCTGTGCCCGTGGACAAGACATTCACCATTAAAATACAACTCAAAAAATCTAGCAAGGACGACCGCCTATTTAAAAATGGGTTAAATATAAGGATTTTATTAATGTGTATATTAAGGACACACATTAATTTCTATTTTTAAAAAAAAATTTCTTGAGAATTGAAAAAGTAATGACAGCTTTTTTAATTTTCGAGAAAATGTTTCCAAAAATAAAAAATTTAATATGTGCCCTAAAGACACACATTAACCGAACCCTAAATACAAAAGCTAGAAGTGATTGGCAGTAGGGATGGCAATTTTTCTCCGCCCCGCTTGACCCGCCCCTCCCCGTTTCGTCCCGTGCGGGTTTTCCCCACCCCGCAAAGGTGGTGGGGCGGGGATGAGGCGAGATTTTAGACCCGCATCACGGGGCGGGACAGGGATGGGTTTACACTTTTTAGACCCACCCCGCCCCTCCCCGCCCCTCTCCGCATTAATAAGGGTTAAATTGTAATTTTATAGTACCCTAAAACTCTACTATTTAAACAAAAATATCATCAGCTTATTTTATTTTACCTAACGTGGCTCTACCTCTTTTTTCTCTCTAGCAAAATTGGAAATAAGGTACCAATTTTAACTTTTTTTTTGTCTTTATTAGAAACAAATTTATATACTATTGAATTGCTGATTTCATTCATGATTCATACGATCTTTCTCAACTTACTTTTCATCATGAACATAATATAATTTTTTTTAATGAGGTACGGGTCTATGGCTCTAAATATGTGTCTGTGTCATTGTTTTTGTAATTTTGTGTGGACATTTGGCTGCTTAACAACACTGCTTCTTTATGCTTGTTAAAATCCATATCTATTTTACAAGCTGGGTTTTTGTTTTTTAATTTTTGGAGAACAAGATGATGAGGGTCAGGGATATTGTCTTGTTAAACATTTAGATAATATTATTTAGTTTTTGCTAAAAATTAGTTTGATTTGATAGGATAAATTTATTTATAATTTCAAGTATATTTTTATTATTGAAATATGTCATTTTATTTGAAAAAATGGTAATAAGTGTAGGGAAAATTAACAAGAAATAAAGTTTTACGGTGTAGGGTGGGGCTTCGCGGGGCCTTAAGGGGCGGGGATGGGGCAAGAAATTTTCCACGTCATGCGGGACGGGGCGGGGATGGGGCAAGAAAAATCCATGCGGGGCGGGGGTGAAGATCTCATCCTTCGGCCCCGCCCCGCCCCATTGCCATCCCTAATTGACAGTAAAGCATTGGTGGTTGACGGTAAAGCAAATATTAGTGGCTGAGTTGAAGCAGCAAAAAAGGTGACTCCGTTTACCAAAAAAGAAGACTCTAGCGGGAAAAATGCAGAAACAGTATCGTCAAAAACAGAGGGAGAGAGAAGAAAGAGTGCGAGCAAGACAGAGAAGAAGAACAAGAAGATGGGGTGCGATCTCAAGTCTGATAGCGTCTCACGGTGGTTGAAGTTTCAGCCTTCAACAACGGCGGTATGCCTGTAAGTACCAAAAAATTTTCAGAAATAAACCTTTAACGGTCTATCCTATAAGAACCGTTTACGGTTTTGAAACTCGGAAGGTTCAACCGCGATTGGCACGGTTCACTGACTTTATTGCATAGGCTGGTTCTTGGAGTTTAAAGAACCCTCTTGATGAAAGATTTCCGGTTAACCCGGTCGGACCGTACAGTCCGGTCCAGGTTTAACAACCTTGCTTTTGTCCCTCTTAAAGGTTATAAAAAAAATTTATGGATCTATTCAAATTAGCAAGCCCTCAAAAATCAGCCAACAACAAATTCACCAATAATAAAGCTAAAGAAAATTTAGCACAATCATGAATCAACCAATTTTTACCAAAAAAGAAAATCCAGTCCTTAAAAAAATTTGAATCAAAACTAATCTATGAACTAAAATCTTTGGTCAATCCATCAAATTCCAACTATGAATGTTATTAAAACTAGCATCTGCAACGAAATAGAAGATGAGTTTTTAACGGACATTTTGATTTTATTCATTAAAAGGAACATCGTTATCACATTAAACATGGAGTCAATCATAAATGATTTCCAAGATTTAAAATTAAAAAATTAAAAATTAAAAATTTAAAAAAAAAAAAAAAAAAAAAAAATACATCAAGTTTCTTTTTCAGAAATGACTACATGTTTTTATATATATCCGATGTGTTAATATGTTCAATTGTTTTAGCATGTGCTACATTAGTAACAATGCTACTTTTAAAAAAAAAAAATCCTTTCTTTTTCTCTTCTCTCCCCTCTTGTATGTTATGTCTCTGTCTCCTAGGACTGTAAATGAACCAAGTCATTTATGAACAACTCCAGTTCAACTTGATAAAAAACTCGTTCGTATTTGTTTATTTATAAATAAGCCAAACTTTTGGCTTGTTTAATAAACAACCCAAGCCCAAGCAAAAAAAACTGTTCATGAACAAGCTCATGAGCTATAAGGCTTGATACAAAACAATTCAAGTATAGAATTATTTAAGTTTATATGTGTTTGCTAAATAAATTCATTACATATATATTAATAATGATATGACCAATATGGGAGCATTACCCATTATCTTAATTTTTCCCTTCTCTCTAAACTAATCAAGCATTGTTTAGATTTTAGTTTACATTTAAAAAAATAAAAAATAAAAAATTTTAAGTCGGCCATGTATGACCTTTTCCCATCAATAATCTAATATAAAGTTATAAAACATGTTACTATTTTCCTGTTCATAATAGTTACAAACAAGCATTTTTCTAGTTCTTCACCATCTAATGTGAATGTAAAAATTGTATTTTAAAAACTTGTTCAAATTGTAGACAAGGAAGGATGAATGAATAGATTTAATTATGTAAAATTTAAATTTGAATAATGATTAATCATAATTCATAAGTGTGACTAAAAGCATGATAAAATGAGTATACTATTTTTTTTTTTACTTGATTTTGGAAATTTAAGCATTTTATAATGTAATTTTTTTAGATTTCAAGCTCAAAAACTTGACCTGAGCTCAAGTTTGTGCTTGATATTAAACTCGAGCTTGGCTTGACTAACTAATCAAGCCAAGCCAAGCCAAGCCTAAGCTTTTTGGCTTTCTCACAAGCTTAAGCTCAAACATTGTTTTAGGCTTGTCACAAGCTAGAGCCAAGCTTGAGCTTTTAATTTTTACTGGCGAGCCAAGTTTGAATATGTACAACTCGACAAAGTTCTACTCGTTTACAACCCTATGTCTCTCTCCACTGCAACTAGCTGGCTACTAAAAATGTATAATGTAATAAATGTATTGTCAAATATTATGCTAAAGTAGCAAAAGTAAGTTTTTGGTGTGTCAATGCTAGCACTCTAACTAATTAACACAATTATATTAAAGATTTGGATTGATAAAAGATTCATAAATATTATACATACTAAAATACTCTTTTTTTTTAAATGTAATATAGAACTCATGAATAAGAGGAAAAAATAGAAAATTTATGCTATTCCAAACCAATGAAAGCAATAAAAATTTTCATGACTTTACGGTTATATCGTATTTTGTACTAAATAATTTGTTTTTATTAGTTTCAAGTTTCAAGTTTCAAGTCAACTATATTTCGGTAGTTTCTTTTTTTTTTTTTTTTTTTTTTTTTGAGAAGAATATTTCATTAGTTTCTAATAATTATTAATCGTAAAAAAGAGGGTTTTTGATGTTCAACTTACAGCAAGTGGAGATTTTATTAGGCTATTAAGTTAAGGTTGGCTATTCAGCCCCCCAAAAAAGAAAAAAGTTAGGGTTGTCTAGCTGAGTCCTGTTAGATCATATGTTGATTTGAGCTTAACTTTGTCCAACATCCAACACACTCACATAACTTCATTTGGAAGCCAACTTCAAACTTCAAACATTTGGAAACACAAACTTTGAAGGCAGGCCCATACAAAAAAAAATTCCTGGGTTAAATCAGCCCAATCCCATGAAAATAGGGATGCATAAAGTCAAGGAGTTATTTCTAATTTTCTATGAGAAACGCTAATGATTATTTCATTGAGCTTGTATGGAATAAGTGACCTACTTTATAACTTTTAAGTGTAGGGTTGCTATTGGTTTAAATTATTAGTGATTGGAAGACAGGAAACAAAAGAGGGGGGGAGGTAAAGGGATCCAAATGAATAGCATTCCTCTTTGATGACTGTTATCAGGTATCAAACTTGTTGATACATTCATGGTTACATTTACAGTTACAAAATGGACTTCATTCAGAAGTAGATGTCAGTTTGCTTTGACTGTGCTTTGAGATCTTTCAATTTCTTCAATATGTTTGTGAAATAATCTTGCAAATATTTCTCTAGGGTAACTACATCTTTCACATCCACACCAAGAAGTTTATATGTCTCATTCATTGGAACAGAGAAAACAATGTTGTAAGCACCTACAAAATACAAATGCACCCAATAAGGACATTAGTCATCTCAATTATGTATACTTGAGCCATTAACAAAAGAAATGCTCCTTCTAATCAAGATGTTGCAATGTGTCTATGATCAAGCGCTGTATAGCGGTTGAGAAAATAACTTCTTAGCATATTATATGCCATCCCTTCTTCAGCTATGCCATTCTCTTCCATTTATTTCCTCATTTATTCGGTTCTTAAATTACACAGGAAGCATATTATTATTTTAATGGGAATAAACAGGAATGAATAATTTATTACCTCTGCAAATGTCAATCTGTCAGCAACATCATTTGTCCACTCAAAAAACCGAGTCACCTGGCCAGTCAATCTCAACACAGAGACTGGGACAATAGTAACATTTGCATCTTGCCCTGCAAGCCTCTCGCACAGTGTTATCACCTAAAACAAGAACGCACTTTTTAATGTACAATAAGAAAGAGACTGTATATTCACTTTTATCCAAAGCCATTGATCATTTACTCTCTCTCTCTCTCTCTCTCTCTCTCTCTCTCTCACACACACACACACACACACACACACACACACACATAGAGGAGGCCACATAGTATAGGACTTACCCTTCAACACAGGGTGCATAAAAGTACTGTTGTTACCAAAAGTTAAACGGTTACAAACAATTTGTTTAAAAAGAAATGAAAAGCTAGCCACTCATAAATATATTCTGTTTTGAGGTTCTTTTAGTTGCCATTTCCCTCCCTATGCTGTCTAACAATTAATCAGTTCACCAAGAGTCAAAACTACGAACGGTAGGAAGAAACAAGGTTAGGGTAATGCTAGGAAAATGATTTTGGTATTTTAAAAAGTAAAAATAATCTTCTTCACCTCTTGGGTTGTCCATGCACGAGGACCAGCAAATGTGAGAAGCTTCCCATTAATTTCCTCATTGCGTAAAGCTATAAATGTCAAGCGAGCTATATCCTAATATGCAATGAGAATGTCATTAGAAACTGTCGAGATATTCTACTTGCAAATAGAATATTTGGGTGTCCATGTAAGCAATTTAGGCAATACTTACCTGGGTGTCCATGTAAGCAATTCTTGTTGCAGCATCCGTTCCCCATACAAAATTCTCCTCTAGTATAGGCACCGCATACTGCCCAATGAGGCCCTGGAAAATTGGTATGAAGCATTTTCACTTGGTTTCTAATATGAAACAAAAGATTTGAAGCCATACAAAAAAAAAAAACTTAGAAGCAGGAAAGAATCATCCACACACAATCATATATAATAACCAACTGTTTCACACAATCATCTCCCTGGTTCAAGTCATTTTAGCGCATGAACATTTCTATGGCATTGTATTTGTATACATACTTGATAGATAATATTATAAAAATGTCAGCCTAATTTTCTCCATGAAACTATTAGCATACTCAATATATACATCTCTTCAATTGGCAAACTTATCTCAAGGAAGCTACAGTTTCGTTTGACATAAATATTAATGATCAGTTTTTAAAAATTATATTTTTAAGGAGGAATGAAAGAGAATAAGGAAAAGGGAGGACTATTGTATGAGGACAATAACTAGAAGCACAGAGTTAAGTCAAAAATAAACTATGCCACAAATCATATTATAGAAGAGCATGTCCAAAATTTTCATTTAGATGATAATTACTTGCATGAAACCACATAACCGGATTATGACGTGACTTAGGCCTGAGTCCTGAAGAAACTTCTCAGTGCAGTCCATTAGTGGAACTTCAGGATGCTTGTCACAGTTGTGGATGAAAAAGAAAATATACTTCTGGATTCCCATTGCTTTTGCACAATGTATAAGAGCAACTTTTCCTTCCCAGTCTACCTAAACAGAAAAAAAAAAAAAAAAAAAAAAAAAAAAAAAAGGATTAGATATGGCCAAAAAATCCATCATACAGCACTGTTTGCAACACATGAAAACTTCTCAGACGTCAGAGGATATGACTTTCTTTTTTATATTCAGGGACAATTTATTGAAAGGAAATCATCACACACTTGTTCCCCTATTTGTCTGTTATTCTTCAAAGATGCTAGAACCCACTGGACAAATTTAAGGGAACCTTTTACTCCAGAAGTTGTTGATTAATTTGAAAATGGAACTAATTGAACAATAGCATTGTAGACTTTGAAATGATAAAAATAAGCATGAACAAAGAAGGAAACAAATAAAATGTAATAAGCCAAAGGAAGCAAAAGAAATGTATCTTCACAGCTAAGCTGGAAACCAGTACAAACACATTCTAAGTTAAGCAGCACATGAAAGGATTGTAAGAAGAATGACAGACATCTCCAACCCCTTCCTACCTCACCAGTTAAAAGGATGCATCAATTTATAGTATAAAAGTCTAGGCTGATTTGATTGTTATAAGAAACATAATGAGAGAAACAAATCATTCATCAAAAAAGGAATGAAATCAATTTTCAACACAAAACTTACCTTCCGAATGGGCTCTTCTGGTTGTCCTGTGGCACAATCAATTATTGTATGAATACCAACCAATGTTGCAGGTATGGTCTCTGGTTTGCTAAGGTCTGCCTGCTCAATAAATATTTAAAATCAGTCCTTGAACTTCATCAGAGTAAAGTTAGACACTTAGCAACATACAACCAACCCAGATGCTACTACAAACCTTTTCCAAGTGAAAATTCTCTCAACATGTTCTTACAGAAATTCATTCTTATGACACTTTATCAGACACCTGGAAAAGAAGATTTATGAAAACAACTAGCAAAATCTATATTGAGAAGACGTACATATCCTCCACCAGTTGAACAATAAAACAATCAAAGTGAAATATACGTGGTCTACCACAGAACAACAGCTTTTCAAGGCAATTTGCTAATGTAACTTCAGGTGCCTACACTCCTCAGATTTTCATGAAATTACCAAAACTTTACAAACTCCTCAAAAAGAGTAGTCTATGCCAAATAACATAATTTTGAAGCAAAATCCCAAATAACCATTTGCCACAGCTAGGTGCAGCCAAGATCAAATGATTAACAGAGACACTTGTTAGTGGATAAGTATCACTTTGTTATAGAATCTATAGTTCAAAATTTAGCTGCTTTAAATTTGAAGGTAACCATGGTACTGGTAGTAGTGGCAGCCTTCAATCGTGTTCAGTAGCTCTTTATAGGCACCATGCAAAAGGCGGATTGTAACAAAATTTAATAACAAACACCGTGTCTGACTGGAGTGTCATCACACGCGCACGCGCACACACATACACAAATACCTTTTATCTGAAATTTGGTCTAAGTTCTGTTTTCATCCCTTAAAAGTCAAAATATTACAAATTATCCCAAAAAACAAAATCAGAAATTTTGAATTTTGTACTCTACCCATCTGTCCTAAGATTTATCTATTTATCCATTAGGGAACCCTTTCCCTTGAAGCCTATTTACATTCTCCATATAATCCATATTAGACCATTCTAGCTCATCCTCCATTGACTGCTAGTTTGTCACATCACCATTATCTTTATTTGTGTTATCCTCCTCGCCACTTGTATTGCGATTATGAGTTTCATTTTGGAGAATTGACACCACCTTGGCCTTTTTCCTGGACTTCTCACATATGCACGATACAGGGTTCTCATGAAACTCACCCCTGCCAGGCTTCACCTCATTTGGCTCTCCCATGAAGCCAATCTGAAAAGTTCGAACTTTGGAGGCAAACTCTTCCCATGTCATGTTATTTCGGTTCATGAACAACCGGCACAGCCTTTTAGCATTTGGACGGATTGTTGGTTTGTGCCCAAAGTATCTTCTCCATAGACAAGCATGTTTATGTTACTATGTATAAACAGTGAACAGATTTACCTTTCTCATCTGCAGTAGAGATAATAAAGGTGTACTCGGAAGCAACAATAAGAATGACATACTCTATGGACCACTAGATTGATCCTTATAAGAACAATTTAAATGTTCTGAAAGTTCAAAAGGTGAAGGCAATTTACACACAAACTTCAACTATATAGTATATATATCTTCTCTAACCCATAGGACGTCTTCCCCTGGCGAAACCATGGCACTTCAATTGTTGCAAAAACCCACTTCAATTCTAAAGCCAATTTCATGTTCTAAAACTAAATAGCATGAATAGAACCAAAAGACAAAAAATATATAATCAGCATACCTTTGCCCGGCTAACATTCTAGCCATATTGCCGTTGTTATTGGTGACAAAAACATCACTTTCATCACAAACAATGAAGTCAAGTGCAGCCATGCGAGAAGAAAATGATGAAAATGGAGCCAATTCCTTCTTGCTGACTATGGTTTCTTTTGAATGAAAATTTGGGAAGAGTGCTTTGAGAAGTCTCAATGTCTCTTCGTCTCCATATACTTCACCTGATGCCACATACAAGTGAACATCACTTCCAAAACCCAATGCTCTTAGCATAAGACCAACTTCCTCCGGAGTGCGTGAGCATCGTCCATGCCTTCGAACTTTGTCAGGGTTCCTTGTCTGCATATCATGCCAAAATAAACATCTCAATATTCAGACAGGCCTAATCCACTAAAGAGGTTGAATAACCTTTTCTAAAAATAAGTGGAGTCTCACACGTAAAGTTTTCCACCTCTTCCGTATTTCACCAAGTTCAATTCTTTCTTTTTCTCCCCCACCATAATCGCATCCAGAAAATGCAAGCATATCAGGTTCAAACCTAAAGCATGAAAATGCAATTTGTATCAACAACTTTTTCCCCTGCACTTCTAAAACCTTTGAAATATAAAGAACTTGGGAAAGGCCTGTCTCTATCCATTGAAATATCATAACAAACAAGCAGCATATACTCATCCAAAAGACTAAATAGAAAACTACTCTTTTCTGAAAATATTGAGAAATTCACATTTATTCCTTGGGTATCATGTTCATATGAACTCAAACAATACAAATTCTATTTTTGGTTTGCTGCACTACACCTCTTGTTTTGCAAATAGTTACTACAGTTGGGTGGTTGTACATAGTTGGAAGCAGTGTGCTGCTGGTTGTTGTATTGGTGTTAGTATTCTATTTTTTCTAACGAAATGACTGATTCTTAAAAAAAAAAAAAAAAAAAAAAAAAAAAAAAATTCAAATTCTACACAGTATAAGGTAGATTGAAAGAGTCTAATATCACGAATGAGAGAAGATATGCAGACGAAATATATTCAAAGAATGGTTGGAAACTATCTGTACATACCTCAAATGCAGGGCAATGAAATGCTTGCTTTTCATCCTCATCCTCCCAACCAACTTTTTTCCCATTTCAACAATAGAATCGGTAAATGTTAAAGCATGATAGTAAACTCTACATCTCAGCCTTTGTAATTGAGTACCCAACTTGTTTGAAAGCCTGTAATCAAACTTAGAGAGCCGAACAGCCTGCAGCATCAAAAGGGTAACCGCAAAGTGTTAATTATGGAATCAAATAACTGATTCAAGAATAAAAAATCATTTACAGGTGTGTACCCCAATTCTGAAAGTATCCATCAAAACATGCTGAAATGTCTTTTCTTTTTTTTCTTTTTTTTTTAATTTGAAGTAGAAATTGCTAAGCAAGAAATTAAAATAAATTAAATAAATTATCTGAGAATGAAAGAAAGGTAAATCCAGAGAAATCAGTCAGGCCCTTAACAGCTGAATCCATGGAAGATGCAATACTAGAAAAAGCATTCCTAAAGATTAGCCAATTAAGTGGGCATTTACCATATACAGTAAACAAAACAACAGGAAGAAATGTTATCTTCCATTGGAAGATTTTGATTTTGTTTCTTTTTTTCAATAACAACATCTATTGTTCTTGTTAAAGGAATCGAAATATCAAATATGAAAATTTTACAGCCTTAAACAATGTCCATGACATTCAATGAATTGATTATAAGATTCACTACTTTCCATAAAGAATTGATCACTTACATGCTTTTTTATAAGAACGGGTAAAACACGGCTCTGGTAGCATTTTGGATTACACTTCCTTGGAACATGCATGGTATATGGACTCAAGACTTTCCCTCCGTTTGGTGGAATCTCTTTAATGATTTTAACATCTTTTGAAAGAAAGGAGATAAATTGGTCCACATCAAAGATTTCAGCAAACTCACTGCAGCAAACACCAGATTAAATGAGTTTGACAGCCTATATATATTTTCTAATTTACTTATCAAATATTGGGCTTGAAACTAATTCTAATTTACTTATCAAACATTACAACAAACCTGGTATCCTTCCAAAAAGATTTCTGATCCAGTTGGGGAACAACAAGAGTAGCATTCAATATGTAAGCTGCAACAACAGCATCTGTAATCTGCAGCAAGTAAGGTAAAAATCAAAAACTAATTCAGCAAAATACCCATCAAATCATGGCCCATTATATCTCTGGATTCATTCTTGAACACTGAAAACAATAACTATTCATTCAAAACCATGATTCTCAGAAAGTTACATGTAAACGGGGTTTCACTTATTTCACTTACCAACCCAGATAATATTTTTCTTCATTTATTAAAAAAAAAAAGTCAAAATTGGAAATTTAGAACCAGTCAAAAACAAATCTAATTGACACAGTAAACACCGCCAACACAAAGATGAAGTATTGCTACTGTACAACATGAATAGCACAGAAAAAACTTATCACAAACTAATACAAAACTCTTATCTTCGATTCATTTCTTAATATTTTAGCTGCAATGAGCTGCCCAAGTCAAGTCAAAGTCCACATTTTATCACCAGAAGAACCACAAAAATCAATTAAGTAAATGACAAAGCCTAATATTTTAATCCTTTTGAATCTAATCACAGAATCCTACATAAAATTTCTTAACAATCGCACCAAAGTTAGACTAATTCAAACCTAAAAGCCTACATTGAAATCAAATTCGGCAACTGAATCTTATACTGATAAAAAAAAAAGATTAAAAAAAAAAAAAAAAAAAAAAACTCACCCCTGTTCTTTGTTGATTCAAGCCTCCACTAGTATCAATCAACAAGTACCGATTTGGAATCGTTTTCACATTAGCCCCTGCAGAATCAAAAACCCAGAAGAAAAAAAGCAGTCTTTAGAATAAGAATGGAAAACGAAGATACAAACCCCATCAAATGTAAATATAGAATAATCATCATAAGCTTGAGGAAAAGTTAACAGTCATCTAATCGGATACCTTAAGTGCAGTAACAAGTTTTTCAGGTTCAATAAGTGCAATTTTCCCTAGTCGCTCTGTTTCAACATTACTGACACCTTCTTCCTCACTTTCAAAGTGGTTAAATAGTAATTTAAGAATCTTCTCATCACCAGAATCCTGGTATTCTGCTTTATCTGATTGTCTTAATATGACCTGCAAGATGGGAATGGGATAAAGAAATTTGAAACACTCTATAGGATAATATCCAGCTCTAAGATAGAATGGTAATTTGAAAGCACACACCTCCTTCAAAGTGAAGCAGAAGATATTGTTTCTTCTGCTGATTATCAATCTGGTCCAAGATAAAGGCAAACACTCCTATAGATAACCAACAGCAATATTGCGGAGAGCATAGGAGGCTGCAGAAGTTCCATGATCATACTTGAATCTCAAAGGGAAGGTTACCAACGACTGTTCCATGGTTTACAATCAGCTACCCTAAGAGAAAAATAAAATAACCTAACAGAACATGGGCTGTCAATTAAATATAATAAATTTGTTTAAACAAGTTGAAACAAAGATTTGTCACAATATAAAGGCAAGAAAATGTCAATTATAGAACCCAACCTCTTCAGATTTCATGATTAGTCTTGATTTGCAATTGTTGAGGGCTGAGGCCAATTATGAATCAATGTGGTATATGTAATTTCATCTAAAGATACTCCTCCATTGGACATTTGATTGCACACTTCAAATGCTTCATCTATCTTCCTTTCTTTGCAAAACCCATTTGTCAAGGCATTATATGTGACAGCATCAGGGAGAATTCCCCTTTCTACCATATCATGTAAAAGCTTAGTTGCTTCTTTTGTTTTGCCCAATTTACAATACCCATCAATCATGACAGTGTAGGTAATTTTATTAGGATGTATGTTACACGAAGACATTTCCAGCAAGACACTCTGAACTTTATCCATCAGACCAAGCTTACAATAACCACCAATTAGTGCAGTATAACAAACGACATTTGGCAGCAAACCTTCCTTTCTCATTTCATCAAGAAGGCCTTTTGCATCCTCAATACAACCAATATTGCACATTCCATGTATAAGAGAAGAATATGTGTTACAAGTAGGTGGAATGCCCTTGCTTTTCATGTCATCACGAAGTTTAAATGCAGCAGTCATATTCCCATTTCTACAGTATGCTCTTATTAGTGTATTATAAACAATAATATTTAGCTCCATGTTTTTATTAACCAACTCATTGAATAGGTTTTCACCCTCTTCAATTCTATTCGCCTTACAATATCCATCTATCATGACCCCATATGTATACACATTGGGAACCATACCATTTCTATTGCAGTCATCCCAAAGCTTTACTGCATCATCCACTTTACCCATGTTACACAACCCATGTATTAGCAAATTGTAAGTATGGGTGTCTGGTGGAATTTGTCTCTTAGCCATCTCCTCCCTAAGCTTAAAAGCATCCTCCACTTTCCCCTGTTTGCAACACCCCAAGATAAGTGTGTTATATGTGATCCTATCCAATACCAAACCCCTCTCCAGCATCTCCTTGAGCAGTTTAACAGCCTCTTGCATGTTTCCCGCTTCACAAAGTCCATGAATTAGAGCATTTGAGGTCACTGTATTGGCTGCCAAACCTTTATTCAATAGCCTAAACCAAAGTTCTACTGCTTCTGAATGCTTTCCATCCTTACAAAGTTCAACAACCAATGTGGTGAGCAACCCATCACTGGGTCTGAGGTTTCTTGTTAGCATCTCCTCAGTGAATTGTAGTGCAGACTCAAGCCTAGCCTTCATACATAATCCCTTTATGACTGCCGTATAAGTAACCTGGCTTACATTTAACCCTCTTAATAACATTTCCCCTAAAATATGCTCAGCACGTTCTATTTCATTACTCTTGCAAAAACCCTGTGTAAGAGAATTAAGAGTGACAGAATTAGGCATTATCCCCTTACTTACCATATCACCCCTTATCTTCAGTGCCTCACTAATATTTCCTGATTTACAATACCCATCAATCAGTGTGTTATATACAATCTCATTCGGGACAAAACCCTTGTCCAACATTTCTTTCAAAACACGATTCGCTTCATCAAATTTCTCCAGCCTCACGAAACCATTAATAAGTACACTATATGTTATAAGACTAGGTTTCACATTGTTTCTTAGCATCCTTTCTTTGAAGTGGAATGCTTCATCTAATCTCCCATTCTTACATAGCCCGTGAATAATACTATTGTATGTAACAACATTTGGAACAATACCCACCTCCTCCATTTTCAAGAACAACCCAATCCCATCCTCAACCTTCCCACCCTTACAAAACGCATTAATTGCAGTACTAAACAAGTAAACATCAGGAGAAACTCCTTGACAAGTCATTTCAAACACTTCATAGCTCTTTGAAAGCTCATTTGCCTTCACCAAAGAACTCAACAAAAAATTGCAAGTTTTCAAAGACGGAAACATACCCTTTCTAGCCAATAAGCAAAACACATCAACACCAAAATCCAGATTTTTAAACTGGGTACAATAAACATGTACCAGCAAATCCGAGACCTGAACCCCAAGAGCCCGCTGGGGCGTCGTGGTCGAGTTAAAATCTGCCATCACAGTGGCAATCTCAATATGTAGGTTCTTTGTGTTAGCATAGGATAAAACAGGCATTTTCCCATCAATCAAACGAATCAAAAGCAATCTTGCAGGCGAAACCAAGTTGGATAGAATAAGCAAACGAATCAAAATGCAATAAGATCTCAAAGTAAAGCGAAAGTTAAAAGATTGAGACGCAAAATAAAAGAAATTGAGAGTGGTTTTGGGGTTGGCATTGGAGTTAATAAGAGCTACAGAGAATAAAATAGTATCAAAGTGGTGAGGGGACAAATGGGGTATGAGGGATTTACATTTAGAAGAATCTAGAGATGGGTTTGAGAGAATAGAAGATACCCAGTTGAGCAAAGTCTGATTGGGAGGCTTTGGTGGATAGCTCTCGAGCTCTAATGGCGGCTGAGGCTGAGGCTGAGGCTGGTGCTGGTTTTGGTTGTTGTGGGAGGCTGAAGAGGTCACGCAGGTTAAAGGGCGGGTGATGGGGTAGAAGATTGGGGTGGGTTTGGTGATAGTGCAAAGCCTCCTCAAATCCATTCGATAATACTAGATTCAATCAATCGATCAGTAAATGAGAACACCTTCAAGCTCTCTGAAACCAAAGCCCGAAAAGCAACGAAGACCAAGATTGTCCGTCGATTTGTATGTGGGACATGTTTGTTAATCTATGTGTTTGTGGCTGTTTGGTGGTGGTGGAGGCGAGTTAGCGACGATAATGGCTTTGGCTGGGTTTTGCTTGTGATTGCTGGGTGGGTTTAAATCGGCTAAAAAAAGGTTTACTCTTTAGCAAATGCAAAACTCATGAACCTGTGAATGGACAGAAAAGGGATTTAGCTATGTATTTTTAAGAGAGAGAGAGAGAGTATAAAATAAAAAGAACAATAAATAACAATAAATATTAAAAAATTTAGTTAGTTGTCACGTTGTAAAAGTATGTTAAAAACTAGCATGTGAGTGTCTAAAACTCAAATTCCAATATAAAACTCGAGTTTTTAAGTCTCGATTTGCATGTTGTGGTAACTGAGGTGGAGGAAAAGTCCACGTAGAACTCGAGTTTTTTTCCAGTGTGGAACTCAAGTTCCATAAAGAGATTTCACACCCCAAAACAGAAACATGAAGAACACCAGAACAGAAAAAAACCGGAACGGAAACACTCTGGAACACAAAGGAATAACCAACAAATCAGAAGAAACACGAAAGGACAACAAATCTGAACAACAAATCAGAAATCCCAAATCAGAAACGACGAAGGCAGTAGCGGCGAAGCTCTGTTGTGCTCTTCTTCATCGTGTTCTTCCGTCCCAGGAGTGATGGAGGCAGCGGCAGCGAAGCTCCGTTGTGTTCTTCTTCATCTTGTTCTTCCGTGGGTTCCTGCTCTTCGTCGTCAGATCGCTGCGTTCTTCAGGTCTCTTCATCTCTGTTCTTGCTGCATTCTTCAAGTTTTGTGTTTCATCAAGTCCAACAAAAATCGAGTTTGTAAGACTCGGTTTTTGTTTTTTAGAACTCGAGTCTTATAGACGCGAGATCTATGTGGCACAGTGGCACTTCAAGCCCAGTCAGCAATTCACAGCAACTGCAAAGCGAGTTTCTAAAACTCATTTTTTAATTGGATCTCGAGTTTCTAAAACTTGAGATGCTAGTTTTCTTAAATCTTTCAAACGCTGCCTAACTTACTACATACAACCCTCTCACACCGTTACTTTGCAAATTCCCCCGAGAGTTTACACTTTACGGAGTATACTAGTATTATGCCCTTAATTAATAAAAAAATTATATATAAATTAAAATATATATATTTTATAATATAATATAATTTAATAACAAATAAAATACTACAGTAGTAATTTTTAAAAATTATGGCAAGTTTTAAATTTTTAGAAGCTACTTGTAGTAAAATTTTAATTTGTTTATATTTCTTTCCATTATACTTGCTAACACATGGAGTAGTAGAAGTGCTAACCATATATAAACTTCTTGTATATATAACCAAAAAGAAATTCCATAAATTACAAAAATAAAGTATCTAGATTGCAATGTAAATGTAAATTTTACCTGTACATGTAAATTTTACCTATAAATTACTAGTCATAGCCTTTTTAACATTGTCATAAGTGAGGAAATAATTAGCATAATCAATTAAAAACACCAATCAAAAAATAATATCAATAATTAAGATGAATTGCATTATCTAAATTTTTTTAATAAAAAAATCATAGAATTTAAGTAATAATTGAACTACGTTAATAGAAAAATAGAAACACAATAAAATAAAATAAAAAAGATAGCTCTTCTCGCATAAATCTCCTAATTTCATATTGTAAATGATTTCCATCCCAAATAGATTTGGTGATAAAATTTGTTGTATATATGACCGAACTAAATATTCCATAAATTACAAAAAATAAAAATAAAAATAAGTATCTAGACCTTCTAGGGTACCACACTCAAAATAATTTCAAAAATAGATAAATAAAGGTACATAAAGAGGAAAATATATATATTGCATTGCAATGTAAATGTAAAAGTTTACATATGAATTACCCGTGTCTAGCCATTTTGATATTGACATTCGTGTCTAGCCATTTTGATATTGTCCTTAGTGAGGAAATAATCTGCACAATCAATTAAAAACACCAAATTAAAAAAAATTATATCAATAATTAAAATGAATTGCATTATCTAAAATACTTTATAAAAATAATTGAACTACGTCAGTAGAAAAATAGAAACACAATGAATAAAATAAAAAAAAAAAAAAAAAAAGATAGCTGTTATGAATAGAGATGAATAAATTAGAGTAAACAAATACATATAGAAGAAGAGATGAATAGAGAAAAAAAATTGTATGGTTCTATGAATTATTTGATATATATATATATATATATGTCCACTCCACATAAAAGAAGTTGATATGAACAAAAAATCTAATGTTAGGCTTTCTTTTCTTTTTTTTTTAGTGGTGGCAGAAAAAAAAATCTATATTTTTTTATATATATATATATAAATTTTATTTTGAGAATCTAATTTATAAGTAAATAAATAAATTTGAAAATTAATAGAAGAGTGGCCCTATTTTTTAGGCAATGTTTTAGTAGAAGTTAGGGTTGTATTTTTATTTGATTGTTCTTTAGTTTTATCTCTACTTAAACATAGGGATGTAGGGGGTACTTTAGAACAAAAAAAATCCGATCCAAACAGGGAAAGCCCCTTAAATAGTAGTATAGATTACAAGAAGATTTGCATATAAAGAGAGAGAGAGAGAGAGAGAGAGAGATTTGGATGTTTGAGTTTGTTTGTGGGTTTTCAAAGATTTTTTTAGAGGATGTGAATGAGACACGATTACATACAATATATGTGATTTTGACGGTGAGAAGTGGTCTTTGGTAGGGAACAAGTTTCGTTTGTTTTCCTATAATTCTGTTATTGACCTAGTAAGTGTGTTTGACCTATGGACTATTATGGTGTAGTGTTCTCTCTCTTTGCAATGGAGAGGCAAAGAAAGTGATTTTTGGGGTTTTGATTGACAAAAAGAAAACATTTGCTCTCACTCTCGCTCTCAAATGTAACTTCAATGCTCTTTTCACCCAAATAATAGGAGTTAGTTCTGTGCCTATAACAAAATCTCACCACATTTTTACTATCCAAATAACAACCAATAACTTCAATATAGGTAAATGAACCAAGTCATTTATGAACAATTCCAGCTCAGCTTGATAAAAAACTTGTTCATGTTTATTTGTTTATAAATAAGCCAAACTTGAGCCTTAGTTTTAGGCTTGTTTAATAAACAAGCCAAGCCCAAACAAAAAAAATTGGTCATGAACAAGCTCATAAGCTATAAGGCTTGATACAAAACAATTCAAGTATAGAATTATTTAAGTTTATATGTGTTTGCTAGATAAATTCATTACATATATATATTAATAATGATATGACCAATATGGGAGCATTACCCATTATTTTAATTTTTTTCCTTCCCTCTAAACTAATGAAGCATTGTTTAGATTTTAGTTTACATTTAAAAAAATTTAAGTCAGCCACATATGACCTTTTCCCATCAGTAATCTAATATAAAGTTATAAAACATGTTAGTATTTTCCTATTCATAATAGTTACAAACAAGCATTTTTCTAGTTCTTCATCATCTAACGTGAATGTAAAAATTGTATTTTAAAAAATTGTTGAAATTGTAGACAAAGAAGGATGAATGAATAGATTTAATTATGTAAAATTTAAATTTGAATAATGATTAATCATAAGTGTGACTAAAAGCACGATAAAATGAGTATACTATTTTTTTTTTACTTGATTTTGGAAATTTAAGCATTTTATAATGTAATTTTCTTAGATCTCAAGCTCGAAAACTTGAGCTGAACTCAAGTTTGTACTTGATATTAAAAGCTCGAGTTTGGCTTGACTAACTAATCAAGCCAAGCCCAAGCTTTTTGGCTTTCTCACAAGCTCAAGCTCATGCTCAATTGTTTTATGCTTGTCACAAGTTAGAGCCAAGCTTGAGCTTTTAATTTTTACAAGCGAGCCAAACTTGAACATGCACTACTCGACAAAACTCAACTTGTTTACAGCCCTATGTCTCTCTCCACTACAACTAGCTGGCTACTAAAAATGTATAATGTATTGTCAAATATTATGCTAAAATACTAATTAACACATTTATATTAAAGATTCGGATTAATAAAAGATTCATAAATATTATACATACTAAAATACTTTTTTTTTTAATGTAATATAGAACTCATGAATAAGAGGAAAAAACAGAAAATTTATGCCATTCCAAACCAATGAAAGCAATAAAAATTAATTTTTTTTCATATGACTTTACGGTTATATCGTATTTTGTACTAAATAATTTGTTTTTATTAGTTTGAAGTTTGAAGTTTCAAGTCAACTATATTTCATTAGTTTCTTTTTCTTCTCTTTTTTTTTTTTTAGAAGAATATTTCATTAGTTTCTAATAATTATTAATTGTAAAAAAGAGGGTTTTTGTTGTTCAACTTACAGCAAGTGGAGATTTTTATTAGGCTATTAAGTTAAGGTTGGCTATTCAGCAAAGAAAATTAAAAAAAAAAAAGTTAGGGTTGTCTAGCTGAGTCCTGTTAGATCGTGTGTTACTTTGACTTTAACTTTGTCCAACATCCATCACACTCACATAACTTCTAACATTTGGAAACACAAACTTTGAAGGCCGGCCCATGCAAAAAAATTTCCTAGGTTACATCAGCCCAATCTGATGAAAATGGGGATGCATAAAGTCTAGGAGTTATTTCTAATTTCCTATGGGAAACGCTAATGATTATTTCATTGAGCTTGTATGGAATAAGTGACCTACTTTATAACTTTTAAGTGTAGGGTTGCTATTGGTTTAAATTATTACTGATTGGAAGACAGGAAACAAAAAAGGGGGAGGTAAAGGGATCCAAATGAATAGCATTCCTCTTTGATGACTGTTATCAGGTATCAAACTTGTTGATACATTCATGGTTACATTTACAGTTACAAAATGGACTTCATTCAGAAGTAGATGTCGGTTTGCTTTGACTGTGCTTTGAGATCTTTCAATTTCTTCAATATGTTTGTGAAATAATCTTGCAAATATTTCTCTAAGGTAACTACATCTTTCACATCCACACCAAGAAGTTTATATGTCTCATTCATTGGAACAGAGAAAACAATGTCACTTGTGAGCACCTACAAAATACAAATGCACCCAATAAGGACATTAGTCATCTCAATTATGTATACTTGAGACACTAACAAAAGAAATGTCCCTTCTAATCTAATCAAGATGTTGCAATGTGTCTATGATCAAGCGCTGTATAGCGGTTGTGAACATAACTTCTTAGCATATTATATGCCACCCCTTCTTCAGCTATGCTGTTCTCTTCCATTTATTTCCTCATTTGATGGTTTTCGAGTTTATTCGGTTCTTAAATAACACAGGAAGCATATTATTATTTTTATGGGAATAAACAGGAATGAATAATTTATTACCTCTGCAAATGTCAATCTGTCAGCAACATCATTTGTCCACTCAAAAAACCGAGTCACCTGGCGAGTCAATCTCAACACAGAGACTGGGACAGTAGTAACATTTGCATCTTGCCCTGCAAGCCTCTCACACAATGTTATCACCTAAAACAAGAACGCACTTTTAATGTACAATAAGAAAGAGACTGTACATTCACTTTTATCCAAAGCCATTGATCATTTACTCCCTCTCTCTCTCTCTCTCATCTATACTCACACACTCACAAATAGAGGAGGCCACATAGTATAGGATTTACCCTTCAACACAGGGTGCATAAAAGTACTGCTGTTACCAAAAGTTAATCGGTAACAAACGATTTGTTTAAAAAGAAATGAAAAGCTAGCCACTCATTTTGAGGTTCTTTTTTAGTTGCCATTTCCCTCCCTATGTTGTCTAACAATTAAACAGTTCAACAAGAGTCAAAACTACGAACAGTAGGAAGAAACAAGGTTAGGGTAATGCTAGGCAAATGATTATGGTATTTTAAAAAGTAAAAATAGTCTTCTTCACCTCTTGGGTTGTCCATGCACGAGGACCAGCAAATGTGAGAAGCTTCCCATTAATTTCCTCATTGCGTAAAGCTATAAATGTCAAGCGAGCTATATCCTAATACACAATGAGAATGTCATTAAAAACTGTCGAGATATTCTACTTGCAAATAGAATATCTGGGTGTCCATGTAAGCAATTTAGGCAATACTTACCTGGGTGTCCATGTAAGCAATTCTTGTTGCAGCATCCGTTCCCCATACAGATTTCTCCTCTAGTATAGGCACTGCATACTGCCCAATGAGGCCCTGGAAAATTGGTAGGAAGCATTTTCACTTGGTTTCTAATATGAAACAAAAGATTTGAAGCCATACACAAAAAAAAAAAAAAAAACCTTAGAAGCAGGAAAGAATCGTCCACACACATACATATATAATAACCAACTGTTTCACACAATCATCTCCCTGGCTCAAGTCATTTATGAGCATGAACATTCTATGGCGTTGTATTTGTATACATACTTGATAGATAATATTATAAAAATGAGAGCCTAATTTTCTCCATGAAACTATTAGCAAACTCAATATATACATCTCTTCAATTGGCAAACTTATCTCAAGGAAGCAATAGTTTCGTTAGACATAAATATTAATGATCAGTTTTTCAAAATTATATTTTAAAGGAGGAATGAGAAAGAATAAGGAAAAGGGAGGACTATTGTACGAGGAAAATAACCAGAAGCACAGAGTTAAGTAAAAAATAAACTATGTCATAAATCATATTATAGAAGAGCATGTCCAAAATTTTCATTTAGATGATAATTACTTGCATGAAACCACATAACCGGATTATGATGTGATTTAGGCCTGAGTCCTGAAGAAACTTCTCAGTGCAGTACTTTATCTCCATTAGTGGAACTTCAGGATGCTTGTCACAGTTGTGGATGGAAAAGAAAACATACTTCTGGATTCCCATTGCTTTTGCACATTGTATAAGAGCAACTTTTCCTTCCCAGTCTACCTAAACAGAAAAAAAATGGATTAGATATGGCCAAACAATCCATCATACAGCACTGTTTGCAACACATGAAAACTTCTCAAACATCAGAGGAGATGACTTTCTTTTTTATATTCTGGGACAATTTATTGAAAGGAAATCATCACACACACTTGTTCCCCTATTTGTCTGGTATTCTTCAAAGATGCTAGAACCCACTGGACAAATTTAAGGGAACCTTTTTACTCCAGAAGTTGTTGTTGATTAATTTGAAAATGGAACTAATTGAACAATAGCATTGTGGACTTTGAAATGATATAACTAAGCATGAACAAAGAAGGAAACAAATAAAATGTAATAAGCCAAAGGAAGCAAAAGAAATGTATCTTCACAGCTAAGCTGGAAACCAGTACAAACACATTCTAAGTTAAGCAGCACATGGAAGGATTGTAAGAAAGAAAGACACTGACATCTCCCACCCCTTCCTACCTCACCAGTTAAAAGGATGCATCAATATATAGTATAAAAGTCTAGGCTGATTTGATCGTTATAAGAAACATAACGAGAGAAACAAATCATTCATCAAAAAAGGAATGAAATCAATTTTTAACACAAAACTTACCTTCCTAATGGGCTCTTCTGGTCGTCCTGTGGCACAATCAATTATTGTATGAATACCAACCAATGTTGCAGGTATGGTCTCTGGTTTGCTAAGGTCTGCCTGCTCAATAAATACTTTAAAATCAGTCCTTGAACTTCAACAGAGTAAAGTTAGACACTTAGCAACATACAACCAACCCAGATGCTAATACCAACCTTTCCAAGTGACAATTCTCTCAACATGTTCATACAGAAATTCATACTTATGACACTTTATCAGACACCTGGAAAAGAAGATTTATGAAAACAACTAGCAAAATCTATATTGAGAAGACGTACATATCCTCCACTAGGTGAACAATAAAACAATCGAAGTGAAATATACGTGGTCTTCCACAGAACGACAGCTTTTCAAGGCAATTTGCTAATGCAACTTCAGGTGCCTACACTCCTCAGATTTGTCATGAAATTACCAAAACTTTACAGACTCCTCAAAAAGAGTAGTCTATGCCAAATAACATAATTTTAAAGCAAAATCCCAAATAACCATTTGCCACAGCTAGGTGCAGCCAAGATCAATCGATTTAACAGAGACACTTGTTAGTGGATAAGTATCACTTTGTTATAGAATCTATAGTTCAAAATTTAGCTGCTTTAAATTTGAAGGTAACCATGGTAGTAGTGGCAACCTCCAATCATGTTCACACGCGCGCACATACACACATATACACATACTTTTTATCTGAAATTTGGTCTATGTTCTATTTTCGTCCCTTAAAGTCAAAATATTACAAATCTAAAGGCATATCCATTGTTGCGTCATTCAAAAAGTTTTAAATTAAAGGGCACTTTTTACACTGTCAAATACAACAAATAAAATCTTTTGTCCTCAACCCATCTGTCCTAAGATTTATCTAATCCCACCCCATGTCAGCTTTTCAATTTGCCACATCAAAAAAAAAAAAAAATCTTAATTGTGAAATGGGGTTTCTCACTTTATTTCAAATGCAATAGACATGATCCTATTCTCAAATGAACACAAGCATGCATGAGAGAAGGTATAGAGTATGTATATACATTGACAACAATTGCGCCCCAATCGCGAAGGAAGTCAGCAGGGGCAGGTCTTGGCCGGACGAGGCACCGAACTTCATAGCCTTCATCGAGAGCACGCCTCACCACCTGCCTTCCTAGAGTTCCCGTCGCCCCAACCACCAGTATGCTCGTTGGCCTCACCGGTGTCCCCGGAGCTAGGTTCACTACCCCTACTGTCTCCGCCGTGCACATCACCCTCGGCCCCACATTGCATCTCCCTAATATTCAAACATACATCATCAAATAACACATAAACAAACAAAAACTCACAGCAGAGAAAGTAAAGTAAAGTACCGGTGGAAGTTGAAGAAGAAAGCGGAGAGAAATGAGCGGCGTCCGGTGCTATAGTGCCCTTCCATGACAGTGCTCTCGACACTGAGGTTTTACTACTGTGCTGGTGGTGGTGGAATCTGCCAGGTGTCGCCAGCTGAGTGGGCAGCCTCAACGCCATTCTCTCTGTGTCACTGTGTAGTACTGTATAGAGAGAGAGAGAGAGAGAGGAAATGGATATTGATGAAGGAGAGTGAACAACAGATATTGATGTTGCCACGTAGTGTCTCGGTATTGGATTACGATTTTATGTGACGTGGCCTCTACTTGAAGAGTCATTTTTATCCAGTTTTTTTTTTTTTTTTTTTTAATGCATGGGGAAGTGCTGTCAGTCGAGCACTGTCACAGACCAATCAATAGAATCGTAATGCAAAATGTGATTTGCAAATTGCAATTAGCGAAACCTCCTCAATAGTCAGTATGTAAGTTATGTGGTGAAATTTTGAAGAAACTGGAAGAACTAAAGCCTTGTAAAGAAAATGACCCTTATTCAACCTATGAGAGAAGATTTGAAGATTTAGGATTTGACTGGATATCGCTTATTTTGTTAAAAACTGAAAACACTGTAATAAAATAAGTTTTAAATATGTGAATAGTATTATGAAACCCAGTTTTAAAGTTTTTTTTTTTTTTCTGAATAAAGTACTTGTGGGTCCCGTGCAAGTGAACAGTGCACGGAACCCACTGAAAAAGCAAAAAAAAGCTAATGCAAGTTCTCAAAAAAATAAAAAAATAAAAGGCCAAAACGCAGACGCTGGGTCTCTTTCAGATGTATCCAAACAGGTATTCAGCGTGAGTTTGGGAGAGATGTTTTGCACGTTTTGCGTTTGGGATCTGGCACTGTTTTGCCAAATTATTTTGATATAGTGTTTTAAGCGATAAGTTTTCAATTTTCAGCAAATAAGTGTCATCCAAACACACCCTTAATATACGGATTATTGATGATTTAATAAGCATTTACTTAATTTATTCATATCACAATTAAAACCATCATACCATTATTACTATCTGTTTTTTTTTTTTTTTTTTTCTTCTAATTTTCTTTATATTAAAAAGTACAAGACAACTAGGAAAGTATGTTATCATTCAGATTAAAACTCACTACTCTACCAGTTCTTTTTTTTTTTTTTTTTTTGAGAAAGTTTACCAGTTCTTTTTTAAGTGTTCTACTAGCGCATATTTGTCTTATGTACAAAAGATGTTTCTAAATCTGATTGGAGTAGCTGCTTATGCGCCATAAACTCAGATTTCCTCTCAACTGCCAATGGCTTTTACTATATACGATTGCTTTCTTGTGAGAGGAGCTTTACTTAAAACTCACTAAAATCCATAAAGAACTGAATACCTGCATGCATTTTTTTTTTTAATAAGAAAAAGTAGAACACACATGGTATAGAGACTTGGGGAATCACAGCTTTCCCACCATTTTAAGAGCATTCACATAAGTGCTTCTAAACTTGTGTAAAATAGAAAAAGACACAACTTTTACATATTTTACCTCAAAAATGCTCCACATCAGTGCTTCTAAACTTGTGTAAAATCGTGTATATATTTCCCCGAGCTACAATAACCGTGTATATTTACACGGTTACTGTAGCATGTGTATTTATTATTTTATTAATTTCAATTCGCACCAATTTTTCTCTCTCTTTTCCGTGCACAACGACCTCAGCTCCTAATCTTCTTTTCCTCAGATGCACACAAACACACCCACACA